>NC_056732.1:738865464-739035464 GCF_019279795.1 Protopterus annectens
TAATTCTAGTATGAAACAGATAACATTAGTGGAAAATAATAAATAGAACACTGTTTTTGTCTAAACAAGTAAAAACAAGTTTCTGTAAAAGAGCACAAGTAGTTACTTGCTAAATACAGATGTGTAGACCAGAAATACAGCATTGTAACAGTGAGATGTATTTCCAGGGAAAAACATATTTTTAAGCTCTGAATGACTAAGAAAAAAGTTGGGTAGAAAATGCATTTTGATTGCGTAGAAAGACTGAATCAGTAGGCAGAGGTCAAGCTACAGATCTGAATTGATCAACAATCAGGAAACAAGGGTGGCACCAGGAAGGAATGGTAGGTCTAACGTAGTTTGTTGCTATTGTTATTAATATTGTTATTTTTAGCAGTAGTATTCTTATTAGCATTAATATTTTAAATGGAATACTCAATTTACAAACAGGGGAAAGGGGTCATGTGTGGTGACTGGTGATGTTTAGCAGTGATGAAAAGAAAAAAAAACTTAAATAGGATATATTGAACAGAGTGAATGATTTCAGTAACAGGATAGCAAAATGAACACATGGAAAAATATAATAGATTGGCTATGTTAGAGAGGAAACTGTAATAAATAAAGCAGATTGCAGCAGAGAATGATCCCTCCATCAGAAGAATCCCAAAACATTGGTGATTTGATTAACTTTGAGCAACAGTGTGCTAGACAGTGTCAGCAAAAAAAGCTTAGAAAAAAGGCATAAGTGCTGTCTATAAATAATAATATATGTTACACACGTGTATAAGAATCTTTCTTTTGTACTTTGTGAAACAACTTTGATATTTAAGCATGCAGGAAATGCATTTATTTTTACAAGCAAAAACACTGGCTTATATTCTGTAAAGGAGAAGGTAAGAAGAAAGTTATAAAAAAAGAATACAACTGATTTGAACCAGCAACAGTAACATTAATGTTCAAATTCAGCATATCAGACTGCAATACTACATAAGAATGAATGGGTTGGCTAAGACCCTTTGCAAAGAGGAATGTGTATAGGAAGTAATATACAGAGTACAATTACAAAAGAGCAGGGATCACAGTATTCATATGGTGCACTGATACCTAATTGTGGGTACACTTCTTAATATGATGGAAGTAATTCAATTATGCAGCTTAGGATTTCCTCAATTAACATTTGTTAACCAGGTAGATGACATAGTCCAAGGATTCTCTGGGAGGTCATATATATATATATATATATATATATATATATATATATATATAGATAGATATAGAGAGAGAGAGAGAGAGTCTGAGACAAGATGTCTGGCAGCTCTGTCTGCTGTGCCAAGGGTAGCCTGCACCTCTCACCTCAAGGCTTTTGTACATTAGCCAAAACTTTCTCTATCCCCATTGTGCTTCTCAAACAACCAACATAATCAAATAAAATCAAAGACTGTATGACAGGAGTGCTGCTCAGTGTTAGAGGCCTGATGAAGACATTCAGGAAAAGTAATAACATGGGCAACAATGATGTAAAATTATTGTGTAACATACTTGGGATTTGAAATAATAATTGGTTAATAAAAACTGAAAATAAGTCTAGTTTATTTGGAAAAAACTTTCAATATAGGATTAAAAAGTGTTTGAATAAACACCCTGTATTTATTAGATGATCAGACTTTGTGAATAACTTTAAAGACACTCTTAATCCTTATTTTGTGGACAAGTCTTTAGCACCTTAAATTGGATGATGGAACAGGGTTTTAAGAGGTCCTTTTCATAATTTTAACTTTGTAAAATATTATTGTTTAGTTTTGCATAATTTTCTCAGATGAGTGCTACTACTAGATGCTTTATTCATGTAACATATTAATCTCATGCCATCATCAATTTATACCAGTCCCTTGGAATCACAGTGCTATGTGCTACATGCATGTCATGGTTTACTGATGCAATCGGAATCACAGTGCTATGTGCTACATGCATGTCATGATTTACTGATGTGATCGGAATCACAGTGCTATGTGCTACATGCATGTCATGGTTTACTGATGTGATTGGAATCACAGTGCTATGTGCTGCATGCATGTCATGGTTTACTGATGTGATTGGAATCACAGAACTATGTGGTACATGCATGTCATGGTTTACTGATGTGATCGGAATCACAGTGCTATGTGCTACATGCATGTCACGGTTTACTGATGTGATTGGAATCATAGTACTATGTGCTACATGCATGTCATGGTTTACTGATGTGATCAGAATCACAGTACTATGTGCTACATGCATGTTATGGTTTACTGATGTGATCGGAATCACAGTGCTATGTACTACATGCATGTCATGGTTTACTGATGTGATCGGAATCACAGTGTTATGTACTACATGTATGTCATGGTTTACTGATGTGATTGGAATCACGGTGCTATGTGCTACAGGCATGTCATGGTTTACTGAAGTGATGAGGTATATTTTCAGAGTGTTTAAGGGGTTGCAAGAAGAATTCCAAAAAGGAATGTAATGATCAGTGCAGAGGGTGGGACTTTGATAAGCTGCTATTTTTCCCAACAAGACAATGAATTTAAAACTTGGCTTTAAATACCAAACAAGTTCATAAATCCAGCTTGTATGCAAAGAAGTGTTTAACAGTCACTCAATTAAAAATCTTTCCCTCATATGGCAAAACAAAGCAATGCTACAATAAAACATTTATAAAAAGTTAATAAATGTAAATGATTAATAAAAGTAGCAAGCAAAAACACAATGTGTTAAGCAGAAATGAACATACTTAATACAAATTTATTTTGTGTACAACCAGCTTTGCATAGGGCAAAACAGTGAAAAGCTATTAAAACTGGACTTTTATGCTTGTGAGTCAAATTTAAGAATCTATGATCTCCACTTTTATCAGTTTATCTTTAACTAACTTATCTTTATGAGAGACCTCTGACTGATGAAGATAATTTATAAAGTTAATCAGGTCTAAACATGTACAGTATAATTATTCCCCTTTTCTGGGTGACAGCTTTTGCTATTAAAAATAAAAGGTCTAATAAGGCTAAATCATTAGCACTCCAACCATTTGTAAATGAATATGAAATTAGATATGATTGAGCATCAGTAATCAAATTCTTGAGCCAGAGGCCATTATATACGTCTTTAATTTCACAAATATTTTAATTTACTGCAACACTTAAATGTATGGATGCATTTGCCTAATGATCTAGCATTCCACTACAATCAAACTAATGATACTACTGTGGAAAAATATGAAGTCTGGGTGGTGTATATTATACATTTGTAAAACTGTTTTCATCCAAAGAACCTACACGTCCTAATCTTTGTTGTATATCTGTATCAAACTACTGTCCTATCCCTACATTACTGAAGGGGTAAGTATTTCTAGTGCAGTCTCCCAAGCTTTTATAATAGCCTATAAATCCAGCACATTGATTGTTATAAATAATTTTGTATGCTGTAATAATATGATGTGCACATGAAAGTGATGGACACCTTGCTTGCAGTTATCTGCTTCAACAAGAAAGGTTACATGCACTCTTCCACCTTGCATAGACTGAAATGTTGATCATATCCATTAATTGTCTATATCCGAAACAATCTTTATCCTGAAACACATACTTGATCTCAAATCACTTACATTTAGCAAGTTGCTTCTTAAAAATCAACTGATCTCAATACTTAGCTTGTAAAAATTTCTCATCTTATGGCAAAAATGTTTGCTGTTTTCCTGACTAGCATCTCGAGACACTAATAGAACTGATATTAGTTCTTGTTTTCTGAACAAAAAGTCTGTTTATTAACCTCCCAACTACTGTAGCATCTGATATTCCATTTTTCATCGTCCCTTTAAACAGATTTGTATAAAAGCCACTCAATTCCCCTGCTCCTATCTCTCCTAGGTTGCATGTTAGTTGTTCAGTGTATTATACAGATATTTGAGGATAACTACCATATTAAAGTGCTTCAGATGAAGAACTCCCATCTTCCACATTACTGAGAAGTACTGCACAGGTAACTGAATATCTTAGCTCTATGCCTTTTATAAAATCCTACATATGGAAGGTCCTAAAGAGATTTTGACACATACTGTACCAAAAAAGTAAAGCTTCTATTTCTTGTTGGCAATATAGGTACAGAAGAGACCGCAGTCTGATATAGTATTTATATTTTGTTTAGGTTTACTATATCCCATTTGAGAATGTTGTTCCAAAGGAGTAACCAAAAGTAATTTGAATAATGTGCTGAACTATGACCCCATAGTTAATGATATTGATCCTAAACAAGTAAACTTAGGCCATGGACAATCTGCAGAACTTTCATTTTACAATGTCAATTTAAGAAGAAAATGTTGCATTCCAGTTAAGAAGCTTATGCTGAGGTACTAAGCCAAGATAGTTTAATCCCTATATATAACTTGTTACCATTAAATTGTGTTATTCTTGTCTTAGCTTAGTTTTGCCATGTATTTTTCTGGTTAGCATTACACTAACAACTAATTGTTAACCATCCATCACCAATTAAAAACATCTAGTAAGGCTCTGAGCCCATAGACTTAATCACTGTTGAATACAATCCCCTTTGCAGTAGGATAAATTAATCTTATATAATTTATCTAATTTAACCACAGAACCAGTAAGGTAAAAAGTAAGAGGGATGTGATCAGAAATAATAACTGGGCAATTTCTGGGTCTATAACACATCGTCGAACTTGTATAAGTTTGAATGCTGTAATATCGAACCCAAAAGTCTGAAACTTAACTATAACGAACACACAGAACAGCAATTTTTTCCCAGGGAAAAAAATCACTGTTCCCTAACAAAAAAAAAAAACAAAAAACAAATTTAAACCTTAAACTTAAACTAAAGTGGGGGGCTTCACCCCCATACACCCCCTACTTAAATGTACCAACTCCGAGATTGCACCACAGTGGAGGAAATAGCAAAGCCCCGAAAACGGCCTACTGATTGTTTTCCCTGGGAAAAAACTCGATGTGCCGTGGCTTCGCCATTTTTGGGTTTCGGACTTTTGGGTTTGGTATTACAACATTCAAACTTATACAAGTTTGACAATGTGATATAGACCCCAATTTCTAACCTGTTTATCCCACACATATGCACTATGAAAAGTAAAACCTTAACAAGTCTTGAAAAGCTATTGTATTTATGAAGTAGCATGTAAACTGCAGTCTGTCTGTGGTATAATGCTAAACTGTATTGGTAAATTCCATATGTTTCAGGGCTGTCTTAAACAGTCAACACAGGGGGGGGGGGTTATCTCTAGATCCCAGGTCCTGACTACATGTCTTCATTGTGCATAAATGTATTCAAATATCCTGTCTGGATAGAAAGAGTCTCCCTAAAGGCTATATAGTGCCTTAGCTGTGGGACTGTTTCAGAACATGTTGATCCTTATAGAAGGTGTACATTCAACATAATCAAGCAAATCTATGCTAGCCATCCCCTTATGAAAACATATCTAGCTAACCCAGCTGTCATATACACTTTGTAGACAATATAAGATCCCCATGGAAAACAGTATTATAACACCTCTAAATTTCCCATTGGAGAAGCTACATAGGTTCATAGGTTAATAGGTAGGTGCTAGGCTATTAGCCCTAGGGCCTATATAAGCTTAGCCAAAAAGGTACCCTGGCTTTCACCACCCAAGAAAATTATTTTCCTGTGCCCCTGTCGAGCAGAGTCACAGAAGTGATCCCTGGGGTGAATTTCCTATTTCCCATCCAATCATCAAGATTTTTCTTGAAGAGTGCTGATGAAGAGCTCTGTTTGACATAGATAGGTAGTCTGTTCCAGAGTATGGGAAGTCTCTGGGACAGGAATCTATCCCTCCGGCATGTTCTGTTTATTGTGGTGACAAGGTTTAGGTCCCTAGAGCGGGTAGCTCAGAGGGATTGTGATTTCTTTAAGTGGAACATGTCCAACAGCTTTGGGTTTGACATAGCTTTGTATGTTAGGCAGAGATCGCCTCTGAGTAGGCGATATGTGAGGGAGTAAAGCTGGAGTTTTTTGAGACGGTCTGCGTAGGGCATCTGCTTGAGGCCAATAATCCTCTTTGTGAGGTATTTCTGTGGTCTTTCCAGTTGTTGTAGATGTCTTGTGAGGTACATACCAAAAGGGGCGTTGTAGTCTATAATGGGTCTAAAGAGTGATGAGTAGAGGGGAACAATGACTTCTTTTTTTCTGGATGAGAAACCTTTTGTGATGAGGTGAGCCATATAGAAGGATTTCCTGACCACTGTGGCGATGTGATTATCAAAGGAGAGACTACTGTCCACCTGTGTCCCAAGGTCTCTTATCACACTTTCGGTGTTAAGTAGACTACCACTTATGTGGTATTTCATGGGTACAGAATTTTTACCAAAGGGGATGACAATACACTTTTTGGCATTGAGCTTCAGGCCATGGCTTTGACACCAGGCATCTGTCTCAGTGAGGCCCTTTTGTAGTATGTCCACATTGTTAGGCATTTCAATTATGGCTCCTAGTTTGCAGTTATCTGCAAACTTTGTTAGCCAAAGGCCTTCTGTGTTAGCCTGTACTTCAGAGAAGTAGATACCAAACATGAGAGGACCCAGGACTGAACCCTGTTGTACTCCACTTGTCAATGGTCTGAAGTCGGATTTGGAGTCTGCTACTTTCACAGTGTGGGTTCTGTCCATGAGCCAGTTTGCAACCCATCTTGTGACATAGGGATTTATACCTAGTTTAAGGAGCTTATCTATAATTCCAGAGTGGGGGATGGTGTTGAAAGCCTTGGTGAGATCTAGATAAGCTGTGTGAACCACCTTACCCTCTTCTATGTCTTTGGTGACTGCTTCAAAGAAGTCAATCAGGTTTAGAAGACATGATCTGCCTTTTACAAACCTGAACTGGGTAGGGTCCAGAGTTTGAAGATTACCAGTGTCTTTGTTTATGAGTTCCATGATGATACATTCCATGGCCTTGTTCTCCAGGCTCATCAGGCTAATGGGGTGGTAGTTCCCGGCGTCCGTCATGGCTTCCCCTTTGTGGAATAGGATAACCATCATGGTGTGCCATCCAGTGGGCACAAAGCCTGAGGTGAGGCTATGATTTAACATGGTACTTAAGTAGGGTGCCAGTTCATTCTGTAGTTCATGTAGAATGCAGCCTGGGATATTTTCAGGTCCCATGGATGCTGTGTTCTTAGCTTTGGAGAGTGTGTTTTTTACCTGTGCAGCCATGATTACAGGAACTTTGCATTCTTCCCGTATAGAGATGGGCCCTCTAGGGGGTGGGGGGGGGGGTAAAGTTAGCACTGAACCTATCTGCCAGGATGTTGGCAATATCAGTTGGTTCTGTATATTTAGTGCCATTGTGCTGTAACTCAGAGCAGATCTGAGTGTTGCCATTGAGATTCTTGATATAGCTATAAAATGCTTTGTGGTTTTCTTTAGAGTTATTGGCAATTTTGTTTTCATAACTAGCTTTGGAGGATTTTATGAAGGATCTCAGCTTCTTACTGAGGGTGACCAGGGAGTTCCTCCAGTCATGGGATTTTACTCTTTTTTGCAACAGTTTCTTTCTTCTGTTGTAGAGTTTGTTTATGGCAGAGGACCACCAGATTGGCTTTCTTTTTTTGGAGGATAGCATCTTGGTTCTGTTAGGGGTAGCATGATCCATGCACTCGTGTAAGTGCTTATAAAGTGCATTTGTGTAGGATACAGCAGTTGTACCTCTACTGTCTGTCTGCATGGGTGTCATGAAGTTTGCCACTTCTGCCTTAAGAAGTGTGAAGTTGGCTTTGGAGAAGTTTTTTATGGTGGTTTCCCTAATTTGGGATGGGGGCGGAATGTGGATGTCTAGGGTGATTAGCTTCTGGTTGGATCTGACCAACAAGGAATTGACCTCTGGTGTGGAACACCGGTTGCCCATGTTGGTAATGACTAGGTCTAGGATATTGCTGTCCCTGGTGGGGGTGTGAATAAGGTGATCCAAAGCGCTGGAATTTATGAATTCCAGAAAACATTGAGCAAAAGAGTTGGTACATGAGTAGTTTTCCCAGTTAATGGTGGGGTAGTTGAAATCGCCCATTATTAGGGTATTGGGTTGTACCCTAATACTTTCCAGTGTATCAAGAAATGAGGAGTGGGAATCTTGGAGCATGGTGGGGGGTCTGTAGCAAGCTACAGTTTGGATTGCGGTCTTTCCCAGAGTTAGTTGCACTTGGATAATCTCAGATGCATTATGCTGTGCAACTAGCCTGGAGGTGTGGATATCCTTAATAAATATGGACACGCCTCCACCTTTAGAGCTTCATTCTGGGTTAGGTGGCCGAAAGGTGTGGTATGAATTATAACCTGGTAACGCAGGTGTGATGTCTGGAGCTTTGAACCAGGTCTCTGTCACTGCACAGATGTCGAAGTTCTCCATTTTAAGGAGTGCCTCGAGTGAGTGCATTTTGAGGTTTAGACTTCTAGCATTGAGTAGCATTACCCTCAGATTTTGCTTGCTTGCACCTGTTACGGTGGTGACTTTTTCATTTGAACCTTGCCTAAAAAAGGCACTATAGGGGTGGCAAGAGCCTTAGCCAGTATCTGGAATGCCAAGGGTGACAGGTGCAGGCCATCTCTGGCAAAGCATTGTGGTCTGTCGATCATGTCGTCCCATGCAGGCAAATACTGGATCCCCTTAGAATGACACCAGAAGCTTAGCCAATTGTTGAAGTCAATCATTTTGTACTTGTACTGTGGTATCATTCTGGGTGATGGCAGGATGCTACTCAGGGCTAGGGTCACACCTGCCTGGGCTACAAGATCGGAGAGCTCCTCCATGTCTCTTTTCATGTTGTCCAGGGAGGTACGTCTCAGGTCATTCACACCAACATGGACAATGACAGTGTCATATTTGTACTTGTTGTGGAGTGACCTGAGTGCGTGCCTTATGTGGCAGATCCTGGCACCTGACAGACAGCTGACAGTAACTTTCGCCTTGTTTAGTCCGGTGAGTGTAACATCAGTGTGCCTGACTATAGAGTCACCTATGACTAGAGTGTTGGGTACGTTATGCCTTATGAGCTGTGGTTGAGTGGCACACTGAGTTTGTGGGCTATGTGTCACTTGGGTTCTGTTGGGGGAGGAGTTTGCTTGCATTTCTGCTTTGGAGGTCCCTGATGCTTGGGCAGGTTTTTATCGAGAGCCTCCATGAATGTAGGTGTGAGTTTTGTGTTTCTGTGTGTGTGTTTTGGTGGTTTTGAGGGACTATGTGATGAGTGTGGTATGGTGCAAGTGTTTACCTTCTCCTCTTGACTGTCTAGTCCAGTCTTGGGTGAAGAGAGCTTTGCTTCCAGTTTGGCTATATAAGTGCATCTCTCACAGGTTGTAGTGTTGGGTGGTAGGAGGAGAGGGTCGTCTGTGTACATGAGGCAATTGCTGCATTGCCTTAAGATGCCTAGATTCATCAGGTAGACAGGATAAATCACCAGGAGCTGACCCTTAGACATGCCTGGATAGGTGCTTATTTATTAAGTACTAAAACTGCTTTCCTCTAGACAAGTGAGGGAAGTTGAGTGCTGTAGTGATTTGCAGCTTATTTAGTGCTTACAAGAAGTTCTGAACAAGTGCTGAGTTCAAAGAAACAGATTTGAGTGCTGAAACTAGAAAACTGGCTAGTTCTAAGAAACAAAATTAAGCTAGAAGGCTTCCCTCCAACATAGAAAGGCTTGGGGGCTCAGTAGTCTACAAACAGTCTAGACCACTTCCAGGAAAGGCAGGAAACAAGCTTAATTTTTTTTTTCTTCCCCAGATGCTCTCTTTGTACACAGTAGGAGTGCCTGAAATCAGAATATGATCTCACTGCACTCAGTTAAGTGAGCAAATGAGATGGACCCAAAAGGAATATCCAAATACAAATTTACAAGAGGGGTGGGCAATTTCAAAGCCACCAAGATTAACACCAAAACAAAACCAGAGATGGTGGGTGGGGAACTAACTGAAAAAACAGAGTCAAAACTTCCAGTTCAGTTAATATTCAATGTTATGTAATTACTTATTCAAACCTAAAGAATTTCCTATGTTTCTCAGTGGATCTTACTACATTTTTCACTGATCACGTCTTTTGCAAAAATACTGTCATGGGGTGAATTTTAAAAATATATTAAAATGCCTTTGCTTGATTTAACCTATTAACATTCCATGACAGTTTAATGTAGTAGTTATTTAGTTTTACAGGCAAATGTTTTATCTGTCCTGCACCAATTCATCTCTAAACATATCCAGTTTAAATAAATCCACTTATAATGATCACTATTAAGTGAAAAGAGTAATCAATAAGTTAAAAAAGAACTATTCACCTCTTTCCAAGGGGAGGTGAAAAACCTGTGTTAAGTACTGACAGACAAAATAGTTTACACAGCCCATAAGGCTATGAAAAAAATATCCTTCATTGAATATCTTAAGGGAAAAAAAAAAAATAAAATAAAAAAATCATGTTATAAAAACACATTTACTAGCTCTGTTTGCGATTCCAGCTGTCACAAATCAGTGATGCTATTAAATAATACAGTTAATAGTTTGACAAAAGTCTCTTACATCCTTATATTTGCATTAAAAATAGAAAATGTTTGCACAGGTCTTATAATAACTGAAACAGGTCACTTTCTAGTACATTGAGTTCCCTGTTGTTAATTCAGACAAACTCAAGTAAAACCAAAACATTCAGCTGAAGTATAACAGAATATAAGTACATTTTATCACGTTACATCCAAATCTGAGCTGCCAACATGTATTGTAAGAAAAAACTGAACTTCAGGAACATTTTGTGAACAGAGAATTGTATTAACCATTATAAATGATTCATAAGTTTTACAAGTTGTATTCATGCATAATATTGGCTCGTGTGCTAAGAAAAAGACAGCTAAAAGATTGTTGTGTTAATAGAAACAACAAAGTATACTTTTCATGAGCATTTATAAATTAAAATCTAAATATAATGAGCACAATGCTTTGATCATAGCTAACCTTCTGATTTTTATACAATTTATACAAGTAAAATTCTCAGACATGAAAACTGATCACTCATGTTAGAAGGTTGTCAAGAGAAAGTTGATTCTTTTGTTTGACTAACGTCCTTTTATGAAACAGTGTCAAACTCACACGTGTTGCCTTCTTTCCTGAAAATTGTGCTGGGTCTTTTATCTGTGTAGCTCATATTAAGACACTCCTGATGTTAGCCAATGTTAATGATTTGTCACTGGAAGCAGAAACGTGGAAGCTGTCTGTCCACACCTGCTCATTTTATTTGTGTGTGTGTGTGTGTGTGTGTGCACTTGCCATGTAGCACTTTTTAAGTACCTACAGGTAAGCTCCTATGTAAGGTAAAAGGTTTTACCACCACCACTTATCTGGGTGTTAAGTGGTTCTGGTGTGTGTGTGTGTGGGGGGGGGGGCAGTTCATGATAAGCACTTCACAATAAATCTTGTTTACTGGCCCTTTTATTAACTATGGTTCTTAATCATCCACACCTGGAAAAATATGCTGTTGGAAATTTATGAGACTAATGGTGGAGTGATACCCCACCCCCACTCAGGTGTACTCTGTTCCTACTGGTAATTCTTCAGCAGTGTCTTAGGCACACCTTCTGTAACAAGGACTAATTATTTCAAAATGTTGTACACATTTCTCAGTTGTGCTGGCTTGTGGTCAAAGAAGAAAGTGTAATTCCTTGCCCTTTAGCTAGTAGTCATGAAGCTTTTTGTCCGGGAGAGGTTCTTCCTGAATGTTTTTTTTTTTAACATTTTTGGTTTTCAGATATTTTTTGCCTCCAGTGTCTCAGTAGGCAAAGCAATACTGGGTTGTTAGATATGATGAGAATGAAACATCCTGATTAAATATTAATTTTTAATGCAGTTCTCAGAAGTTGTTTGTACTTGTTTGGAGACAACACTAAAGTATTTGGAAATGAAATAATCCTAGACAACAGATTTTAATGAATGACCTGGCTTTTAAAGAAACTGGTGTCTTTAACCATTGAGTGGGAGTCCTTTGATATCTCCCTTACATGCAGGTAGATGAATATATTTCAGTAATTTTTCAGTCTTGTTTTACTTTTGCTAGGCTGCATACTAAGAAATTAACTGCTAGAATCTGGATCAAATGGGTCTTGGCACTAAATCCAATTTGATAAGCCAAAGCCCCTCACTGAAGTAACTCTACCGTGTAATACACAGAGATTTGTAGAGTATGTATCCAAATAAGTCAGGATGAGTAGTAGACTTGAGATCTTTATACTACTTATACAGCTGTTTCCATGGCGATGAGCGTTACCTTATGACATCACTTAGCCAGGGATGACCATGGGATATGCACTGGGCCATACTGTGTTTCATTCCTTTGCTTGTAAAGAACTACATGGTATACACCATGGATGAGAATATTAACAAAAAAATCATTTAATGAAGAACTATGTAAAGAGACTTGAAAGAAATTTTGGTTTTCTGCCCTTTACTCTTTCTTATTCAGTGTATGTCCCACATTTTTCTGTTTGCCTTAGTTATAATTTTAAATAACAAATATGATTTAAAATACTATTTGTTAAAGTCTGTTTTGCTGACTTGTTCTTTTAAGGAGTGTTTGCAATTTACCTTGCTCCCATGTCTAATGGTGGGAGTATTACATTTAAATCCACTCAGATGAAATGTGTTATACATCTGTAAGTATCTTTTTAAATGTTGGATATTAAATACCCATATGAGAAAGTCATATACATCCTAGGAGTCTGTAAGGTGAACTTTGTCTTTTTTTAAATTTCTTTAAATGTTTTGGCTTCTAATATCTGATAAGAATAGACCCCATTCCTAAGTTAGGGTAGAATTAGCGTTCATGAAGGTAGTATTGCTTCAGTCTTTAATGTTACCCAAGAGTGGTCTTCTCAGCACCGGCAATCTGTCCAGAATTGCATTCTGCTGCAATTCATATGGGGTTACATGTATTGGCAGCATATTTGAGTATGCTTAAAAATTCTCTTACACTTATTGCTGAAGGAGCTGTCTGGATGCCAATATCCCACTCTGCTCCAGTTTCTGTATGAAAATCCTAGTGTCTTTCTGGACATAGAGCACTATAGTCATTGTTATAGCTGTTTCAATAATTAATGAAATACTTGTCCTTGTTTCTTTGACTACTATGTCTGTTTTTCCTGTTTGTACTTTCTTGACAGTTGGTATCAAATTATCCCATGTAATCAGGATGTCTTCATTTTTAGAAATGCTTTGTTGTTCATTTTGCCAGTGCTCCCCAGCTAAATGTATGTTGTAGTGTTTGCACAATCCCAATGCAACAGTCTTGCTACATTGTTCTGCCTTTCACTATCCGGATCCACAGCCATATCATAACTAGCAATGAGATGTGCAATTATTTCCAGGTTTGTATTACAGAATTTGCACTTGTCTGGTTCTCTTACATTTTCTATAGACTTTCTAAAACCAATGTGTATGTAGCTGGTTGTCGTAAGCCACCATCATTAGCCTTTCATATTTTTGGTTTAAATGTACCTCTCCTTAACCATTCACACATTAAATATTGATCAATATGTGGTTGTTCCTGGAGTTATGTAATCCTGTCACTATAGTTCTGTTCTTTCCAATTTTCTTTCCTCTTCTTCTGGTCTTGGTCTTTATTTTCTTTCTTTTTCATGTTTTTCTTTTTCTTTTTTTCAGTTTCTGTTACTGCCTCATTTTTATAGGTTCATAGGAGATTACTAGGCTAACAGCCCAAGAGTCTTTACAAGCCTAGCTATATTTAACCCAAGTTTCCAAGTTTTCCATAGCTACTTGAATGAAGTTCACAGAGTTATGAGCCTATGCTATGGTATCGAATACTGACTGCCTCTGTCCATAAGGGACATGGGCGGCACCACAGAAATAAATTTATGATTACCCATCCATTGATCTAGGATGTACTTGAAGAGGATCAGGGAAGAGCTTTGCTTCACATGAATGGGAAGCTTGTTCCAGAGGAGTATTGTCTAAGACATGTATCTATCCCTTCAAAATGATCTATTTATTTCAAAGGCTAGGCTAAGATCCCTGGAATGAGTGAGCCTCATGCAGTTTGATTTATGAATGTGTAACATTTCCATCATGGCCAGATTGAAGACTGCCCTATAAGCCAGACACAGATCGCCCCTTAGTAGTGTGTAGGAGACAGAATACAGTGATAGATCTTTCAATCTTTCCATGTAGGACTTGCTTTATATATCCTGTATCTCCCTGGAGAGAAACCTCTGGGGTTGCCCCAGCTGTTGTCGGTGCCTGGTAAGATGCATGCAAAAGGGTACATTGCACTTAATTATTGGTCTGATGAGGGCCAAGTATAATGAAATTATAATGTTCTTTCATCTGGATGGGATGCCCTTACTTATGAGTTGTGCCATGTAGAAGGCCTTTTTCACCACTGTGGACACATGGTGATCGAAGTTCAGATTACTGTCAACCTGACTACACAGATCACATACTATTGGGTCTACTCTTAGGGGGGTGCTGTCTATATTGTAATTATCAAGGGTATTTGCTTTTCCAAAGGGAATAATTATACATTTTTTGCATTTAGTTTCAATCCATGGCTCTGGTACCTACCGTTTGCCTGCATTAATTCTTTCTGCAGTATATCATTATTGTTTGGGGATTCAATGATTGCCCCCAATTTGCAGCTATCCATTAACCTGGTTAGCCAAAGGCCATTTACATTTGCCTTGACTTCTGAGAAATTAATACTGAAAAGGAGAGGGCCCAGTACAGAACCTGGTGGTACGCCGCTGTTGACTAGCATATTGCTAGACGTGAATTCACCCACTTTGACAGTATGTTTCCTACCAGTGAGCCATTTGGCTACCCACTTGGTGATGTAGGGGTTTATATCCAGTTGAGAGTGTTTCTTTATAATACCCAAGTGGGAAAATGTGGCAAATGCCTTGACCAGCTCAAGGTAGGTGGTATGTACAGTCTTTCCCTCATTCATGAACTTTGTGATATTATTGAAGAAGTCAACCAGATTTAACAGACATGATGTACCTTTAACAAATCCAGACTGGGTTGGGTCCAGAGTCTGGAGAGTACCTATGTCCTTGTTGATAAGGTCCATTATGATTTTTTCCATGGTCTTACAGATGAGGCTAGTCTGTCTTATGCGTCTGTAATTCCCTGGGTCGGTTGATGGTTCTCCCATATACAGAGGGATGACTGTTGCTGTCCTCCATTCTGCTGCAGCATAGCCTGTCTGGAGGGTGCTGTTAAATAACAATCCAAGTGGATCTGCTAGGTCATGTTTTAAGTTATTTAAAAGGCAACCTGGGATGCTGTCAGGGCCTGTTGATGCCATGTTTTTAGCCTTAGAGAGCACAGAGATGACTTGCAGTCTTGAGATAGTGGGCTGAGGAATGGGGGCAGGTATACTTTGGGAGTGACTGGCGGGGACAGAGAGGTAAAGTTTGATACAAATCTGTCAGCTAGCAGGTTGGTTCTTTCCTTCAGTTGAGTATGACTCTGTGCATAACAGAATATTCCCTTTAAGATTTCCGGTGCAGTTAAAAAATGCTTTGTGATTTTCCTTGGCGAAGGAGGCTATTTTTGATTCATAATTTGCTTTTGAGGAGTTGACTAGACATCTGATTTGCTTTTTTAAACTAATGAGAGATTTCTACTTCTGAGCCTGTTCCCACTTATTTTTGCATATTAGTTTCTTTTGTTGTATAGCCTGTTTATACCAGGGGTCCACCAAGGTGGTTTGTTTTCTGGCAAGATCTATTTTTAATCTGGTCCGGTACTGCTAGTTCTGTAGAACTGCTTAACTGGCTATACAGGGTATTGGTGCACATCTCTGCATAGCATTCTGTGTTTTCTGGGTTTGGTGGAGCTTTGAAATTTCTTAAACCATCGCTTAGTAGGAGATAATTTGCATTGGAGAAATTCTTTAACATTTTTGAGTTTGATGAAGTTAATGGCCTTATATTTCTTTCAAAGGAAACCATTTTGTGGTCCAATCTTAACAAAGAGGACATTATGCACTGGAGGGGGGATGCAATGCTCCTCCATGTTAGTGTGTATTATGTCCAGGATATTTGAGTCCCTACTGGGTGTGCTGACCAGCTGTTCCAGAGCATTTGCATTGACAAAGTCCAGGAACCTCTGAGCCTCCATGTTAGTGGTCATGTATGTTCCCCAGTCAAAAGAAGGATAGTTAAAAATCACCCCATGAGTAAGGCATTGGGCTGCATGGTGAGTGACTCCAGTAAGTCCAGGTATGTGGTATGTTTTTCCTGGTTCATGGTTGTAGACCTATAGCTAGCAATGATGTGCTTGGGAATTTTGCCTTTGGTTAGCTGGACATGGTGTAGCTCAAGAGAGTTGTACTGTTTGACTATTCTTCAGGTGTACCTAACCTTTATGAAGTCTACCCTAAGTGGAGCAGGGATGAACCAGTGCCTGTACTAAGTTGTAGCAGTTTAACCTGTTTGAGGAAAGGGGGGGCAGTAGGAGTGGTTAGAGGGAGACCTTGATTGACTCAAGACATTTGACATTTGTAAAAATCCTCAAAATTGTATGCTGACAGATAGGTTGGTTCTTTCTTGCTCATTTGATGGTCTGAACATATGGAAGGCATTGTAGCCTTGCATGGCTAGGGTGCTTTCCATGGCTTTGAACCATATCTCTGTGACTGCACAGGTGGCAGCATTTTACAAGATGAGGAGTGCTTCTAGGGAGTGCAGTTTCTTGTTTAGACTCCTAGCATTGAGCAGCAGTACCTTGAGCTTATCAAGAGAAGATTTTGTTATGTTGGGGAGGTTGGCTATGTTGACAGTGCCTAAAAAAGCACTATAGGGTTGGCTAAAGCCTTTGCCAGTATTCAAAAGCTTAGAGGAGACAGGTGCAGACCATCTCTGGAAAAACAGTGTGACCTGTCAATCATGTCCTCCCAGGCTGACAAATATTGGATCCCCTTGGACTGGCACCAAATGTTAAGCCAATTGTTAAGGTCAATTATTTTTTATTTGTATTGTGGCATCATCCGTGTTGAAGGTAAAATGCTATTCAAGGCTCATACCTACCTGTGATGCATAATCTGAGAACTCAATCAGATCTGTCTTCATATAGTCCAGGAAGATATGCTTCAGGTCATTCACACCCACGTGGACTATGACAGAGTCATACTGGTACTTGTGGCTGAGTGACTTCAGTGATGTGTGAGCTGATGGATCCTGGCACCTGACAGGTAGCCAACCATAACCTTCTCCTTATCTAGCCCAGTGAGAGGAATAACCATGTGTCTCACAATGGAGTCTGCTATGACCATTATGCTAGGCTTTGTGGTGTTTTATCTTATGGACTTGTTTTTGTTTTTGAGACACCGGTGTGCATATTAGCATGTGCTGTGCTTGTCTGCTTTGTTGTGTATGTGGTTTTTGAAGGCAGCGTTTGGGAGTCCTCTGAGTTTTTGGTAAGTTACTAGTGAATGCCTCTGCATATGTGCGTTGATGTGTCAAATCTTTATTTAGTGTGGGAAGTGATGTGCATGTGCTGATAACCTGTTTGGCATTCGATTTGTCAGTATGTGAGAGTCTTGTCTCCATTTCCACATCTCTCACATATAGTATTTGTTTCAGGATTAAGGACACTAAATCTGGTTAGATTTCCATTCTCACTCCTTTTTGAAATTCTTGTGCTATATATACTAAGCAGACACATCATCTTAGACGTTGCTTGTTCATGCTATGGAACTTTCAGTGTTTATGGCTCTGATGATGTCAACAAATAAGTTTGCAGTTTCATGATTGCAGAACTACAGTATATATGTGGTTTGTTTTGAGGCGGTCCTTATCTCCTTCAAACCAAGGGAGATTCATCATATATATGGTTCTACTGAAAATTAGAAATGAGAAAATGAGATCCTGGCAGATAGGTTCAGTGCTAACTTTATCCCCCCTTCTCACTCCCTAAAGGACCCATATGTATACAGGAAGAATGCAGAGTCCCTGTAATCACAACTACACAGGTAAAAGCTGCACTCTCTAAAGCCAAAAACACAGCATCCATGGAACCAGACAACATCCCAGGCTGTGTTTTACATGAACTTCAGAACAAACTGGTTCCCCAACTAAGTACCATGTTCAATCATAGCCTCACATCAGGCTTTGTGCCCACTGAATGGCACACAGCAACAGTTATCCTACTCCACAAAGGGGGGAGCCACCACTGATCCCGGGAACTATCACCCTATTAGCCTGACGAGCCTGGTCTGTAAGGCCATGGAGCGTATCATCATGGAACTCATAAACAAAGACATTGGTAACCTCCAAACTCTGGATCCCACTCAATTCAAGTTTGTGAAAGGCAGATCATGCCTCCTGAACCTGACTGACTTCTTTCAGGCAGTCACCAAAGCCGTAGATGAGGGTAAGGTGGTTCACACAGCCTATCTTGACCTTGGCAAGGCTTTTGACACCATCCCCTATTCTGGAATTATAGTTAAACTCACTAAACTAGGTATAAATCCCTACATCACAAGATCGGTTGCCAACTGGCTCACTGACAGAACCCACACTGTAAAAGTTGCAGACTCCAAATCTGACTTCAAACCAGTGAGAAGTGGAGTACCACAGGGTTCAGTCCTGGGACCTCTCCTGTTTGGTATCTACTTCTCTGAAGTACAGGGTAACACAGAAGGCCTTTGGCTAACAAAGTTCACAGATAACTGCAAACTAGGAGCCATAGTCAAGTCCCCAAATGATGTGGACATCGTACAGAAGGGCCTCACTGAGACAGATGTCTGGTGTCAGAGCCATGGCCTCATGCTCAATGCCAAAAAGTGCACTGTCATCCCCTTTTGTAAAAACTCTGTACCCATGAACTACCACATAGGCGGCAGTCTACTTAATGCTGAATGTGTGATAAGAGACCTTGGGACGCAGGTGGACAGTAGTCTCTCCTTTGATAATCACATCACCACAGTAGTCAGGAAATCCTTCTACTTGGCACACCTCATCACAAAAGGGTTCTCATCCAGGAAAAAAGAGGTAATTGCTCCCCTCTGCTCGACACTCATTAGACCCATTATAGAGTACAATGCCCCTTTTGGAATACATATAAAACTATGTCAAACCCAGAGCTGTTGCACATGCTACACCTAAAGAAATCCCAATTCCTCTGAGCTACATGCTCTAGGGACCTAAACCTTGTTGCCACAATAAACAGGACATGCTGGAGGGATAGATTCCTGTCCCAGAGACTTCCCATACTCTGGAACAAGCTACCCCTCTATGTCAAGCAAAGTTCTTCACTAGCACTCTTCAAGAAAAATCTTGATGAGTGGATGGGAAATAGGAAATACACCCCGGGATCACTTCTGTGGTTCTGCTCGATAGGGGCACAGGAAAATAACTTTCATGGGTGGCGTAAGCCAGGGAACCTTGTTGGCTAGGCTTACTTAGGCCCTTGGGCTGATAGCTTAGTACCTACTTATGAACCTATGAATGAATGATTCAAATATCAATATTTACAAGATTAACTACAAAAAGGTTGAATTTGCAAATGTCGACATGCTACTATGCTTGCAACAAGAAAAGGTTTTGGTACATGCAATAGTATCAAGTATAATTTTTTTTTTTTTTTTGCAGAGAGCAGGCCGATTGCACCCACCCACAACCCCTGTTAATTATATACGCCCACTCCAAGATCATACAATGTCGAGGGCATATTTCCCAACCCTGTGAAATGTGCGATCTCATACCCTGCCAACCATCTGTTTAGTTGACTATATTTTGTCGGCTAAACAGATTCATAGGTAGGTACTAGGCTATTGGCCCTGGGGCCTATACAATCCCAGCCAAAAAGGTACCCTGGCTTTTGCCACCCAAGAAAATTATTTTTCTGTGCCACTGTCGAGCAGAGCCACAGAGGTGATCCCCGGGGTGAATTTCCTATTTCCCACCCAATCATCAAGATTTTTCTTGAAGAGTGCTAATGAGGAGCTTTGTTTAATATAGATAGGTAGTTTATTCCAGAGTATGGGAAGTCTCTGGGACAGGAATCTATCCCTCCGGCATGTTCTGTTTATTATGGTGACAAGGTTTAGGTCCCTAGAGTGTTTAGCTCAGAGGGATTGGAATTTCTTTAAGCGGAGCATGTCCAACAGCTCTGGGTTTGACATAGCTTTGTATGTTAGGCAGAGATCACCTCTGAGTATGCGATATGCGACGGAGTAAAGCTAGAGTTTTTTGAGATGCTCTGTGTAGGGCATCTGTTTGAGGCCAGTAATCCTCTTTGTGAGGTATTTCTGCGGCCTTTCCAGTTGTTGTAGATGTCTTGTGAGGTACATACCAAAAGTGGCATTGTACTCTATAATGGGTCTAATGAGTGATGAGTAGAGGGGAACAATGACCTCTTTTTTTCTGGATGAGAAATCTTTTGTGACGAGGTGTGCCACATAGAAGGATTTCCTGACTACTGTGGCGATGTGATTATCAAAGGAGAGACTACTGTCCACCTGTGTCCCAAGGTCTCTTATCATACTTTCGGTGTTAAGTATACTACCGCCTATGTTGTAGTTCATGGGTACAGAGTTTTTACCAAAGGGGATGACAATGCACTTTTTGGCATTGAGCTTGAGGCCATGGCTTTGACACCAGGCATTTGTCTCACTGAGTCCCTTTTGTAGGATGTCCACATCATTAGGTGTTTCGATTATGGCTCCTAGTTTGCAGTCATCTGTGAACTTCATTAGCTAAAGACCTTCTGTGTTAGCCTGTACTTCAGAGAAATAGATACCAAACAGGAGAGGACCCAAGACTAAACCCTGTGGTACTCCACTTGTCACTGGTCTGAAGTCGGATTTGGAGTCTGCTACTTTCACAGTGTGGGTTCTGTCAGTGAGCCAGTTGGCAACCCATCTTGTGACATAGGGATTTATACTTAGTTTAGTGAGTTTATCTATAATTCCAGAGTGAGGGATGGTGTTGAAAGCCTTGGCAAGATCTAGATAGGCTGTGTGAACCACCTTACCCTTGTCTACGGCTTTGATGACTGCTTCAAAGAAGTCTATCAGGTTTAGGGGACATGATCTGCTTTTTACAAATCCGAACTGGGTGGGGTCCAGAGTTTGGAGATTACCAATGTCTTTGTTTATAAGTTCCATGATGATACGTTCCATGGCCTTGCAGACCAGGCTCATCAGGCTAATGGGGCGGTAGTTCCCTGGGTCCGTGGTGGCTCCCCCCTTGTGTAGTGGGATAACCGTCACTGTGCACCATTTAGCAGGCACAAAGCCTGAGGTGAGGCTATGATTGAACATGGTACTTAGGTGGGGTGCCAGTTCATTCTGTAGTTCATGTAGAACGCAGCCTGGGATGTTGTCTGGTCCCATGTATGCTGTGTTCTTGGCTTTGGAGAGTGTGGTTTTTACCTGTGCAGCCGTGATTACAGCAACTTTGCATTCTTCTGGTATAGAGATGAGCTCTTTATGGGGTGAGAGGTGGGTAAAGTTAACACTGAACCTATCTGCCAGGATGTTGGCAATATCAGTTGGGTCTGTATATTTAGTGCCATTGTGCTGTAACGCAGAGCAGATCTGAGTGTTGCCATTGATATTCTTGACATAGCTATAGAATGCTTTGTGGTTGTCTTTAGAATCAGTGGCGATTTTTTTTTCATAACTAGCTTTGGAGAATTTTATCAGGGATCACAGCTTCTTACTGAGGCTGACCAGGGAGCTACTCCACTCATGGGATTTTACCCTCTTTTGCAACAGTTTCTTCCTTCTGTTGTACAGTTTGTTTATGTCAGGGGACCACCAGATTGGCTTCCTTTTTTTGGAGGATAGCGTCTTGGTTCTTTTTGGGATAGCACGATCCATGCACTCATGTAAGGGCTTATAAAGTGCAATTGTGTAGGATTCAGTAGTCGTAACTGTATTGTCCATCTGCATGGGTGTCATGAAGTTCACCACTTCTGTCTTAAGAAGCATGAAGTTGGCTTTGGAGAAATTTTTTACCATGGTTTCCTTAATGGGGGGTGGGGGCAGGATGTAGATATCTAGGGTATTTAGCTTATGGTCGGATCGGACCAATGAGGCGTTGACTTCAGGTGTGGAACACCGGTCACTCATGTTGGTAATGACTTGATCTAGGATATTGTTGCTCCTGGTGGGGGTGTGGATAAGGTGATCCAGGGCATTGGAGTTTATGAATTCCAGAAAGTGTTGAGCGAAGGAGTTGTTACATGAGTAGTTTTCCCAGTTAATGGTTGGGTAGTTGAAATCACCCATTATTAGGGTGTTTGGTTGAACTCTAATATTTTCCAGTACATCAAGAAAAGAGGAGTGGGAATCCTGGGGCATGGTGGGTGATCTGTAGCAAGCTACAATTTGGATTGTAGTTTTGCCCAGAGTTAGTTGCACTTGGATAACCTCAGTTGCATTATGCTGAGCAACTAGCCTGGAGGTGTGGATATCCTTAATGAATATGGACACACCTCCGCCTTTGGTGTTCCGGTCCAGGTTACATGGCCGAAAAGTGTGGTATGAGTTATAGCCTGGTAGTGCAGGAGTGCTCTCCGGAGCCTTGAACCAGTTCTCAGTCACTGCAGAGATATCGATGTTCTCCATTTTAAGGAGTGCCTCGAGTGAGTGCATTTTGAGATTTAGACTTCTAGCATTGAGTAGCATCACCCTCAGTTTTTGCTTGCCTGTTCCTGTTACAGTGGTGAATTTGTCATTTGAACCTTGCCTAAAAAGACACTATAGGGGCGGCAAGAACCTTAGCTAGTATCCAGAATCCCAGGGGTGACAGGTGCAGGCCATCTCTGGCAAAGCATCGAAGTCTGTCAACCATGTCATCCCAGGCAGACAGACACTGGATCCCTTTAGAATGGCACCAGAAGCTTAGCCAGTTGTTGAAGTCAATCATTTCATCCTTGTACTGTGGCATCATTCTGGGTGATGGCATAATGCTACTCAGGGCTAGGGTCATACCTGCCTGGGCTACAAGATCGGAGAGCTCTTCCATGTCTCTTTTCATGTAGTCCAGGGAGGTACGTCTCAGGTAGTTTACACCAACATGGACAATGACAGAGTCATATTGGTACTTGTTGTGGAGTGACCTGAGTGCGTGGGTTATGTGGCAGATCCTGGCACCCAACAGGCAGCTGACAGTAACCTTCTCCTTGTTTAGCCTGGTGAGTGGGACATCAGTGCACCTGACTGTAGAGTCACCTATGACTAGTGTGTTGGGTACGTTGTTTTTCCTTATTGGCTGTGGTTGAGTAGCACACCGAGTCTGTGGGATATGTGTCATTTGGGTTGTGTTGGTGGGTGGAGGTTGCTTGTACTTCTGCTTTGGAGATCTCTGTTGCTTGAGCAGATTATTATTGAGAGCCTCCGCAAATGTTTTTGTGTTTCTATGTGTGGATGTTAGTGGTGTAGATTTAGTGACACTATGTGATGAATGTGGTGTGGTGCAAGTGTTTACCTTCTCCTCTTGACTGGCAAGTTCAGTCTTTATTGGAGAGAGCTTTACCTCCAATTTGGCTAGATAAGTGCATCTCTCACAGGTTGTAGTGTTGGGTGGTAGGAGGAGAGGGTTGTCTGTGTACATGAGGCAATTTCTACATTGCCCCAAGATGCCCAGATTTATCAGATAGACAGGAGAGAACACTGGGAGCTGATCCTTGGACATGCCTGAATAAAAAAAATATTTTCCTCTAGATAAGTGAGGAAAGTGAGTACAAGAGCTGTTTTTCTCTAAGCAAGTGAGGAAAGTAAGTACCAAAACTGTTTTCCTCTAGGTAATGTGGAAGGTTGAGTGCTGTAGTAATTAGTATGTTATTTAGTGCTTACAAGTTCTGAACAAGTGCTGATCACGAATAAGCAAATTCACATGCTAAAACTAAGAATCTGTATCTGGACTAAACTAGTTACAGGAAAGGGGGGAAACAAGTGCAAACGCGGACCAAAGGGGAAATTTGACTATTATAGCTTGAACTTAATTCCTAGAAGTCAAAGCAGTTTTCAGTGTTTATTTATTTTATTTATTTATTTATTTTGCATTTGTTTACCGGGTAGTGTCTGACTGGGCTTGGTATCCTGTTTTCAGCAGAGACCTGGGGTGAAAAGCTCCATTAATATACAATACAATATTAGACGTGTGATTAGCACTAAAATAGTTACATAACAAAACAGAATCACCAGGATAGTATATCCTTAGACATTTGATTAGCACCAAAATAGTTACATAACTAAAACAGAGATTCAACTGGGTACTGCATCCTTAGAATATTAGATTACAAAGTTGTGAAAAAATGTAAAGGGTCAATTGATAAGTTGCATATTTGTATGGGAGGTGAGCAGAAGTAAGAGTATTCAGGCAGAAAGGAGGGGAGAATATAACGCTTAGGAGGTAAAGAGGTAGTGCGAGGAAGAGATGTAGTGGGTAAAAGTTGAGAATGAGGGAGTAGAAGTATTTTGTGAAGAGGTTAAGAAATCATGTGAATGGAGGTAAAGGACATTATCCAGGAGAGCAATATGGGCATAGCCAGTTGTTAGACTTTTTATGTATCTGTTAGCTTTAGTTTTCTTATGTATTCCTTAAGCTGCGTTATCATTTGTTTGGGTTGTACTACCAACCCTCTGTTTATTTACAAATATTTATACACACCCTTCTGTTCATATTCCTTTGTGTATATATATATATATATATATATATATATATATATATATATATATATATATATATTCTTGGAGCTATACCTTCACTGATATAACAGTTACTTTTGCATGTTATTCAAGTCTAAGCGTCACTATTACATTGCCTAAGAAATTTTTTAACCATTTCTAGCTGAGTTTTCAGGTGCTCATTGAATGAGATTTTTTCATAATGAGTATGGGAAAAGAAGGCTTTTGATGTTGTCTTTGGATGGCCTCCTCTGGCAATTAGGCTGGCTTTATCCAACATCGTAAAATACCCTCCTGACCAGGATTTCTGCAAACATTTTTTTTTATAATGTACGTTTCTCAGGAAAAATGGGTGCACATTTTATTGCAGCTGGGGTGGGGTTTTTTCTCTCCTGTGGGCAAAACTGTGATAAGCATATTCTATAAAGCTTAAAGACTGACATTGCACCTATGCAAGTGCCAAAGTTAAACTTAGTTAAAAGACAAAATGCAGTCTATTATGACTTCCAGAATCTAAGAAACCAGCTGGGTACTTTTCTAGCCTGGGTGGGTTTACTCGGTGCTAAAGTGCTGATAAGCAATAATATCTTGAGTAGTTAAACACTGCACTGTTACCAGTATCTCCTCAGGATTAATGATCTCAAAGCTTACCAACAAGTGAGGGGAAAAAGAGTTTGGTAAAACCAGTGATGATGTAACTTGTATACTTTTGCTGGTGAAGAGTATTATTCTACAGTGCATGAATGGTAATGATTAGACAGAACTTCTGTTTTCTGTTTATGGTATAAGATAGCAAACTTTTATTGGGTGCGTCACACTACCCAGTAAGCATTTTAGGATCTTCTCCCTTGAATTACTGCAAGTTGAATAAAATAGGTGCTTGTTTATCATGGCTTGAATTCTTCAGTTAGTTAAGCTGTAAGGAGTGGGAATTGGGGAGGCAGGATATCACTGAGATGCAGATGTTTATAGGGGTGGTAGTTTGTATTTTAACTGTCATTGGGAATTGTTTTTGCTTCCTTTTCTAGAAGCTGTATAATTTAGTTGCCATGAACAAGGGTCAGAAAAGTTTCCTGACTCTTTGTGGATAAGCAAAGTTGAATAGAGGGCTTTATCCCAGCTCTGGTGGCAGTGGCTGGCAAAGTCCAAGGTGACTGTGGCTTCTTCTCCATCTCTTCAGCAATGGAATGATGGTACAGTAAGAAGAAATTAATACACATATGCCACAAACACATTCACACTTGCATAGTAGACTGCTATAGAAATCATACACATCTTGCTACTGGACAAGGTGCCCCCTTCATCAGTTGTGCTTAACCAGCTCAGCAGATGTTAAACAAAACATGTACTGCTAAACAAACGTACTATACAGTACAATGAACAATGCAGTGGTATAGTACCCAAAAATAAATGCTTACAGTACATCTCTGTCTCATGCCAGAGGCATCAGTCAACACCTGACCCAGTTCATACAAGGTATCCAACTTCCTCAAAGGACCATCATACTGACCCAGCAGCCGCTCCTTGAAGACTATGCACTGAAGGAACAGTAAAATTCTGCTTTCCCTGGCATACCATACTGGGACCCTATTTTCCCAGTAGCTCAGACTGCCATTTCCACTCGTAGCAGTATGATATATCCTTGGTCATGGATATACATTTGAGAATTGCATGTAGCACAACACTGTGCTGTGCCATAGTGCTATTTGACTGTGCATGCTGTATGGACAAGCCTAGAGGTCACATGCCTCATGTTCACTATGAGGTGCACTACTCTCGTTGACATGCATGGATAGAACCTTATGTATTGGCGGCACTTCACAAATAGTGACATTCTCAGGTTTCATTATCAGAAGCACTGTGCTAACAGTCTCTGTTCACTTCATATAACAGGTCAACACCATTTTGTCAAACACTGCTTACAGACAACTTTGAAACAAAGGAACTTGAGTAAAGCATCTGTAGGTCTGGAGCTTCTCAGAGCTAAGATGGAGTTCAGTTTAGTAAGGTACCTAAGTGACATAACAAACCCTCTGGTAAATGTTACTGAGAGTGAGGCAGATGCCATGGCATATCTCATCTTGCAGATGTCTAAAATCTGGACAAAGACTCCTGAAAAGAAGATACAGCTGTCCAAAAATCTGCTAAGAAAATAGCTAATTACCATAACATTTGCATACCTAAACACAGAACCCATCCCACTTCCAATAGGATTATGGGATAATACTCAAAAATAAATGTTTTAAAAGTAAAATAATAATAACAGTAATAATAAAGGTATGACAAAATGGGATAAAACATAAGCAGAATAATCATGTCTAGGTTGGTGGCAACGCACGAAGCTTCGGAAACCATCCAGGTGCAACTAACCATAGGCAAAACTGCTCTACAAATTGTAGCATGCTACAGGCCACCCTCTCAAACTCAGGAACCCCACACAGCCTTCCTGAAGACACTGGAGGGTATAAATGTATCTCCAGACACCATCATATTGGGTGACTTCAACTACCCAAATATAGACTGGGAACATTACTCAAGCCCTAACTTTCTAGCCCAACGGTTCCTGGAGTTCATAAATTCAAATGCCATGGAACAGCTAGTCACTGTTCCCACGAGAGGAGAAAATATACTAGATCTCATTGTCACAAACATGGGGACAAAATGCTCCACACCGGAAGTATATCCCTCATTGGTGAGATCTGAACATAAACTAATCTCACTGGAAATCCACATCCCGCCCCCACCCCAAACAAAAAAGACCATAGTGAAGAACTTCTCTAAAGCAAACTTCACACTACTCAAGACTGGTGTGGTATCCTTCAAGGCCCCTGAGCCAGTGGAAACCACAACCCAAGCTGCGGAAGCCCTTACAAATGCCTTCTATGATCACCTCCAGGACTGCATGGATCAGGCAATCCCAAATAAAACCAAGACTCTTTCCACAAAGGGCAAACGTCCAGTCTGGTGGACCCCAGCCATTAACAAACTTTACAATAAGAGGAGAAAGCTATTACATGATAGAACAAAATCCATAAAAGGGAAGTCACCCCTGATCATTATTAGTAAAAAATACGAGCACTCATAAAATCAACTAAGGCCAATTTTGAGAGAAAAATTGCCATGGATTCAAAGGACAATCATAAGGCCTTTTTCAGCTATGTTAGGAACCTGGGTGGAAACTCCCAGATATGCTCAGAATTAGTCCAAAATGATACAAAAATCACTGAACCCACAGACATTGCCAACATACTGGCAGACAGGTTCAGTGCAAACTTCACCCCCCTCTCCCCCCCTAAAGGAGAGATAACTATCCCAGCCGAGTGTAGCCTCCCGGACATCTCAAATGCACAGGTGAAAGCTGCTCTCTCTAAAGCTAAAAACACAGCATCAATGGGAACGGATGGTGTCCCCGGCTGTGTGCTACATGAGCTAAATGAGGAATTAAACCCTCACATAAGGCAGCTGTTTAATCTCAGCCTTACCACAGGATACATGCCCAAGGAGTGGTGTACAGCAACTGTGGTCCCACTCCACAAAGGCGGCACCTCTACGGACCCTGGTAATTACCGCCCCATAAGCTTAACAAGTCTAGTCTGCAAAGCTATGGAGAGGATCATAATGGAGCTCATAAACAAAGATATAGGGGACTTGCAGACATTGGACCCGACCCAGTTTGGCTTTGTCAAGGGAAGATCATGCCTTTTGAACTTGGTCGACTTCTTCGAAACAGTCACCAAGGCCATTGATGAGGGAAAGGCAGTCCATACAGCCTACCTTGACCTTGCAAAGGCTTCCGACACAATACCCCACTCGGGTATTGTAGAAAAACTTACCAGCTTAAATGTAAACCCATATGTCACAAGATGGGTTGCAAACTGGCTTAAGGACAGAACCCACAGGGTTAGAGTTGCTGGCGCTGTGTCAGACTCCAAGCCGGTCACAAGTGGTGTCCCACAGGGCTCGGTCCTTGGCCCCCTATTGTTTGGCATCTACTTCTCAGAAGTACAGGCCAACATGGGAGGACTTTGGCTGACAAAGTTTGCAGACGACTGCAAACTGGGCGCCATAGTGGAAAGTGCATCGGACACGGATATCCTTCAGAAGGGACTCACGGAAACAGATAGCTGGTGCCAGAGCCATGGCCTGAAGTTAAACGCCAAAAAATGTGTAGTCATACCCTTCGGGAAAAACAAGGTAACCCCAAGCTACCATATAGGTGGCAATCCACTAAGCACAGAAGAGGTTATCAGGGACCTGGGGACCCAGGTTGACAGTGGCCTTTCTTTTGACACTCACATTGCTAAAGTGGTTAGAAAGACCTTCTACATTGCCCACCTGATCAAGAAGGGATTCACATCCAGATCTAGTGAGGTCATTGTTCCCCTGTACTCTTCACTTATCAGACCAGTGATCGAGTACAATGCCCCATTCGGGATGTATCTCACCCGACATCTGCAGCAATTGGAGAGACCCCAAAAGTTCCTCACCAAAAGGATAAAGGGACTCCAAAATCTGTCATATGCTGCCAGAGTGAAGAAACTCCAGCTCTATTCAGTCGCATACCATCTGCTCAGAGGTGACATGTGCCTGACATACAAGGCCATGTCCAACCCGGAATTAATGGACATGCTCCACCTCAAAAAATCCAAATCCACCAAAACCACTAGAGCAAGCGACTTAAACCTTAGCACGGATATAAATAGGACGTGCTGGAGGGATAGATTTATCACTCAGAGACTCCCTATGCTGTGGAATAAAATCCTGGTCCATGTGAGGCAGAGCACCTCGCTGACTCTGTTCAAGAGAAATCTAGACCTGTGGATGGGAGATCGTAGGTTTACCCCAGGAATCATCTCTGTGTCACTGCTGGACAGAGGCACAACAAACTAATGGGCACAGTATTTTTTCATATAAGGGGTGGCGTAAGCCACAAAAATTTGGGCTAGGCTTATAAATGCCTTAGGGCAGATAGCCTAGTATAAACCTATGAACCTATGAACCTATAATAAGTTTTATTATGAATTGCTTTTATGCCACTGGGCCCAAACTTCTACGTTTAGTATTTATTTGCTATTTGCTTCAGAAGCCATTATATGAACTGCCTTTTATGAAATAGTATGGTCTGCACTTCTGGAAATAATAGCATGCAAATGTCATGCTAAATATTTTCTACAGAAAGACTGGCAACATTTAATTTCAGAGCAAGTGTAGGTTTGATAAATTGCCTCATGAACCAACATGTTTGTAATTTAAAACAGACTCATTATTACCAGTGGACATCTAAAAAATTATGAAAGAAATGGCTGCAATTGAATAAAGTGAACCAGTTGTTTTATTGAACATAGAACTTTAAAATGAGTAAGGGCTTTTGCATTTAGTCTTTTATTCAGTCCAAAACTTTTAAGTGAGGAATTGCTTAATCATGTAAATGTTTTGTATTATGTAAGACTAAGGATGGAAGCACTTGTTTAATCATGTAAATGTTTTGTATTCTGTAAGACGAAGGATGGAAGTGCTTACTCATTAGTTTTGGGTTTAATAAAATGACTGGTTGACTTATACCATTGTAGTGAGTGGGTTTTATTTTTGCTGTTTTACATCTGCACCAGCCATCATGAGTGAAATGTTTAATTTTTCTCTTTGAACTATAGTTCAGGAAGGCCGACTAGTAAGTTACATGTAGAATATAATTACAGATTGAAATTTATTTTAGGAAATGGCTGGCAAGAAACCGCTATCTCTATGAGTCCCCCCACTGTCAGTCTCAGTCATGGCTTTAGCGACGTGTAGTGGAAGTAAGCTGATGACATGAGTTATGAAAAGTGAAGAAAAGGGTGAACAATTTATGATTTAAAGGGGCAACTTAGTATTTTGTAGCACTAATTTAAGAAAAAATTGGGACTTTTCAGCAATTGTGAGACAGTTGAGAGGTATGTGTATGTATAACTTGAACCATGTGACACTAGTATGGCACAGTACCTATATCCTGGGGGGGGGGGGTCAAACTGTGAATACAGAAAACTGTAGGCATTACATTCTGCATGAGGTGAGGGGTTCCAGGACTGCATGTTGAAACATGGGTACAGTATATAAATGGAGTGGGTGATAGTAGTAATTGCAGCTGTTAAATATATGAACAAAGGGAAAAGCTGTGTGAGGAGTAATATGGATAATGCCACAGAATACTCTGCACACAGACTGACGACATGTTTGCCTTAAAATGTACTGGTACAGCCATGGATGTTCAGGGGAAGGATGCCTTCAAAACTCATTAGACAGGAGAATTAAATGTTACTACATGCCCTTCATATATTATATGTGCCTCCTAAGCAAACATGTTACAAACAAGTGTTATAATAACAAAATTTGGTAAGAATTGGTATAAGATATGAATGCTGTGGTTGGTCATCACAAGTCCCTATATCAGGTGTGATGAAGAGCTACTGATTTGATGTTGCTTTCTGGCTTGGGGTTGTTGGTGCTCATATCTGAAGGTAGCTATGATGTAGGAGCAGAATTGCCACAAATCAAGTTAATAATGTCCATTACAGTACATTATAGCACATACCACTGTATTTGAAGGGAAGAACTGACAAAGGCCCACCCGCATATCTCTCCTTCAGGGCAAACCTGGTCTGCAACTGCAACAGCTGGTGTGATAAGGTATGTCTGTCAACATATGCTACAGCGGTATTTTTGTGTGCAGCACTAAGCATGTAGAGAGGTTTATGGAAGCATGTGTATGTGTGTGTGTGTGTGTGTGTGTGTGTGTGTGTGTGTGTGTGTGTGTGTGTGTGCGCACGTGTGTGTGTGTGTTGATAACAGTGCCATTTGTATTGAGGCTTTCACATAATAATAGTTTCATTTGCATTCTGGCTTTCACACATTCCGCTGGTGGAGAGTACAGCACAGTAGGACAGCAAGGGGCTAACAATGATAGCAACATAAAAGTGGTACAGTACAATGAAACACAGGAACATTCTGCAACACTACATGGGAAGGGTCACCCACATCTAGCATATCAAGGTACAGGCTTAGTGCCCAACCTCAGTACCTGACAGTCTTTCAAAGGCTCCACCTTAATCCTCTCTCCACCAGGCATCTGACACATGTACTTCCTCTGAGGTGTTCGGACAAGAAGCCTATAACCCCAGTTCTTGGGCATCATCCACATCATGGATGATGCTGCCTCTGTGACTCAGCACCTAGGATTTCTCTACAGGCTGCACATGAATAGTTCCATACTTCTACACCTCCCTCATCACCTAGGGGCACAAGTCTTGCCAGCCCGGTCATGGTTCTTGCCTAGTTCATGTGTGATGCTGCTCATCAGGTCAAACAAAAGGGATACCCCATCTGGGTGCAAATGCATAGTAATTGTACCCCTTCCTGCCATGGACTGCAGTGAGTCCCAGAATTGCAAGCTAACACAGCTAATGCAATCAATGATCCTATCATGGCAGCATGACCCCACTCCCCACCCCCACTGAGGAAGGAATCCCTGACTCCTTGATCTATAAAGTAGTATGTCGTTACTTTGTTCACCACCCATGATTTACCCAATATATAGTGCTGCATTCAGCTGTTATTGTGTACTACTATTTTGGTTTCCTTCTTTTGTATACTCTGAGTGACTCATTTTCATGGGGCTACTTGTTTACATGTTATTATGCACTCATTAGCATGCACTGCATGCCACACTATTTTTGATCACTTTGCAGCTATGCTATCTGTTTCTTACCCTGTGCATGCGGTCACTAACCATGCTAATTTGCAAAGAGCAATTCCCTGACAATCTATGAATCCCAGCTGTAGTGCTTGCTTAGGTGTCTGCAGGACAGTAAATTGGTTACATTTTGCTATTAAATGCAGCAGCTCTTGCTCCAAGATGTTTAAGTGCTCAGGAGGACAGAAAACTACTTTTTCTTCTCTCATACCACACAGATGAATGACCAGTCATTATCCTAACTTTGATGGTTTCCCTTACTTGAAGAAATCAAAAACTATTGCAGTCCACAAGTTAGCTTGTTTGCACTAATGAATGGTGAAATGAGATTTTTTATGAGAACTGCAAACAGAAGCAAAGTCTTCCTCTGTCCCTATTGTACCTTCTGGAAGGTCAGCGAGCCTTACCAATTTTCCAGGCTGCCCCATTTCACTTCCATTCATTCAGCTGAACTCCAACGTTTTGGTGCTCTGATTATCATGTCTTGGGATTTCTTGAATTCTGAAGTTGATTTGCTATTCCTTTCATTTGATGAATAAAAGAAGGATAATGCAGCACATACATCCTTTTCTGCTACACACAGCAATATGGTTTATGTACTTTGCATCTAAGAGAAGTATATTATTTATGTGGCTTCTGAGATGTTAATATCATTAAGTTCTAGACTCAGTATGATGCACGGTTTCAGAGTGTAAAAATAGAGCATACAGCTGTTCAAAAGACAGCAGTCTTTAAATACCTTATTTAGCTACATCGGGTAAATTAATGGTAAATAACAGCATGGCTTTACTTCAGGTAAAGATTGATGACCAATTTGACAATGGGAACACTTGAATGTTTGTGGGTAACATTAATTTAATCAGTAAGATTTGACTGGATTTTAACACAAAAATCAAACCAGCATGCCTTTTTTTGTTGGAGCTAGCCTTTAACTTTTAGCAATTTCACTTCTTAATGATCTTATTACATAGCATTGCCTCTCATGGACTAAATTGTTTTATTTATTTATTTTGTAGAAAAATAAAATGTAGACTATTTTATTTATTGATATTTGTTAACTGGGTTAGTCCAACTGAGCCAGGAACCCATTTTCAGTGGAGACCCAAGGTGAAAAGCTCCAGAAGTATTACATATTCTTTACAATAAAAATCAAATCAAAAATAAAAATGAGTAAAAAATTAAAGCCACCATGAAACATAATAAGAAAATCAGCAATTAGAAAATATCTATACATAGAGTAGGTTAAATAACAATTGACAGGTCTAGGGAATATCACACATGAAGTACATACAAATAGATAAACCACTCAGTCAAAAAATGTTCTTTTCTTTTTTTAAATAAAGACACATATGAATATATATGCTATGGATGTGAGGGGAGAGGGGGGTATAAAGGTAGAGAAGAGAAGAGGAGAGGAGAGGAGAGGTCAAGTGAGGGTTAGACAAGGGCAGGACCATGTAATCTGAAGAAAAAAATTAAGTTCTTTTTTGAACAGGTGTTTTTGATGAATGATTATGTTTTGACAGAGTGAGTTCCAAGCATGTGCAACAGAGTATTTGTAGAGGGACTTTCCTGTATTTTTATTGCGTTTATATATATCAAGGAGGTGTTTGTTTGAAGTATGAAAGTAATGACGGGGGTTGTATTAGGAGACTAGGTTGGAGATGGAAGAGCAGGAAGAGGAGTCATTCAGGACAGATTGTGTAATATGAAGTTGGGGTAGAAGTAGTTGTTTAGAGAATTCTGGCCATTGGAGTGATTTAAGGGTGAGACAGTGGTGGGATTTATAGGGGAGATTAGAGGCAAACCTGATACATTTGCTCTAGTTTAGTGATAAGTGAAATTTGAACATTAATAAGGACAGGGACATCATAGAGAAGACAGGTAGAAGAAGGGACTGAGTGAGGGAAGGTTTGGAAGAAGGTAACATAAACTTCTGGTTGTGATAGAGAAGTCAGAGTTTCTGGTGGGTCTTTTTTATACATTGTTGGATATGAGTATCAAATTTTAGTTCATCATCAATAATTACTCCAAGTAGTTAGGTATGGGGTTATGGGTTTGATAATGGTGTTAAGAGAGGTGATAGAGAAAGAGGGTTTGTGCTGGGCAAGTGTTTTAGGGAAGAATAAAAGGAGTTTAGTTTTTTTTTGTATTTAGCATTAATTGGTTATCAGAGAGCTAGGTTTTGACAGAGGTGAAGGGTTGTTGAGTGAGAGCTAGGAGTTCAGGGATGTTGTGGGCAGAGGTGATAAGGGTGGAGTCATCAGTATATTGTAGAAGTGTAGAGAGGTTAGTAGCAGAGAGAAGATTGTTAGTGAATATGTTGAACAGAAGGGGACCTAGAATCAATCCTTAGGGAACTCCAGTATTTACAGGGAGGACTGGATAAAGGACAGTTTCCCAGTGGATAGATTGCCACCTGCCGGAGAGGTAGCTAGAGAACCAGTTGATGGAGGAAAAAGAGAGAGATACAGATCAGAAAGTTTAGTAAGGAGATTACAGTGAGAGACAGTATCAAAGGCCTTTGAAAGATCAAGAAATACACAGGAGATGAGCAAGTTATTGTCATGGGCTTCAGTTATTGTTTGAGTAAAGGAGAGTAATGCAATAGCTGTGCTATGGTGAGGTCTAAAGCCATGTTGGGTAGGAGGAAGGAGATTGTTGTCAAGAAGGTGTTTGATTAACTGAGCATGGATGCACTTTTCTACAATTTTAGAAAGGGGGGACAGGATAGCAATGGGTCTGAAGTTAAAGGGATCAATAGAGTTGTGGTCTTTGTGAAGAGAGATTGTATAAAATGATTTCCAGATATTTTGGACAAGGGCCTCAGAGATGGAATGATTAATAAGTATAGTGACAGGGTAGGCAATGGATTGTGCAGTTATTTTTAGGAAGTGAGAAAGTAGTTAGTTGGCAGAGGGAGAGAGCAAGGCTTAAGTTTATTTAGAAGAGATTTAATAGTGGTAATTGGGACTGGTTGGAAAAAATGTATTGGGAAGAGTTTTGTTAAGAGGTGATAGAGGGGTTGGGTGAGAGGTACTATTTTGTGTGAGCTTTTGGATAGTTTCTGTGAAATAATTGTTGAGGAGAGTGGCATTTTCAGTGGCAGTGTTGTACAGAAAGGGGTTGGAAGTAGTGGGATTACCTGGGTGGAGCAGGTTGTTGATGGGGGTTCAGAATTTTTTGGGATTTTTGTGAGAGTTGGTTAGATGAAAAATAAGCTCTCATCTTTGATGACTAGTTTTTTTTGGTCTGGTTTCTGAGGTCTTTGTATGTCTGAAGTAAGGGAGGGGATTTATTTTTAACTCAGGATTTCTGGGTGCTATCTCTTTTGTGCATGATTAGTAAGCCATGGGGCATAGTTGAATTTAAAATCAAGAATGTCAAGGAAAATCTTATGGAAGGACTTTGCAGCCTCATTGAGAAGGAGGTGGTATAGGAAGAACCAATTGATGCCAGATAGTTTAGAGTTAAAAATGTCTGAGTCAAAGTGGGTGAGGTTTCTGGCATATTCCGTAAGTATGGTCTTTGGGAAAATTTTGGGTGGTTCTACGAATAAAGGTTGGGGAGTTATCACTTTAAGAGTTTGGAAGTATGCCAGGGTATGTAATGATTGGGAGCTGAGGTAAGAATCTAGTCAAGGATAGGTCCAGAATGGGAGTTTATTTGTTAGTTCTAGTGGGGGAAGAAATGTGTTGGTGAAATCCATGGAGGTTGCGACTAAGGGTAGGGGATGAAGGGGAAAGTTTAGACTAGTCTATGTTGATGTCTCCAAGTATGATGGTTTCATAGGGGACATGTTGAGTGAGCTAGGAGAGAAAGTTATCTAGGATTGGAATATTATTGCCGGGGGGAATGTGTATAGAGACTATGGCAAATTGTTTGTGTGAGTTTAGATGACAGTTAATGATAAGGATTTCTGCAGGTGAGAAAGATGGAACAGAGATGGAGAGAGGGGACAGATTTAGTAGTTCAGAGTAGATGATAGCCACCCTCTTCTCACTTATTGGTTCTATCTGATCAAAATATATTGTAGTCTGGAGGTAAGATTTATGAGTAGAGGATGTGTGGTTTAAGCCATGTTTCCGATAGAGTTAGGATGTGGAGAGATGTATTAGAAATCCAAGAGTGCAGTTCTGCTATTTTATTTACAATGCTTTGAATGTTTAGTGACAAGATTTTTAGTGATTTAGGTGGAGGAGTGTTGTTAGGAGGGGTAGGTGCATTGGAAGTGGTTAGTGTTGAGGGATTGTGCAAACAAGGGGTGGGAGGTCCTGGGTTGGGGTGGATGTCCCTATCCAAGAGAAGTGTGTCAAAGGAATGTGAGAATGTAGAAGCATAGGTTCAGAGTAGAAGGATATCTAAGTTTCCAACTAGTGGGGAGATAGAGGTAATTTTGAAGAGGTCAGATGGTGAGGTGGGGAAGAGTGATGGTGAGACTAAATATGGGTGACAGAGTGTGTGTCGAGAGTATGAGGGAGGGTGGGAGAGAGGGGTTGAAAGCAAAGTGAAGTACGATAGGAGGTTGTTAGTGAGAGGAAGAAGAGAAAGTAGACAGAGAGATAGAGGTGTCACGTGATAGGAGATAGAGTAGAGGGAGGGAATGAGTAGTAGATATGGCTAATATGTAGTGGTATAGGGTATGAGAGTGGGAGGGGATGGTTCAAGATGAGAGTAGGAGTATGTGGTAAGGAATTGATGGGACTAGGAAGGGGATGGGGTAGGTAATGAGACTATAAGAGAGGAGAGTATAGAAGGATTGTTTGTCAAGGAGAAAAGATATTAATTATTTAGAGTGGCTGATTTGGTGGAGGAAAAGGAAGGGGTGTGGTGTAGAGACTATAAATGTAATGAAAGAGAGGGTGTGTGGGAATGGGAGTAGGGTAAGGGAGTGGAGTGAGCTTGAGCATAGCGAGGACAAATGAAGTGGGTTAGCCCTGCTGGAACAGGTGTGTGAATTAAGAAAAAAAACAAGCAGGCAGACTGAAATGATGGGGATTTGCAGGAAACTTATACACTACCTTACTGGTATCACAGGTTTTGGGGATAGAATATGTACGTTATAAACAGCAGACACTTTTAGTCCTGAGCTTATATTAGTTTCCTTTTGCACCAGATAATAGATTTTACTAAACTGAGATATGTTAGTAGTGCTGATAGTATCTTAAGGGAGAATTATGTTAGGAGCACAAGAGAAGGGGGATGACTATGAACCAAGACTTGTAGAATGCTGTGAGATGAAAAAAAACAATCAACCAGCTAGCCCAGGTCAGTACCTAAAGGCATCTGTTTATCTATGTGAACTCAAAAGCAGATTTAGTAGAGCATCAGGAAGTTAGAATATAAAATAAATGCAAAGCTTTGGGAAATAGTATATATTTGTTACAATAAATGGGAGAATAAAATATACGAATGTAAAATAAATGTAATATATAAGATAAATAAAATATAAGAATATAAAATAAATGCATAGCTTTGGAAAACTGTAAAATATCCCAAATGACTAAGCATAAAAAACACAGGGCTGTTATACCCAACTGTTGGACCCAGCTGTGTTTCTTATGCTTAGTCAGACACTCTGCTTGTGCTGCGCTGATGAGATCATAACAAGGCTGAAATATGCATATCCACAGCTAGGGGGATTTGGCTTTATTGGCCTGAAATTGTCCATTAAAATGATGAAACAAGTCATGGGCATTCAGAATCACCAATTAGCTGAAACACCTGGTGTTCATAAGGGTCATTTGCATATATCCCCATGGCCCTCTGATTCAAGAGGTTTCAAATGTCATTCACTGGAAGTTCCAGCTTGACTGGAGTTTTCATTTAGTTTTTACAGATTACCTTTAGTAATATAGGGCCAGATTCATGAAGGCTTGCACGGAGTCTAAGAGTAGTGTAAGCCAGCAGACAGCCAATATGTCTGCTGAACCATCAAGCAACATCCAGCAGGGGCGTGCATGAGAGCTCCTAAAACTACTCTTGCACGGACAGTGTTATGTTATGCAAATTACCTCATTTGCTGCTGAAAGCTATGCAAATGAGGTAAATTTGTGATCCAGGAAACACTAACCTGTCCGAGTAAGAGTAGAGTTATTTGCAGAAATGTACTCCGTTGGTAACGGAGTACCCTTCTGCAAATAGCAAAACGGAGCTATGACAGCTCCAAATAAAGGATGCATCCAGTTGAGGAAGCATGCCAATGGCCAAATATAAGGGCATTGGCATTTTTATCGTTTGAAAATTGATAAAAATTAAATTTTTTCCCCCGATCTCTGATGTTTAAGTGTAGTACAGCACCGCGCAAACTTGTGGCGCTTTAAAAAACAGAAAATAAATAAAAAATAGCCACAAATAGGCATTCTTATTAAAAATATTATTCTGTCATGCAGGTGAATGGCAGACTGAAGACAACATGGCTACTGAGTAGTGGTTGCTAAGGGGGGAAGCTCAGTTTGAGAGATGTAACCAAGCATTAGTAGGCAATCCTATGCAAATGAGGATAAGGATAGTGAATCCCAATTTTCCCTGGCATGTGAGCCATGTCCCTAGAGTGTAAGTGTAGGAGTAGGAGAGTAGTAGAGTAGAAGATAGGTGACATCATGATGGGGGTATGTATGAAAGACTGTAAGCCTATTGGAGCAGAGTGGCTTGTGTTTGCTGTGAGTTACTTAGGATTGGAAGAGGCGTGTCAACCGTTGTCCTAGCTGAAACCCAGAAACCGAAGGTGTACGCTGTGGATATCACTGAAATTTCTTGCAAACATGCTTACACCGTGTGCGCATGTGAGCGCGCCTGTAAACCTGTCTAAGCCTGTGTGCGTGCGTGTGCACCCGTCTAAGCCTGTGTAAGCCTGTCTAAGCCTGTGTGCACGTGTGTGCACCCACCTAAGCCTGTGTAAGCCTGTGTGTGCGCATGTGCGCGTGTTTGCGCTTGTTTGCACGGCACTGCCCCCTGTTGAAACAGAAAGGGAAGAAGAAGGAAAAGAAGTAGTAGGAAGTTAACCAAGGTGAACTAGCAAAGCTGCCTGGTGAAATAAATCAGAATCAGCCAATTACACAGGCAGTACACTAGCCCAGCCCAGCCCAGCACTTAAAACTCTGCAAACAACATTCCCCCATATTTTTCTCAGAAACACTACAACACTGCAGTATACAAAGAGAGTGAAAACTTAAAAAGCTTAACTCAGACAAAAAAATGTTAGAGGCTGCCATTGCTATTATAAGGCAACATGTGCAAGATGCTGAGGGTGGTGCTATTGCGAATGCTGCTGAGCAACCCACAGTGAGGAGACGGAGAAGAGTGTACAGACCCAGGGTAACCTACCAGGGCTGCATGAGCTGGAGATAATGGAGCCTTATAGAGTGGACAGAGACCTCCTGCAGCAAATTGGTGAGCTGTGCAGGCCACACCTCACACACAGAACCAACAGAGGGGAACCCATCCCAGTGGAAACCAAGGTATGTGTTGGCCTAAGAATACTAGCAAAAAGTACCTTCCAAAGACCAACTGGTGATATGATGGGGATTTCACAGGCATCAGCATCCAGGGTACTGCACCAGTTCCTGAATGCCATGTCAGCACATGTCGGTGATCATGTATATTTCCCCAATTCCCATGAGGCATTGGCCAGCAATATGCGTCTCTTCCAGCAAATAGCGGAATACCCTGAGGTAGTGGGTGCAATTGACTGCACGCACATACACATCAAAGCACCAGCTGGTGAGCAGGGTAGGGCCTACATCAACCGCAAGGGCTTCCCCTTCATCAACTGCCAGGTCATGTGCAATGCCCAGGGCATAATACTGAATGCATGTGCTGAATGCCCTAGAAGCTACCACGATTCCCATATCTGGCATCTGACGCAGCTCTACCAGACATTTGCCAATGGGGACATCCCTGGCGGTCACCTAGTGGGGGATGCTGGATACGCACTGGAGCCTTGGCTGATGACACCCATAAGAAATGCACACACACCTGAACAACAACTCCATAATGAGGCACACGGGCAAACACGAAATGTAATCCAGCATGTGTTTGGGATGCTCAAGTCAAGGTTCCGGTGACACATCTGGTGGAGTCTTGCAGTACTCACCAACTACATGTACCCAAATTTTCATGGTATGTGCCATGCTACACAATATGATCCTGCAAAAACAGCTGCAGCAGGAACAGCATGGGACAGGTCCAAACAGCCCCCCCACCATTGCCAAGGCCTGCACAGGCACAGCGTGATTCAGAGGAGGAACAACCTGAGCCTGCCCTAGTAAGCAGAAGGAGGTGTGCCCAGTATGCCTTGGCCTCGGCAAAGAGGCAACGCATAGCACATACACTGGCTCAGTAGGAACCCTGGAAATGATACCTCTCTCTGACTTGCACATAAAATAAAAGTGATGCCTAACTTGACACTACCTGTTTTCAAACATGTATAGGGAGTGTACTATGTGCATCTGACTTGCAGCGCCATCTGAGGCATGATTGCCATGTTTTAAGCAATATAAAGCAGTGCTAAGCAGCTTTTACCACTGTTTAGTATATGTAAACAAAATTGCCCGCGCTAACTAGTGCAACGTTGGGCAACTTTGAGCAATGTTGGGCAAGGTCTGGCAAAGTCGGGCAAAGTTGAGCAAAGTCAGGTAAATATGCTCATATTTGCTTTACTGTTCCTTAAGCAGTCTGGTCTGCCCAGCATGAAAATAAAAAGCAGTGACAGGGCTCGAACCCAGGATACTGTGCACTATAGTCACAGTACTGAACCACTAAGCCATGACAGCATTTCACTGGCACACACACAGCAGGACAATTGTACACTAATGCAAACACAAAGAAATGCTGTATCATGCCCCTAAAGAGGCATATGGTAACCTCCCCCACAGGCCTATGCAGACAGAGAACAGCAGGCCAGGTGATGTGATGTAGGTTGGGCAGGCTATGAAGTCGCAATCTAATATACGTGACATTGGACACTAAGATCTGTAGTACAGTAGTATGCCTCAAGCCAGTACGATAGGCAACAGTACAGACTGAAATGGTGTACCTTACATAGCAGTGCAGGCCTAGCAAATGTGTATAAGTGTCAGGTGAACCCCTCATCCTATGTACACCCACAGTAACAATCAGGTGTGCCCCTGGGTAGAAATGTACAAAGAATAGCTGTCCCCCTGTATGTAGAAATGTTGATAAGTCTATGCAAAGTGTCTCATGGAAGCCCTGCAGGCACAGCATGATCCCTGTTGATTTATGACACAAAGGTGAGCCCTGCTGTAAAAATACAACTTGATTTTCCACAAACATATAGTATAAATGTCTATACCGGGTGTGCTCACACACTTCAACAAATGTAGTGGATTTCATTCAGCATCACACTGAAAGGTCATACTGGGCATGCTCACACACAAATAAATGAAGGAAATGTCAGGCAACAACATACTGAAAGGTCATACTGGGCATGCTCACACACTTAGGCTAAATATGGAGGTGGTAATAAGGGATCTATGGACAAATGTGGATAGTCATCTCTACTTCCAGAAACACATTCACAAAGTGGTCAGAAAATCATGCTATGTGTTCCCACAAACTGCCAAGGTCTTAGCATGTAGGTCAAAGGAGGTTCCCTCTACTCATCAGTCATCAGACCCATCAGAGAGTACCACAACACACTTGCGATGAATCTGACTAGGCACCTTCAGCAGCTGGAAAAAACACTGAAGTACCTTAACAAGAGGATTACTGGCCTCAAACAGTTGCCCCATGCAACAAGACTGAATTTAACTCAATCTGTACTATGTTGCATACTGTCTACTCAGGAGATCTTTGCCCAACAGACAGGTCCATGTCATGGCAACACTCAGATCTGCTCTGAGTTACAGCTCAATGGCACTAAACATACAGACCCAACTGATATTGCCAACATCCTGGCAGATAGGATCAGTGTTAACTTTACCCCCCTCTTACCCATGAAAGAGCACATCTCTATAATGGAAGACTACAAAGTTGCTGTCATCACGGCTGCACAGGTAAAAAACACTCTCCAAAGCCAGTATCACAGCAGCCATGGGACCAGATAACTTCCCAGGCTGTGTTCTACACAAACTACAGAATGAAAAGGCACCACACCGACGTACCATGTTCAGTCATAGCCTCATCTCAGGCTTTGTGCCTGCTGAATGGTGCACAGTGATGGTTATCCCACTACGCAAGGGTAGAGACACCACAGACCCCAGGAACTAGTGCCCCTTTAGCCTGATGAGCTTGCTTTTCAAGGCCATGGAGTGTATCATCATACAACTTATAAAACAATACATTGGTAATCCCCAAACGCTGGACCACAACCATGTTGGGTTTGTAAAAAGCAGATCATGTCTCCTAAACCTGATAGATGATATTGAAGCAGTCACCAAAACCGTAGACAAGGGTAAGGTGGTTCGCACAGCCTATGTAGATCTTGCAACGGCTTACAACACCACCCCACACTCTGGAATTATAGATAAACCCACTAAACTAGGTATAAATTGCTATGTCACAAGATGGGTTGCCAACTGGCTTACTGACAGAACACACACTGTGAAAATAGCAGACTCCAAGTATGACTTCAGACCAGTGACGAGTGCAGTACCACAGGGTCCAGTCCTGGGTCTTGTCCTGTTATGTATCTACTTTCCTGAAGTAAACTTTAACATTGAAGGTCTGTGGCTAATGAAGTTTCCGGATGACTGCAAACTAGGAGCCATAATTGTAAATACTAAAGATGTGGACATCCTACAAAAGGGCCTCACTGAGACAGATGGCTGTTGTCAAAGCCATGGGCTCAAGCTCAATTCCAAAAAGTGCATTGTCATCCCCTTTGTTAAAAACTCTGTAGCCATGAACTACAATATAGGTGGTAGTATACTTAACACTGAAAGTGTGACAAGAGACCTTGGGTCACAGGTGGACAGTGGACACACCTGTGATAATCACATCCCCACAGTAGTCAGGAAATCCTCCTATGTGGTACACCTCATCACAAAACGTGTCTCATGCAGAATAGAAGAGGACATTGTTTCCCTCTACTCATCACTCACTAGAACCATAATAGAGTACAACGCCCCTTTTGCTATTTACCTCATAAGACAATTACAACTGGAAAGCCTGCAGTAATACCTCACAAAGAGCATTAGCGGCCTGAAATACATGTCATACACAGACCATCTCAAAATGCTCCAGCCGTACTCCCTTGCATATCGCCTACTCAGAGGTGTTCTCTGCCTAACATACAAAGCTATGTCAAACACAGAGCTGTTGGACATGCTCCATGTAAAACACTCACAATCCCTCTGATCTTCAGACCCAAAACCATGAGTGAAATACAAAAGGAAGGGGTGTATCCATTTACCTTATGGATACCCACACCTTCAGGTTAGTGGCACAGCATGAGGCCTTGGAGACCATGCAAGTGCAACTAACATTGGGCAAAGCTGCTTATCAGATTGTAGCCTGCTACAGATCACCTACCTTGTCTCAGGAACCTCACTCAGTATTCCTGAGAACAGTGAAAAATATAGAGGTCCTATCAAACACCATTATATGAGGAGATTACAACTACCCAAACATTGAGTGGGAGAATTACTCATGTACAACGTCCTTTGCCCAATGTTTCTTAGAGTTTAAAAACTCTAATGCCCTGGAACAGCTGGTCACCACACCCACTAGAGGTGACAACATACTGGACCTGATCATCACCAACATGGGGTACCAGTGTTCCACAACAGAGAAAAATCCCTTGCTGGTAATATCAGATCATAAAGTAATCACACTGGACATCCACATCCAGCGAACCCCCCCCCCCCAGTTAATGAAACCACTGTGAAGACATTTTCAAAAGCAAACTGCACACTTCCCAAGACCAAAGTGGAAAGTTCCAAAGCACCCTTGCTATAGGATAATGCTATACAATCTGCCAAATCATTTACAAGTGCATCCTATGAGCATCTACAGGGATGCATGGATTGAGACATCCCAAATACAACCAAGATGCACTCCTCCAAAAATAAGAATCCAATCTGGTGGTCATCACCCATAAATAAGCTAGACAACAGAAGGAGGAAACAAACACATGATAGAGCAAGCTTCACAAAAGGAAAGGCATCACTGATCATTATTAGGAAGAAACAATGATCGCTCATAAAATAATCCAAGGCCAGTTTCTAAAGACACCACAAGATTTTTTAGCGCTTTCATTCACATTTAATATCCAGTGAACTTCTTCAGAAACAACTATGTCTTTAATTTTTGATTGATTAATTAATTATGCAAATTTTATATAATTGATCAGATATTTAAACAGTTGAATGGATGGTGAAGTTGTTTCTGAAGAAGTTCACTGGATATTAAACGTGAATGAAAGTGCTAAAACAACTTGTGGTGTCTCATAATTGGCTGGTGTTCCTGAACTAATTTCATCAGTTTCTAAAGACAAATTGCCAAGGAATGTAAGAATAACAACCACAAAGCCTTTGTTAGCTATACCAAACATGTAGGTGGCAACTTCCAAATATGCTGTCAGCTACTGAAAAATGGCAATAAATACACTGCACCAACTTACATTGCCTTATCCTAGGGGACAAGTTCAGTGCAAACCCCCCCCCCATCACCCCCAAAAGGGCCTGTGTCCATCCTAGAAGAATGCAGAGCCTCAGACTTCATGGACATGCAGGTAAAGACAGCCCTCTCCAAAGCTAAGAACATAGCATCACTGGGACTGGATGGTGTCCCAGGCTGCATCTTACACCAGCCCCAAAAGGAACTACACCCTCACCTACATTCACTGTCCAGACTCAATCGTACCACAGGCTATGTACCCAAAGAATGGCATACACCAACAGTCATCCAGCTCAACAAAGGGGGTACCACAACAGAACCTGGAAACCATTGCCCTATAGGTCTACTCATCCTGGTCTGCAAAGCTATGGAGCAAATTATCATTGAACCCATAAACAGAGACATTGGGGACCTCCAGACACTGGACTCTACCCAACTTGGCTTTGTTAAAGGCAGATCATGCTCCTAAACCTAGTTGACTTATTTGAAACAGTTACCAGGGACATAGATGGAGGTGAAAGTAGTCCACACAGCCCACCTGGACCTCACTAAGAACTTTCTACACCATTCCCCACTCTGTCATCATGGACAAGCTTACCAGCTTGAACATTAACAGCTATGTCACAGGATGTGTGGCCAAGTGGCTCACAGATCAAACAAACATGTTCAGAGTTGCGGGTGCCATGTCCAACTCTAAATCAGTCACAAATGGCATCCCACAGGTCTTGGTCCTGGGACCCCACCTGTTCATTAGATACTGCTCAGAGGTACAGGCAAGCATGGGAGGAGTATGGCTGAACAGGTTTGCAGATGACTGCTAACTGTGGTCCCTAATCGACTCTATGGCTGACACAGACATCCTCCAGTAGGGTCTTACAGAGACAGATACCTGGTGTCAAAACAATGCCCTCAAGCAGAATGCCAAAGAATGCATAGTCATCCCCTTTGGATAAAACAAAGTGCACACAAATTACCACATAGGTGGTAATTCAGTATGTACGGAGAAAGTCATTATGGCCCAGGGGACACAGGTAGATAGTAAACTCTCCTTTGATGATCACATGGCCAAAGTGTTTAGAAATTCCTTCTATGTAGCCCACCTAATGTAACCCACTTTGTCTAGTCTGATGATGTCACCATCCTACAAATATACCTGTGGAAAGGAGAACTCACAGTAATGTGTACGGTGTGTCGTGTAAATGCCTCTTCCTATAGTATCATAAAGTAGTTAGGTAGGGGTTTGAATCCTGCACTTGACAAGTGTGTGTTTGTGTGTGATCTCCTCAGAGAGGAGCAACCTTTTTGGAGACTACTACAACACCTTAAAACTGATATACTCATCTTTGTCAAGTCTGATGATGTCACCATCCTACAAATATACCTGTGGGAAAGAGAACTCCCAGTAATGTGTATAGTGCATCGTGTTAATGCGTACTCCTCTAGTATCATAAAGTAGTTAGGTAGGGGTTTAAATCCTGCACTTGGTCAGTGTGTGTGTGTGTGTGTGTGTGTGTGTGTGTGTGTGTGTGTTCTATGTGTGTGACACTGTTGGTCAATGTGTTGTGGATTTTGCTTTTACTACTGTATGACATATCAGTATGACAACATTGCACATGTCAGGTAGCTGTGTGGCAAATACATATGCGTACATGTGACCTCAATTATCTCATAGGTGGGAACCCTGTTTTCTCCATGAACACATCTATCATCTTTACCAGAGTGTGTTGCCACTTTTCAGACCTTAGGTCACATCTGTATGCTTGTGACAAGCCCAGCCACTGCAGTGATCCCTGGCCTAGGTCATCTGTGTCTCACACACTCATTACGGTATTTATTGAATAGTGTGAGTGAGGGTTTATGGCTGAGGTATATTTCAGACCTGTTCAAACGCAGCAAAGTCTGTCAAAATCCACAAAGGTTGTTGTACACCTATAATGAATAGTCATTATAGGTGTACAACAACCTTTATGGATATGCATGCAGACCCCTTATTGCTTAAGTGATCCACCGAGGGATTTCAAAATACCTTTGGAAATGTGATTACCAAGGGAGAGATGACATAACGCTTTGCTGCATGTACACATTGGTACCTGTTCAACATGTTGGTGGCTACGACCTATGTGGTACTGTGGGGATACTATGTTTTGTAAAGGTGGATGACTATGCTTTAGTTGGCTTATAGCTTTACAGCATGGGTTTGACAACAGGTATCTGTCTGTATGATGCCCTTGTGGTGGATGTGTGTGTCATCTGGAGAATGCATTATAGGCCACAGTATGCATTTCCAGACGTGGATGCACATATCCCTACTGTGATTGCTTGTACCTAAGAGAGCTATATGCCAAACAGGAGTGGTCTCAGGAATGGGTGCAGATGTATACCACTGGTTACTGCCATAGTATTGTACCTGAAGGATCCAAATGTTACTGTGTGTCCTACATCTGTGTGTCAGTTGTCAATACATCATCTAATGATTGTTTATGGTCAGGCTGTTGAGGTTATGTATGCTACCAGAATGCAAAACAATGACAGATAGTAACAGTATCACCCACAGCACAGTGTCAAACCATGTCATACACTCATGTGTACTCAAGTTCCAAAATGTGTGTAGTACAATGCATACTGGCCACCAATAGAAACTATGGAGTGTTACTGTGTAATACAGGGCATGTCACCCTGCCCATGTGTCCACTATGCACGCACATGCAGACAGTGCACCTCCACCATGTTCACAAATGTACACCTGTAAATCTGTGCTACACACATCCCGCACATACTGTCCACTCTCTAACACATGCTGCCAATACTACACACATCAGCCAAGTGGCACGTGGGTGGATAATACACTATTGGAACTAACACTGGTGTAAACAATACTGCATTGACACTCATAGCTTTAATGCATCATGCCTGCTCAGCTACACCTTCAAAGATATTATTACACTTTACTGCTGATAACATGCTAAGATTGCTATACTACTATAAAGTCACCCTGTGCATCAGCACCATGGTAGCCTGTTCGTGCATCAATGTTAGAGATGACAGGAGGTGGTACAGGTTTCATCATATGCACAAGGTGCATTGTTAGTTTGCCAGAGGCCTACATTGAGCCATACATTCAACATGTATGTGTGTGTGTGTGTGTGAGGGCCAAGAGTACTGCTATGGGCCAATGTTGATGTAATGTGTGCGGGTATGTGTTAGCCCTAGGTGTCTGGTTTATGTGTGTGTGTGTCTGCATGCACACAGTTCCACCATGTGGCTGCCATATATGGAGATTTGTGGGACAGCCACAGACTGTACCTGTCAGGCTTTACAGATCACCATCTCTGGCCATGGAAACGGTACCTGTGCCTGGCAGGTGTGCTATTGACAGTATCAGGTACTAAGCCAGACTGGGTACTATCCTCAGAGGTGGACAGATGTACACTGGACCCAGGTCCCTGCTGGGACTGTCCAGAGCCACGTGCACATAGTCTTCTAGAACGGTCTATGGACAGCCCACCCCCAACATTGCTGGGGCTGGTACTGGCACTATGGGAGCGGCTGTGATTTGAGGGACATCTGCGGTGACTGTCAGCTGCTGATGTTGCTGGTATACGTCCACGTCAACATCTCAACCATCCCGCACTGTCCTGACACATGGACATGACATTGCGGAGGACATCTAATGTCTCACCCCAACATCTATCAGTGACCTCAGTGTAATTACAGATGGCACCTGCTAGGTCACAGATACTATCAGTTACAGAGGTGTTATGTGTGCTCTGTGCCCTTAGTCCCTGTCTGGTGTACCATTCCATACGTGCCTGTGCCTCCATGACAGCCTGGAACATGCGTGAGGTTGTAAGACCTGTGGCACGTCTGCCAGGGGCATGATGAGCAGCAGTGCTCCAACAAGAACCCCTGGGCATCTGCCTATGTGGTACCATTCCAGACATCTTGGTATGGCTGCTGTGTTGGGATGCATGTGCCATAGATACCACACTGTCCTGGCCAATGCCGACTGTACACTGTCCCTCAGCTAAGGACATTGGTGATGGATGTGTTGGCAGTATGACTGTGTGCATGGATGGGGTAGACACTTGTGTTCTGTCGATTGGTGGCCCAACGACAGACCCTGGCAAACATGCCTGTGCCTCAACACACCTATCCTCATTATCACTATTTGGCTCAGTGACATCAGGTTCCCTGCTGCAGTGAACCAGCCCAACCTCAGCACCTGTGAGAGGAAGACAGGAAACACACTTTACAACCTGTACATGATGTTGGAACACATGCACACATGCACACATGCACACATGAACACATGCACACATGCACACATGAACACATGCACACATGCACACATGCACACATGATCACATGAACACATGCACACATGCACACATGAACACATGAACACATGAACACATGGACACATGGACACATGCACGCATGGACACATGCACACATGCACCCATGCACACATGTACACATGCACACAAATACACTCCTCACTAAAGCAGACACACACACACACACACACACACACACACACACACACACACCACCAGCAATTCAGAACATACAAACAATAGAGGTTGATGGTGGGGTACAGTATCACAAGCCAAACAGCCATATCACACGTGTCAGCATGCAGGACGTGTGTTGCTCAACAGCATGTAGTGCGAGTGTAGACAGCCCTTGCTAATAACAGTATACATGGCTTTGATGCATGTGTGTTGTTGTTCAGTGATTGGGCTCACCCTGGAAAGCAATGTGTACATGGACATAACATTGCTGTGCAAGTATTAAAAGCTCTGCAATGTCCTGTGCACCATCACTCACAGGTATACATACCATGGCTGGATGTGTATCTGTGTGTCACATAGATATCCATTTCTGATTAGAGTGTCTGTGTATTTAGCAGATAATTGTGGACACAGGTTTAGCACATGCATGCTATGTATACACACAGGATGAGTGGTGCATGTATACCTGATGGAATGCCATTGCTCAACATAGCCATTGTACAGTGGTTATGGTGAGTGTAGTACATATTGTGGACATGCCAGTGCTAGCCATGACATGGCATGCTACAACACAACTGCAACATTAAACATCACACATACCCAATGTGTGTCATGTGACATATACACTCAATAGCATTACAAGACATATATGTGTCACTTTGTATGAATGGTGATTGCTATGCATATTGTGTATAGGTGCACATGTTTGCAAACACACAACATTGAGGTGCATAGCAATGAATGCTATGTGTAGTACTGTGGTTACTGTAACTGGATGTGGTGTAGTACCATGAGCCATCATCATGCAGCATCATGTGGTTACTCAAGGCTACTAATGTGTGCCAGACCGGCACCAAACATGCTGTACCTGAACTGAAGTACCATGGCTACATTCACCATTTCACAGCCAGTTGTTACATGGGTTTGTAAGGTGCCCAATAGGGAGCATTGCCTAACATGAATGTGTTATGTGTTGAAGAGTGTCGCACAGCCCCATGATAGGCCTCTACTCCTCAGGTATATTATGTGTGCTGTGTGAATGACATTTGGGATACTGGACTGTGACCTTACAGCGGGTGTCTGAATACACCATGTGTAGCATATTAACATGTACTGTGTATGACAAAGTTGTGTATGTTGTGTGCATGTGTATCGACTCTGCCTATCCAATGTCCACTACAGTGTTGCCACAATTGTGTGGGATGCTCTGTGTATTGCATGTGTTTGAGACAGCTACTCACATTGCTGAGATGTGCATAGTCTCACAGCAAACATGTACAGCATGCATTATGCGTAGGTGTGTTACGTGTACATGGCCTACACCTCACCTATGACATGCACATTTAATTTGCAATATTAAATGTAGAACACACTCACCAGCATGGGTTTGCTGCCTTGCTGGCACACCAGAGGGACCTACAATGATATGAGACAATTTGTCAGTGGCAACAACTGTGGCATTGCTACTGTGGGTTTGAAATCTTACAGTAGTACAACGGTTGACAGTCACAGGCCTACAGATTATGCTCCAAATTATCAGTATTGCACAACACCAGGCTCCATATCTTCTAACTAGACAGTACAAATCTCACATATGCATGATCTACCAATAGAGGTAACAGTAGTCTACAGATATGCCATGTTACCTGCACGCTCCGCGTCAACTCGTTGGGTGGCTCTGGCCTCCATGATGATACATGGTTGCTGTTGTTGTTGTTGGCCAGGAGCCACCAGGCTCAGGACCAGCTCCTCCACTCTGGTGAGGGGGGAAGGATGGCAAGCCCCACCACCTGTGGCAAGCTGTTGTCTACGGACATCAGACGCATGCTGCCGGACATGTCTAAGTAAATCACTGCAGTGATGGTGTACCTGCTCATATGTCCGGTTATGCATGCCTATATCATGTACCCTATGGACAACATCTTGCCATAGTGCAGTCCACTCATGCTGGTCATGGCTGGTTCTTGAGAACAGCAGGGTATAGTGCTGAACCAGGCTGGTTGTTATTTGTTCATCCTCTGCTAGGCTATAGCTTGGGTTGCGATGGTGGGCCATGACCCTGGAAGACAATGAAACAATGTGTGAGCAAGTCATGTAACACACTTAACATTCTAAAGTACAGATATCACTGAACTGCCATCTATAGCAACCTATTGGTTGTCAGAGGATACACACTTTCAATACCACATATCAGTGCTCAACCCACAATTGCCTGACAATGCCTGGCATGCTCTATATATCAAACCATGTTCTGCACTCAACAAAGAGAAACCAGTATGTAAAAATATACAACAGTACATGGCACACTGTATGTGACACAATGCACCACCTAGCCACAGGAGGTATATATCAAGCTAATGCATAAAGAAATATGTCATCCATTGCAATGATTATAAAGTCCAGTTACAGTATTACCAGTGTACCACACTAGTTGTTGATGGCAAACTCCTGCCTAACATATGTGCACATTCGTTAATATAGGTGGCATACTGCTGTACTAGACTATACATGTTGCTAGATATGTACTTATATCCTGTAACATGCATATGACCGAGGGCATGTTACAGGCATACCCATACACACATCAGACATACATACAAGACACAAAGGTATGGCAACCCAGATGAGCTTTACCTGTGTACCATACAGTACTGTGTGTCAGTACTCACAAAACCTTATGCCTGAGGTATGTAATCTGTGAGGACTACAGGGAACACACAAAACAGTGTGTAGCTCGTAGGGATTGTGATCTGTTTACGTGGAGCATGTCCAACAGCTCTGGGTTTGACATACCTTTGTATGTTAGGCAGAGGTCACCTCTGGGTAGGTGGTATGCGACACAGTCTAGCTGTGGTTTTGTGGGACAGTCTGCATAGGGCATCTGTTTGAGGCAGGTATCACTCTTTCTGAGGTATGTCTGTGGCCTTTCTAGTTGCTGTAGATGTCTTGTGAGGTACATACCAAATGGGGCATTGTACTCTATAATGGGTTTTATGAGTGATGAGTAGAGGGGAAGACTGACCTATCTTTCCCTGGATGACACACCTTTTGTGATCAGGTGTGCCACGTAGACAGATTACATGACTAGTCATGACTAGTGTGGCACTGTGATTATCACAGGGGAGACTACTATCCACCTGTGTCCCATGGTCTCTTATCACACTTTCAGTGTTAAGTAGACTACCACCTATGTGGTAGTTCATGGGTACAGAGTTTTTGCCAGAAGGGATGCCAATGCCGTTTCAACATTGAGCTTGAGTCCATAGCTTTGTCACCAGGCATCTGTCGCACTAAATATGACCCTCTCTCTCTCTCTCTATATATATATATATATATATGTATATATATATATATATATATATATATATATATATATATATAGATATATACACAGATACATATAAACATCCATTGGTGTACATATAGATATACATATAAACACATATACAGTCCACCTTTCATGGTGGGAATATAAATTATGTAAAGGTTGTGAGGTATACAGTTATGTAATAATATTGCACAGTCTTGTGCAGAATGCATTGAAGGTGTTCTCAGCCCATGTAGCTTTAGCAGGCCTCACTGGCTGCAACACTGCAAACCTGACAAATCATACCCACAGCGTTTAACCACCACATGTCATATACCAGCACTATATGCTGTCTTGTTTGCCACACACTACAACCTACATTGAAATATGCACATAACAACCTTCACCAACATATATATGTCCACCCTTCACAAACAGTTGCAGTATGTCCCTTGCTCTATGCACATGTACAGATGCTAATATATCTGACACAGAAAGATCTCTCAGTATGTGTGTGCCATACACACACAAGGTCCACACTGTTGTAAGTCCATGGACCTCAGAGCTGACCTGTTGGGCCTTGCTGCAACATGAACAGGTGTCACATATGAGCACACAGTAATATTAGAGGGTTTATATATAGCTGCAAATGCTAGATTAGCATACTTGCCTGGTACAGCAGTTGCCAATGCTAAGCTACACGTTAATATGACTATCATGCATTTGTTACTCTGTCACATCCATGTTTATATAGCTGTATGCGCTACTTCCCCAAACAGCCATTGTATACACTACTGTACAGAACACAGATAACATGGATCAGATGTTTGACATTTAATGCTGAGCTACATATGTCACAGTTATATCCCACTGCACACAGCTACACACTGATTTGATCATGGCAGTAGTTATGCAGGGCATGTGTGCATAGATACGTACTGCTGCCACATATGGATGATTCAAAGTATGTAGAGTAGTCTTCAAAAACATCTACTACATGCCAGTAAATACAGATCTGTTACATACCTTTCCTTTGTATGTGTTTGTATTTTTCAGTTCCGTGTGTGTTTTTTTTTTTTCTGTTGATATAGATGTCGGTGTCTGTCTGTCTGTCTGTCTCTCTCTCTGTCTCTCTCTCCGTAACAGCAATGGAATGAATGCATGTGTGGACAGCAAGTACATTCTGCTTTTATAGGTATCTGCACATGTGCATGTGATGGCCTCTGCACCAATTGGTGGCCGCCATTTGGTAATTGCATGCAGCCTGCTGTGTGGTGATTGCAGTACTCACTGTCATAGCAACCCAATGCTATAAATTGCTAAGTCAGGTAGGCATAGCCCTTTCAGCTTTCCAAAATGGGGCCCATGCTTGTTTGCTGTGGACACCGTTGTGTAAGTTAGAAGGTTGGTATACTTCTTATATCTGAAGCTAGGGGTGTAGCCAGTGATTTGAATGTTGTACTCAGACCTGAATGTTGCCACTTCCAGTACACAGTTGTCAGTGTAGAATTGTACTCACCCCTACAAATGCTAACACAAGATACATGGGAGTATATAGTTTTTTTCTACTTATACAGTTAGCTGCCATACATAAGTAGTTATTGAGATGTATTCATTTGGCACATGAACTGTTTGTGAACTGCTATACTGTGAATATTAATGTACTCACTTCTGCACAGTTTCTGCTTTTTTATTGTTGACATTAGCACAGGATGCGCAAGAAAACTGGACAATTCCAGTACTGAGTATGCCTACCTACATCCTTGGTGGACCCTGAACACACAGGTATTTTGTACATTTGGGTGGGGATTGTCCTGCTATGATACTGTGTGGGGGTTGTAAAGTGCTGCTGTAACGTTATTTACTGCTAGAGGCTGGTTCTGTTATCACAGTCATGTAATGCAATTCCACAACAACTGCTGGTAAAGTTCCACAGAACAGGTTTTGTATTATGGCATTCCTATCTTTCCTTTACATTCACTCATTCTGATGCATGATATATCTATTTCAGCAACAACCTGCTGTATATCTGCTGTGGCTTAGTGGTACTTCATGCAGTCTAGTGTGTCCATGGTCCGGGGTTAGAGACTGACAGAGGTGTTTTATTTTGCTGATGAGCAGAACAAGGGCCCTCACATGCAGGGTGACTAAGGCACTTTTAAACAGTTATAAGCAGGTTTGCGCAAAGCTTAGCAATATTTAGCTAAGCGCACACAAGCGCACACCCGTGCAAACTCACTAACTACTGCTTAAAAGTGCTTACTCCCGCTAACCCCCTGCGCTCATTTCATTGAAAGAAAAGAAAATGGGGAGATTGGAAAGTGGTGAAAAAGGGGCACAAAGAGGGAAAGACAGTAGGGAAAACAGCTTGGGATGTGCAGGATGGGTGTAGGGAAGGTCCATAGCTGCCCATTTCTTTAACAGCAACAGCTGTGCATATGCTAGAAATTTGGAGAGAAATATGAAACCTTCCACTCCTGAGAGAGGGTTGAGGACAACAAAGTATGTTGTACTGCCAGTTAAATATCAATGTGTGTGTCCAGCGGACATGTGTGCAAAATGGGCAGCTATGTATGGGGTGTAATTTTTTTTTTTGCGAGCAGATTGCCCTTTTTGTTTTCAGGTGAGAGTGAAATGTGGGGTAGGGGAAGTGGATATATTTGGGGAGGTAGGTTAGGGAGGTAAACAGACAAGACAAATAAGATGCATACAGGGGAGGAATATGACACATGTGGTGGGTGAACACCATTGACATGGAAGGATGTTTGGAAATCGCAAGCCCATGAGCCCACAGATGGCAACAGTGGAACTGAGATCCCCACCCATGGGCAGTCACCACTGCACCTTCACAGCCCAGAGGGTGGCTGTGCTGGGGGCTGCATAGGAGGGGCAGGCTCACCCATGAGTCACGCCACACGTTCCTCAAGCTGGCGTAGAGGACCAGCAACTGAACGCTCGATCTCCCTACACACCACAGCCCAGACCGTTCGGAGGGTGATAGGTAGCCCTCCTCCAGCCAAGCTTGCATAGGGGGACAAGCCCCATCCCCTGCAGCGCTTCCACCCGAAGTTGGCACAGGGCCAACGGAGGAGGAGGAGGTCCTGGGCTGGGCACCGGACCTGCTGGTGCCAGGTGCCATCGCCAGCTGAGGTGGGACAGGTGGGTCCGCTGGGATCGGCCTTCCCATATGTTCTATGTTTAGGAGGATTTAATGACAATATGGGTTGGTAACAGCCAACAACATTCCAAATTAGTTGTAACTGCATGCAGTAGTATTCCCATTAACCCAACACACCAGAGTTCCAACAGTTGAACAGCAAGCATAACACATGCATATATAGAACAACAGTGGACATTCCAACAGCATGCATGATTGATTGGTGGCAACAGGCCACCAAGATTGTGGTATTTGAATAGGTCACATGCATCAAAGTAAATGCAGATATTTATAAACCAATAGGACATATGTCCCAACAAATGTTTTGAGATTAAACATACCCATTGAGGTGTGGAATTGCATTGTTTATGCACATACAGTAGGGTGTAAAAAGATACCTCCATTAACAACTTATATGTACTTATAGTTTGCAATGCATTCCTATTGACTGCAGGTATATAACCCCTACATTTATTATTACACAAGGCAATGTCTGTTAAATTGTGAAATGGGATTTAGCTAGTTCTTTATATACCTGACCTGTATCTGACATACAAACTGTCCAGGATGCAGATGTTACTGCTATGTATTTATATATTTATATATATATATATATATATATATATATATATATATATATATATATATATACATATCTGGATGTGTTCAGGTGACATTATCAGTTATATTTTAAGAGCCCTCTACATTTCTAGCAGCACACTGACATTTCTGGGGAACACAATAACAAGCTACTCATGTGCCAGATTAACCTATACATGCCAACCATTAACCAACAGTTGAGGACTGTATATATGCTTAACAGCTACTGGCACTCCCTTCATCCACTTTATATGGGCCTACCCAAGTGTGGGTTGACAGCGCTTAATACAGCAGTACTATTTCTATAATGCAAGAGTACATCAACATATTGAAGAAAGTGACATGGACACACTCCAGGAATTATACCTTTATTAGTTACATTACACACTTTTCTAGAGGCTCTCTCATTTATTTGATATTACAGTGCATGCAGAAGACTTATTCAAGATGTATTATACCATTATTAATGGGTTACAACACTCTTTTTCAGGCTCTCTCACTTATTTTACATAACAGTACATGCAGAGAAGTTATTCAAGACTTATTATACCTTTATTACTGGGCTACAACACCTTTTTCAGGCTCTCTCACTTATTTTATATAACAATACATGCAGAATAATTACTAACCTGCCTGGTGGCGCAGCCATAGCAGCCTATCTGCATAGGGTTGCTGATTCGCAGCATGGACACCTGCAGCTGTGAAGTAAATGAAGTGATATTGAGACATATACCTATCCATAATATAGACTACAATAGCAATTCTTACATACTTCATTCCATGGCTACCCACTCAGTATTGGGGCATTTTCCATCCCATGGGCCTCCTGTATCCACTATTTCAGTCGGTCCTTCTTGCGTCTCTTCAGGTCTGAGTAGTGGCGTCTGACCTGCTCACCAGTCCGAGGGATGCCTGTGGCACTGGTGAGATCATGTGCTAGATGGTTCCAGGCTTCCGCTTTGTATTCAGTGCCCTGGAACTGGCCCTGCAGGAGTCTGTCATCATGATTATTGATGAGGAGCCAAACCATTACTTTTGACTCCTCAATGCCCCACCGTTGCTCTTGAAAGCAAGAGCCCTCTCCAACACCAGCCATGCTGCCTGCAGATGGGAGCTACAACCAGTTATGGCAAGTATTCCCACCTATGGTGCTTGAATATGCCTCATTTCCCGCACTTATTTGTGACTGGCCGGTTTTGAAAAATCTCAGCTGAAAGCACACCTGCTTAGCACTGGGTGAACTTTCATTAATATGTATGTGTGTGTTGAAAGTACATGCATATCAAAAGCTGTCATGGCTTAGTGGTTCAATACTGTGATTATGGTGCACAATATCTCGGGTTTGAGGCCTGTCATTGCTTTTTATTTTACGACTGGCCAGACCGGCTAGGAGGTGTGGCTGTGTTTGGCTGACTTTGCTCAACTTTGCCCATCGTTGGTCTACGTTGCTCTACGGTGCTCTACGTTGCACTAGGTAGCATGGTGCACAGCTCAGCACAAACATGTTTTGTTTGCGCTAGTTGGTGTGATGCGCAGCTACGTGCAAAGCCATTGCGCTAGTTAAAGCAGTGCTAAGCTATGAGCAATTATACTTAAATGTGCTTAATACTGGTAAACTTTGCTTAGCAGTGCTTCACATTGCTTAAGATATGTTACTTATGAATTCATCAGCATGCATAACCATTTCACCTTCTTATATATATATAAAATATCGTTCACTACTACATAGGCCATTTCAATGCTTTTTACTAAACTTTAAAAGATAAATGTCAGGAATTATTTTTCTATACAGATTTCCTACAGAAAATAGAAAGGGGAGTGGTGGGACTTGAACCAGGAATGCCTCCTCTTTGTGCGAAGGCTCTACAACTACGCTATTGCTATTTGGCTTAATTTGCATATAAGTTTCTTATTATCCTCTTCGATCTCTAAACTGCTAACTGTAGCTAAGCAATGAGCAAACCTGTGCAAACACGCGCAAATATGGGCAGCTATTTTGGGAATAATAAAAAAAAAAACTAAAAGTTTTACATTTTATAATTGTACAGGGGTTTAGAATGTGGGGGAGTGTAGTGTTGAGTATGTACACATTTGAGCGGACTCGCTCATGTCAGTTGACATTTGCTGATTGAGGGACTTGCAGGGGCGTGGATTTTTGGACTGCTTGGCAGTCCGACACGCTCCCTGCACTTGTGCATGCTCCGTGTTAGCCTTAGAGTTGAGTCAGCATGCCCTCATGAATATGCATGGTGCGCTGACGTCTTCCTCTTAGGCTGCAGTTTCCGTGTAAGACTTATTTAGTCTTACACGGAGGATTAGTGAATCCCAGGGATAGTCACAGCATGGCACAGTAGTTCTGTGTGCAGCAACTGACACAATAATACACTGTCAAATTTAGCTTTTGGCTGGGGTGCCATCTGTAAAGTCTGTATGCCTTTCTTAGAAGTTCACCATGATGTGCAGTGATTGTTTTTGTTTTTTTTCAGCAAGCACAGACTGCAGTACAGCATTTGTGGAGAATCGAAAGGGACAGGTTATTAAGTCATAAAAATTTACAGCTGGCAAAACAACGGGTCATTTCGAATACTTCACTCTTTTATGCTAATCTATGTAATTCATAAAAAATAAGTACTGTATGTCAGAAATGCAAAATTTGCAGTTTTAATGTATAGTCATTGTACTTGGAATAAATTATAAAACTGACTCAAAATCTTCACACTGGTAAAGATTTATAAATTCAGACAAACCTGCCTCCTACCAGCTCCTTCCTGACATGTATGCAGTGGTATTTGTTTACACTTAATTATGGAATGGTTTATTGATTCGTGACTGGTGTAAGCAATCCAAATCCTGTTTTTCAGTGTATTAAGCTGAAGCAGTCTATATAGTTTGAAATAATAGCATAAATACCATGCAGAATGTCTCAGTACATTTTGTAGCTCTCCTTAACTTCTGTTGCATAATGGTGTGATAGAACTGAATGTTCCCAGAAGAAAATTACATTGTTATCTTGTCTACTCGTGTTGCAAACTGAGCAGCTTACATTGCATGAATCAGACATTATTGGTAACCATTGAAGAGACTAAATTTAAGCTGATTTGCTGAGCTAACAGTTCTGGGGAGAGTGAAGCTGTATACAGCCTATTTAAGTGTTTGATACATGTAAGCAATGTGAAAAACTATCAAGGATAAAGAAAGTTCTTTTAAATATAAATTGAATGAATGTATAAATATCACTTGCAGTGATTCAAAGGCCATTGATATCCATAGTTTTTCTAAAATGTGTTCATCATGTTTAACATTATCATTTTCATCCGATCTACACTGTCTAAGTAAAACTGGATATATTCAGTGCTACTCTAAAACCGGCTCTTGTATAATGAGTACAGTGTGATCTAACCTGTATTATTGCTCCTTCTTTTCTGGGGATATTGTATTTTGATTTCTTCTTCTTATACTATTTAGTGATTTTTTTTTATTTTTTAAAGTGTTTTCCCACTATCAGTAAAATGTAAAGAATCTTATGTGCAGTTATCATAAAATATAAATAAATGCCTCTCACCTATGGATCTTTTCAAGCCTGAGCAGCAAATATTTTAATTAAGGGAAGCCAGTAATACCTGAATGTGATACGCAGTGTGAACTTTGGCTCTAGATGATTCTCACTTTTGAAGTGATACCCTGACCCCATGTGCAAAAATGGGAAAAAAAGGGTTGTGGATGGATGGATGGATGGATGGATGGATGGATAGTGAAACAAGAAATGTAACTGACAAATAAGTGTAGTAGGCAAACATTTGCTTCTATGATTATGGCATCATTTTCTTTGTCACACCTACTAAATAGCTACTACATTAGATTTGCCATGAAGGTTTAAAATGCTATTTTTTCATTACTCTTTACAATTATATTTAATCACGATACAATTTTACAAAGACTAATGAATACAGTGATGACAATAAGTAAATGCAAGGCTAGCCAGTGCAACTCTAGATGGCAGCCAGTATGTATGTGAGTAAGAAAATAGTTTGCTGTAAGTGCAGTCTCATACTCCTATGTGGTAATGATGCCTTATTTGTTTATGTCTTAGCTTAGAATGACTTGGCAGAAACCACAATAAATGTGCTATATAGAATGTCATTCCCTATACACTTCTGCCAAGATTGTCTGAATCTAGTGTCCTTTGAAGGGTGTTGAATGTGTTTTGTACTACTTCCTTAAATTCTGCATGGAATATATCTGGGAACTTCAGCTTTCATTTTTCAGTATTTATTCAACTAATGATCAGCCTTTTCCATTTCCATACGATGTAGGATCACTTTCTTTTGTTATCAGGGAATACATTACTTGCTCAGGGGTATGGGTGCCACATTGTGAAACTCTTAGCCTTTCAAGTACTTTTGAAAAAATACATTTGCCTGCTTCTCCTACTAATCCTGGTTTGTATACTCCAAGGTCTTGTTTAACTTAACTGTTACATTTTTTATTGCATGGTATCAGCTCTGAGGATTATACCTCATTTTTGCTACTTTTTCCCTTTATGCATATCAGACTTTTCCAAAGCTGCTTCTACTATTTTAAGAATCCCACCTTACCGAACACTGTATGTTTCATTAATAAAAGCGGAAAATAAAGTACACAATTTTTGGTATTTAAGCTGCAGTACCACTACCACAACAGACCGATGGCCAGGCTGTCAAAAAAAAAAAAAAAAAACACTTTATGACAAATAGTTGCATAGGATTATTACTCTAATTGATAGAGATGTGAACCAGTATCAATTAGACAACTGAGATTTGGTAACATCAGTCTTTGAAATCAGTCGTGACAGTTTCACTGAAAGCTTCCTTGGGAATTAAAAAAATTTGCCTCTTAATGTTTCTTGAAGTACTGTGTATGGCCTAGTTTTCCAAAGTTCATTTATCGCTTTCTATGAAGGAGGTTGCCAGCTTCCACATAGACATTTGTAGAGTACAGACTATTTTTATGAACATAATTCCCAATTAGCTGTTTTTACTTGCATCCTAATTTCTATTGTGTGTTCCAGATGAACAGTTACGAAAGGCAGCTGAACTAAGTTTGATATGGGCTATTTCTGGCAAGAAATCAGCACACTGTGAAGATTTACACACATTATTTCATTTTCCAACAGAAGTATTCTGCATGTACAAATACCAATGGTCAGCCCAAAATGCTGTTTTTTTTTTTTTGCTCTCCTGATGAAGAAAGATGCTGTAATCATTTAATGGCTCAATACATTTCTCAGCATAGGTAATCAGGATCTGTGTGTGTGTGTGTGTGTGTGTGTGTGTGTGTGTGTGTGTGTGTGTGTGTGTGTGTGTGTGTGTGTGTGTGAGAGTGCGTGCCTGTTATATATGTGTGTGTCTGTGTGTGAGTGTATTTTTCTTTACTTCTTTCTTTATTCCTTCCTTATACATAACAGTGACATGCTTTGCTCTGCAAATGCATCTCTCTGCGTTACTCATACACATCCCCAGTATTCATATATATCTCTGCAGAATTCTTACATGTCTGCTGTATTCATATGTATATATATATATATATATATATATATATATATATATATATTTATATATATATATATATATATATATAGCTGTATATCTGCAGTATTTATATATATATCTCCAGTATTCATATATTTCTCTTCAGAATTCATACATCTCTGCAGTACTCATATACAAGTCTGCAGTATTTATATATATATCTGCAGTATTCATACATATCTGCAATATTCATATATATCTCTGCAGAATTCATACATATCATGCACTATTCATATACATCTCTACAGTATATATATATATATATATATATATATATATATATATATATATATATATATATGCAGTATTCATATTGCTATGCTCAACATACATTATGTAACCCTTTTTGTGTATTATGCTGAATGTACTGTATTTGTATAACTTGATGCCAGAGCTTTCCTCCTCAGGCCTCCACTGAAAATGGACCTGGTCCAGTTGGAATTTCCCAGTTAACAAATGTAAAATAAAATGAATAAAATAAATAAATTCATGCATATCTGCAGTATTCATACATATCTGTAGTATATATATATATATATATATATATATATATATATATATATATATATATATATATATATATATATGGGCCTACTTCTGTTTGATGAAAACACACTTTTTCAACAGACAGAAGGTCGAACCCATTTAAGCAAAAGTGCAGTACATCGACAGTGCACTTTCACAAAAGCCAGTGGGGGGTGCAGGATGGCTTGCCCCCTTGCAAAATAGTGTTTAAAGTAGTTTGTTTTGAATCAGCTTTTGCGAAAGTGCACTTTCTATGTAGTGCACTTTTGCTTAAGTGGGTTTCTACGTTTCTTGCTTGAGATTGTGAAATTTTGATCAAGAAACGTAGACCCGTATATATATATATATATATATATATATATATATATATATATACTCTGCAGTATTCATATACATATTTGCAGTATATCTGCAATATCATATATATCTGCAGTATTCATATTTTCCTAAGGGGACTTCATCTTTGTACTGGAGTGTTTTGCTTGTTGTACTTTGCTGATGTGGATCGTTTTCTTTATTTAGGTTGCTGATTTTGGACAAATTAACTTTCTCTACACTTTCACCTTTCTTCTTACTCCCTGTATAACCTTAGCAATCAACCTCTGTTTTCCTTGAATTTTTCCATTAGTCTAATACATTCCTTTGTGCAAGCTTTATTAAAATCATATTGGTAGAACAATTCATTTGTATCCCTGGTCTAACCTACTTCATATCTTTTGTTTCACTATTTGCATGCTGTAACCTTCTTTATGCTGACACTGACCTTCATTATGTTATTGAATTGTTTTTAGGCGATATATAGGTTCATAGGTTCATATGTAGGTACTAGGCTATCTACCCGAGGGCATTTACAAGCCTAGTCAGAGTGTGTCATCTTTCGCCGCCCCATTGATTAATTAACTGAGCCTCTGTCAGGAAGAGTCAGTGAAGTGATCCCAGGGGTGTATTTTTTGTTACCCATCCACTCGTCAAGGTTTAAGAGTGTTAGTGAGGGGCTCTGCCTAATGTAGTTGTGAATTTTGTTCCAAAGTATGGGGAATCTCTGTGACAGGAATCTATCCCTCCAGCATGTTCTATTTATCGTTGTGGTGAGGTTTAGCTCACTAGAGCGAGTGGCTCACATTGACTTGGATTTCTTTAGGTGGAGCATGTCCATAAGTTCTGAGTTGGACATGGCTTTGTAAGTCAGGCAGAGATCACCTCTGAGTAAGCAATATGCCACTGAGTACAGCTGGAGTTTTTCCAGTTGGGCTGCATAGGACATATGTTTGAGACCAGTAGTCCTCTTGGTGAGGTATTTTTGTGATCTTTCCAGCTGTTGGAAGTGTCTTGTGAGGTACATCCCATTGTAGTCTATGATGAGTGATGAGTAGAGGGGCACTATAACTTCTTTATTTCTAGATGTGAACTCTTTAGTAATTAGATGGGCTACATAGAAGGATTTACTAACTACTTTTTTTTATTTTTATTTTTATTTATTTATTTTTATTTATTTAACATTTGTTGACCGGGAAAGTCCGACTAGGTTACACAGAGCCTGTTTTCAGCGGAGGCCCGGGGAGAAATGCTCCAGATGCATGTCTTTGGAATGTGGGAGGAAACCGGAGTACTCGGAGGAAACCCACGCGAACACAGGGAGAACATGCAAACTCCACACAGAAGGCACCCCGACCGAGAATTGAACCAGAGAACCTCTTGCTGTGAGGCGACAATGTTAACCGCTGCACCACTGTGCCATACTCTGGCAATATGATTGTCAAAGGAGAGATTACTATCTACCTGGGTCTCCAGATCTCTTATTACCTCTTCCTTATAAAGGGGGCTGCCACCTATGTGGTAATTCATGGGTGTTTTGTTTTTCCCAAACGGGATGACTATGCATTTTTTTGGCATTTAGCTTGAGACCATGACTTTGACACCAGGTGTCCATCTCAGTAAGGCCCTTTTGGAGAATGCTCGTGTCCGCCAGAAAGTCAATTTTGGCTCCCAGTTTGCAGTCATCAGTGAACTTGGTTAGCCATAGTCCTCCTGTGTTTGCCTGTACTTCTGAGAAGTATATGCCAAACAGTAGTGGTCCCAGGACCGAGCTTTGTGGGACACCACTTGTGACTGGTTTAGAGTCTGACCTGGAGCCCGCTATTCCTACCGTGTGAGTTCTGTCTGTAAGCCAGTTGGCAACCCATCTCGTGACATAGGGGTTTATGTTCAGGCTGGTGAGTTTTTCTATAATTCTCGAGTGGGGAATGGTGTCAAAAGCCTTGGTGAGGTCAAGGTAGGCTGTGTGAACTACCTTCCCTTCATCTATGGCCTTGGTGACTGTCTCGAAGAAGTCAACCAGGTTTAGTAGGCATGATCTGCCCTTAACAAAGCCAAACTGGGTCAGGTCAAGAGTTTGGAGGTTCCCAATGTCTTTGTTAATGAGTTCCATGATGATGCGCTCCTTAGCCTTGCAGACCAAGCTGGTCAGGCTTATGGGGCGATAGTTACCAGGGTCAGTTGTGGCCCCTCCTTTGTGGAGCGGAATAACCATTGCTGTGCGCCATTGTATGGCCACGTAGCCTGTGGAGAGGCTGAGGTATTATCCTTAATCGTATTTAACCAGAAGCACATACATGTTGTGATAGCAAGTTCTAGTATATCTCCACAATAATGTGTTCTTCCAGAGCAATGTCCACTCATGACAACTGTATAAAAAACTACTTACCAGTTTGACTTTTCTACATTGTACGATGCCATAAATGTAATTTGTAACTTATCTGTAAAGCTTAAAGTCCTGGGTCTTGTTACAGCTTAGGTAGGATGAATATTGCCATTTTAACACTAGCATAGGTTTTCAGATAGATGTAATTTGGAATTCATATCAATTTATGTGAGAATGTGTGATATATATATATATATATATATATATATATATATATATATATATGTAGATATATATATATATATATATATAGTACTATATATAGTACTGTGCCCTCATTTTTGCTCATATGTTGAAGGGTAGCTGAATGTGCGATATTCTGGTTTGTCTATTTTCTTATAGTACTGGTGTCATTTTCTTATTGCTACAAACAATAGCATCACTATGGATCTGCCTTCTTAGAGATGAAAGTATTACAGTAAGATAAATGTGTCAAATTTGTTGTTATTTTCCTTTCACGATGGTCATCTTGATTAAATGTACACACAGACCTCTATGCAATTACTAAAATTTAATAACTTAGTAATAGCACAGCTTACATTTTGGCATTGATGGATGAAGTCCTGACTGCAATGTAGATAATCCATAATCCAGGTTTAAGTGTCTGCCACAGCAATGGAGGAGCTGGATGTTGTAGGAGAGTTTTGATGAAGCACCGCCTGCTCATTTGTCAGTGTGAAGGTAGGAAGTGGGGAGGGGGCATGTTTTTCTGTAGTACATGTAAAATCAGTGAATCCCTACTGGAGACTGGAAAATTGATGAGAGGTGTTTCATTATAGAGTGAGTGGACCTGAGCTGTTTATAGGCCTACATCATTCTTATGAGCAAGTGCCACTCCTGTGCTTTACTCATTTCACACTCACTCCTTGGGGTCCATTGAACTGTGAATGAGGGAGAAAGGCAGGGTATGTAGTGCAAAGCTCCTGGTGGCTGCCTTGGTGATGTCCATGCCACAATCAGCTCTCTCCCCATGGGGTAAATAGTAGCTAGGTTTTGCTGGTGACTCTGGTGACTGGCAGGCATTGGTGCAGAAAGTGCATAAAAAAAGTTAAAAGATAGCATCATCTCCATGCTCTGGTCCACTCTCCTTGTACACTTATAATTTTCTGATTCCTCTGTTCCACCACACTGCATAATCTGCCTCTTGTCTGTTTCTACATTGTCCTAATCTCCAACCCTCTGTTTGCACCATGTAAGTCTGCCTTGACCATCTCACCATGCAACAGTCTGTAGAGCGTCAGCGAGCTTCGGAATATTTTTTTTTACTGATGAAAAGCTTATCCTATGAATAAAGAGTTATCTGGCAATCCTTTCATTTCCTGATGTGCCATTTGCTGAGCACAGATATTTTTTGAAATCCTTTGTTTATAAGATTGACTTTTCTAAGTTGGAAAGCAGGACAACAAAACCTCTCAATGTTAATAAATGATTAAAAACAAGAATAAAAACTTCAAATAAAATGCAAAACATCACTGTTAAAGAAATGGTGTTTCGTGCCATCTTTGACCCCTATGGCCTCTTCCACTGCTGTGACATTAGAACTGCCACTCCATTCAAGTCATAAAATATGCATGTAAGTTCAATAACTTTGGTCATTTTCTATATTCATCACCATCACTTAAAATAATTTTCATCATGGTTTTGATTATCACAATTCTCTTCCAAATTTCAGAATGAAAGATCTTTGTCCATGAACCCATGAAAAAGCCTACAATATCTTCTTCATATGACATGCAAAGAGTAAAGCTTCATAGTTATTTGACAGTCAGTACAAGCATTTCCTCCCATTTAATAGCCTTCAAAATAAGGAGTTACAGTATCAATGTAATGGGTTGATTCAATGATATTTCCAAATGTGTACATGTTTTATTCTTCCACAAAATGTATGTACACGGAAAATAAAAGTGGAAGTGGAAAATGTGATGTTCTTTAGGATGCACATTTCTGCAAGGTGATAAATGGTAACAGACATCATCATGATATTGTACCAGAGTGAAATAAAGTAAACTGATTATGACCACTGTAATGAAATGAAACAAAATTGAACTACACGCTCAATGACAACATGATCCTTATATTAACATAAGTGATTTTGCCTCAAAAAAGAGACTTTTTATCCAAAGGATTTGGAAAAGACAATTTAATCTTACATAAAACTCATTGCTGCTTACCATGTGATAACACTGTGTGACATAAACACTGATTAAAAACAATATGTACTAACACAGGGTAACAACAATTATAACAAAGGTGATATTGATAATAATAATAATAATAATAATAATAATAATAACATCTACTAAGAGTGCTTTTAAGTATTTTTTAACACTGCTTTAAATTGTATGTGATCCTTCAAACTGGGAAAGGCTGATGCATTCAGAAGCAGCTGCCAGTTATATTCTTTACAGTCCAATGCATTAATAAAATCTCCTCACTGTGCTCAGGACTTAACCACATTCAGTGCATGAAAGAAGAACTTTTTTTTTTAATTTTCCACAAGCAGCAGAGTTTTATTTTATTTATACTTTATTGATTGGATTAGTGCAGCTAGGTCATTAGACTCTTTTTAGGGGAGACGAATGGTGGTATTTAGCAGATCATTTGAACAAAGCATTTTTCTCATTATGAATTGATCTAGTTTGATTAAATTTATAAATCCTTTTCCAGATTTGCTTAATCCTTCCAGTATAATCTGCATCACAACACATCCAAATAACCCAAAACCTATACATATAGGATTACAGTTAAAGTACCCCAGTACCTCATAAGATTAGCTGGTATTGGCGCAATAAAATGATAGCGAACAATTGACCGATATGCACCAAGTAACTGAATTATAAGCGTAAATGCCACTAACCATAGTCATGTCTGTATTAACATTTTTTCCAGTCTTCACAATGTCTTTTATATTAACATTACTCTTGTCACAAAAACAGGTAGTTCCCACTACATTTTTAATTTCAACATTAGCTGCTAAACTATTCCAGTTTGTGTGCAATTCCTTCTCTAACAGTTTTTGTATCCAGCATATATTTTAAGACAAAAGACATGTTCAAGTTCTTAACCCGTGTTTTGTTTTTCATCTTTACTGATCCAATCACCAGTAGTTCTGCAATTTAAAAATACTTTTTGTAGGTAGCAATCAAAGATTTGTGATAATCCTTAATCAAAAATTTAGATTTACATAGGCCCATTTCTTCTCTTGGGACACATTTCCTTCCACATTGAGCTTATTTGCTCATGCCATTTGCCACTGGATAATATTTTGCTTAATTTAAGAGGCCTACATCCTCTTGTACATTATATACAAATTACTAGCTACTTCTTTACTGTAAATTCTAGTAGCAAGTGATTGTTTATTAATATATTTGAGAAAAGCAATATCATCCAAAACATTTAATCATAAAGGTGTGTTCTGTAAATAGAAACTTCAAAACTGATGAACCTGAATTAAAAGAAAAGTCATCAAAAACCCTAATGTCTTCCATACCTCCACTGCACACAAAAAAAACTTGAATAAAATTTAGATAGCTTTTTAACAAACTTAAACAGATGGCGGCTGTGTACAAATATTGCCACTGGATAATGATGTCATAACTTGGTGCCATGGAAGTCCTCATAGCTGCACTGTTGATTTGTTTAAAAAAAAAAACTATCCTCACAAATAAGAAGAGAATCATTCTTTTCTATTTTCTTCTAAAACTGCCAGCAATGGTTGCACTTATTTCCTTTTGTAATAACAGCAGCTGGGATTTGTACAGTCTGGCATAAACTACTAAAAAACTGAGCATTAGTACAGAATTAGTGTATGTAGCATAACTGTAACTAATGGAGCATGTAAATGTGGAGATACACAAAAATATTTCAGTGCTCTGTAATACAAGGCAGCTAACCAAACAGTAAGTAAATGATGGTTCTTGTACAAGTATCAAGTCCCAGACTTGAAGACGATTGCATTAAAGCCAGAATCTTGGCATCTTGTAGTTCACACATGCTGCTGCTCATGACATGTGGGGAGAGTGGAGCTGCAGCACATTGCCTTAACACTATGTGAGTTTGAGACAGATAAGTGTGGCCCCTGCCATAACACTATGTGAGCTTCAGACAGATAAGTGTGGCCCCTGCCCTAACACTATGTGAGCTTGAGACAGATAAGCGTGGCCCCTGCCCTAACACTATGTGAGCTTGAGACAGATAATTGTGGCCCATGCCCTACCACTATGTGAGCTTGAGACAGATAATTGTGGCCCATGCCCTAACACTATGTGAGCTTGAGACAGATAATTGTGGCCCATGCCCTAACACTATGTGAGCTTGAGACAGATAAGTGTGGCAGCCATGGAGAAGGAGTGGGAGGTGGGTGGGAATGTATCTTAGGTTTACAGGCTGAGATTGGGGCAGGGATTTAGGTTTATGGAGCAGGAGAGGAGTTTTAGGGTTAGAGAGCAGCAGGGTAGTTTTAAGACTAGGTAGTGATTGTTAGGAAGGGGAGAGTGAAGCTTTAAGTTTAAAGAAAAGCAGTTGGGAATTTTAAGGTTAGGGAGGGGTAGAAGAGTTTTAGGACTAGGTAGCAATGACTTAGGGTAGGGTAAGGAACCAAGTGGAAAATTTATGGTTAATATTAGGGTTCTGTCTGTGCTATACAGTTTAATAAGGTCAGGTTCTGGGAGGGTTGAATAATTAAATAAGATTATGCTAGTGGTAGTCTGGGCTCTTGCCTCTCAGAGAAAGTGGCAGCCAGCAAGTGTATCATGACCTACTAGCATGCAAGCACTTGGACTAGCCGAGTAAAGGAGGACAGCATAATGCAAATGAAGGTGTCATAAAAATAATTTTAAATTTTTAATAATATAAATGACATGATACATAGAATAATAGAATGGCATTCAGAATCAGGCAGAGGCTTAAGTTACAGCTGTATTAGTTTATATTATACACCTATTGGCATAGCTGGACAAGGAGCAAATGGTGGCTTTTGGAGCTTCATGCTGCAACATAAACTTATCAGGCCCTAAAAAAAAAGAAAAAAGAAAAAAAAAAGATTGCAGAAAGCCATCTGGCTTTCTACAGTACATCAGCCAATCCGAGTGGACCCCCCCCCCCAAATAAAAAATACAGTGAAAAATGGCTTTATATCTTCATATTTTGCTTTAATTAATCCTAATTCTGTTAACTGAGTTAAAAAAAAGTAGGCCGGATACATCAACACCTACACTAAGTGTACACCATTCTGAGTGAATAAGCACAAGCATGACTATATTATTCCACCTAATTTTAATTTTCCTGCTGATTTTAATGCAACCTTAAATATCAAGGGGGATTCATAAAGGTTACCACAATGTGTAGAGTATGTTATATTTTAGTGTAATCTTTGAGTGAATAGGCAACACAAAAATGTGACAGGGATGTTCTTGAGTACAGATCATGTACACTTAGTGTAGGCATTCATGAATCCAACCCACACAGTCATGTACAGTTTTTGAAGGTAAAAACAAATTGTCTAGGTATTAAATCAGAGTAGACACACAATTAAATTTAATCTTATCTAATTGTTTCTTCATTTCTCTAGAGAAAAGACTAGACGATTCTACATACCCTTGCAACAATCTAGTCCAAGTAATCTGCTGACCCTTACAAGTAAAAACAAACAAGTGTTGACCATCTGGATGTAAAGAGATAGAAAAGAAGGCAGATTAAATATCTGTCACTGAAAAGGTGGTGGCATCCAAAGGGATAGAACTCAGTATTGTTGCAAGGTTGGGAATAACTAGAAATGTTGGTACTATTACAGCACTCACTACACCTAAATCTTGTACAAACCTATAAGTACTTTTTCCCAGTTTCTTAACAGGTAAAACAAGAGAATTACAAGGACTGTGAGTTGGGACAATTATGCCTTGCTGTAACAACGTAGAAATAACAGTTTCAATTCCTTTTTCTGTGTCTACAGATAAAGGATACCACAGGCAGGTGCTCTGAAGGTTTTAATGTTATATGGACAGGTATTGTGTCTTGTATGAGCCCTACCTTGTTGTCATGGGTAGTCCAGAGCTCCAGAGAGATAGCATTTAATTCCTCCATGTCTGCATTTTCTACTGGCTGTTCTGCTGTTATAAAAGCAAAAAAAGGAATCTTCATTTAAACAAATAATGTTAGAATATAATCCTAAAGATTCATTAGGAATATCTAAAACATGCCATCAGATGTGCAATAATCAATACATCTAAGTTTACATAATAAATCTCTACCTAACAGATTTAAAGGCAGCACATTTCCTACAATAAAAGCTGTTCTTTTAATGGACTGATTTGAATATGGACAGGTTTAGTTTCTGGATAATCTGTAGGAACTCTGGAGACACCCACGTCCTGAATCATGTGCTTAGAAGGTAGAAGGTGTTTGGCGTTTGCTGATGTAATCATAGATCTAGTAATGCCGTATCTACAAGAAATGGGACAGATATATTTTGCACTGTAACATTGACAAAGGGACCATTTTGGTCAATCGGTACCACTGTAGTTCCTGCTCATGGATGTCCTAATGAGTTTGCTGCCCCACTGGTGAGAGTTTAATTCATGTGCACAGGTCTGATGAAGCATTTGCGAAAGCACTTACCACTTCTGATTTTGTGCACATGAATTAAACTCTTCGTTTTGAATACTTTGGATTGTCATTTTTGGAAGGAATTTTTGGAAGAAAGGAGTTGGTACACTCTGGATTATTTACCCTTCATTGTTTTGCTCCTAGTTTGTTTTATTTATACTTTGTAGATATGCATCGATAGATTAATTCTCTTTTTGCACAGTAGCTTCTATTCTTTACCAGTTAAGGGAAGGGGAGAAGCTGTGGTAATGGCTTTTAAGAAGTTATTTCTACCAGCTAGAAACCCATTATCTGTGTGTTTGGAGTGTTATCACCCAAGTTATATTTTTCTCATATTTTCCAAAGCCATGTCTGGAGGTGTGGAGGGTTTTAGTATGGCTTTCAGGTCTTCGATGGTAGGGTTTTATAACTGTATATGTCCTTCTAAGATTTTTGCAAATTTTGCTGAGTGTATTCAAATGACAAGGATAGAATCTACAATGGTTTTAAAATCCACTGCAGTCCATGGCCGTACCCCAGTTATAGTAGGTTCAGCTCCACTCTGTCTAGTTGCTGTGGGGTTTGGTACTTCTTGCAAAAGGTGCAGCTATGTGGAAGGTATATCAGAATCAGTAGAAGAGTCAGAATATAAAAGGTGCAGCTATGTGGAAGGTATATCAGAATCAGTAGAAGAGTCAGAATATAAAAGGTGCAGCTATGTGGAAGGTATATCAGAATCAGTAGAAGAGTCAGAATATAAAAGGTGCAGCTATGTGGAAGGTATATCAGAATCAGTAGAAGAGTCAGAATATAAAAGGTGCAGCTATGTGGAAGGTATATCAGAATCAGTAGAAGAGTCAGAATATAAAAGGTGCAGCTATGTGGAAGGTATATCAGAATCAGTAGAAGAGTCAGAACATGTCTGTTCTCCTGCAGGCTGCCTGCAGGAGATGACAACTGTTATTCATCCCCATCAATAACAATTACTAATTGAGTAATAATGTGCTTAATTTTACACAAAGTGCTAGTTTTTGCTGGTTGACTTTTGTTAGGAAATCTTTTTAACTATCCCCTGTATTTATGTCTGTGATACAGTTATTTCCCTTCATTAGTTATGGTCTGAGGGTATGACAAGTTGATATTTTTGGCAAAATGTACTGTTATAACCTGACCCAGAGAGGAGACCAGAAATGCTGGAAGTAACTTGGGCTGCATCTGGTGAAGTGATAGTTGTTTCTTCTAAACTCAACACCACCTGCCGTCTCGGAGAGGGAGAACTGTCAGCTTCTTGTATTATGGATGGGTCATAATGTGGATGCAAAAGGTAATGGAGGCCAGTCATAATTTGATGATTCTGGCTGTGCAAGTGATCATTTTTCTAACTGTCTTAACAGATACATACTGCAGGAAAGGGACTTTTGGTCAGCTCATTTTTGTAAAGCATTAAAGCTTCTAACTGCAGATTCCTTTTCCTTATTTTTAGATTCTTCATGACAGTCGCTAAAAGCTGACCAGCAAGAGGCTGGTACCGTGTTACCCTTCCATTTTAACCTATTTTTTAGATTTTCAAAAAATTTTTTATCAAAACAACCTTTTTCTGGAAACTGTAAAGCATTATCATTTCTTGTGAGCTCAGACCGTTTAACCAAATAATTTCAGCTGTCTCTACCATCCTTTGTTAAATATATGCCTGCCTAGAGTACCCGGCTCCAGCTCCTTAAAACCACTTCTACTTACTCCCGTTATAAAAACCCACTTTCATACCAAAGGGATAGATCTGTGACTACATTTAGGGCACTGACATTCCCAAGGAAGGAATCCTCTGTTCTTTTGTCTTTATATTTGTGATTAGAACCTGCTCTCACTCTTGAGGAGGCTTTTCAAGTCATTCTACTAGGGTCACAGTCCCTGTGACAAGGATATGCTGTCATAGTGTATATTTATTAATAATCCACTGGCACACAGTTATACTCGAAGCATGTTAGTATAGGGATCATGCAGACATCGATTTCCTTGATTCATACAATTTACCTGCTCACATGCAATTAAAACTAGTGAAGAAAGTCTTAGTAAAGCGTACCTGTAGAGACTTTAAACTGCGCTGACGTTTAAAATCATATACCAACGCACTAGAAATTTGCCTGACAGAAAACCTGTCTCTCTTTAGGTCCCAGTGGCAATTTCTAATGCTGTAGTAAACAAATGTCTCCAAACTCTGAGTAGCACACCGTAGATCTCTCAACTGTCCCTGATTTTCAGGGACGTCCCTGATTCTGACTCAAATTTTAGCTCTGTCCCTCTTAATCCCTCCTAAAACTGGTGACTTTTGGAGGAAAGTTGGTGAATTAAACTTAATGAATAATGGCAATAATTAAGAGGTGTAGATTTCTTTTCCCTCACAAAATGTACATTATTCATATGCTGTGATCCTGTGAATGTCTCAACTTAATAGCACAAATATTTTAAAAGTGTCCCTGATTGTCCCTGATTTTTTCTGGCTTTGTCCCTGATTCTGTTGAAATTTATCCCTGATTGGTTGAGAGGTGCCAAACTATTAAGGTATCAAATAACTTTCACAAGAGACAGTTCATTAGAGAATAACAATCTCCTTTACTGCACAGACAGACATGCATGTGGAAGAGAAATAGGTGGAAAATTCTATATATTTGTAGACAAAAGCAGCAATATGGGAATCAAATGAGAGGTCACCACGAGGTCACCACATGCAAGGGCCATGAAGCCTTTTGTTGCTTTGTCATTTTTTAGTTCTTACATCTCAGTAGTGTATAAAACTAGTGAGAGGTTTTGCTGCCTTTTTTTGACATGAGAAGCTTGTTTGTACTGTTCCATTTGTGAATAATGTTAAGCGCTGTTTAAAGGGAGGCTGTATCAGCAGGGTTAAGGCACTGGTCCCAAGTCTGCAATTATCTGCATGTTGGATGTGTCAGACATTAGAATCAGTTTTGACTTCTGAGGAAAAGCTGACAAGAAGAACTGGCAGCAGATCAGAAGCTTGAGGGGCCAATACTGCTGACAGGGGCTGGTGAGGAATGAATTCTTACTCTTCTTATCTGTATTGTGTATAACGATGTAGCTAATCATGAGCCCAGCTACTACAGCTTCATTTATCTTCGGCTCTCTGAGTTTATGTATAATTTCCTCATGGAGTATAGCTTCAGATGGTTTAGTTAGATCAAGGTAATCAACAATGGCAGATAAAACCTTCATCCAGGGAAACAGTCAAACACTCAAAATATTTTATGACATTAATCATATAAGAGCTACATTTGACAAAGCTGTTTTGGGTTATGGTCTGATCTGGCTTATTTACAGACTTCTAGTAGTATTCCCTCATTAACTCATGGCACACATACCAGAGATGCCCACATTACATGGTGTAACACCTGCAGGAATAAACTGTCATGTTACTGTTATATAATATGCCCATGCCCGCACACAGGTGTTTGCATACCATTGTACAAATATAACACCAGTACCACAGAAACCTATAACTTCATACCTGGCTGTTCTGCTATGGTACTTGCATATGGCTATTCATCTAGGAAAACTAGAAAATTCTCATATAGTCTAAGAAGGTAGGACTTAATCATGTAACACAAATGAAAGGTCCAAGGAAACAAACTGCTGAAGATAAAATCCACAAGAACTTTAATCCAGTAGTCTTTTAAAATAAAAGCTTGTTTAAAGCACACCATGACAAGCATGGGATACCAGATTTAATGTCAGTGCTAATACTCGTGCATTGGTTGATGAGGAAACTGACCTGAGACAGAATGTGATGAATAATTTGTTGTAGGAGGAAAACTAGGACGATTTTAGGACATGGGAACACTCCAATTCTCCTGAGGTCAGAAAGGATCAGAAACCAATACTCCATTCAGTACAACCAATGGAACAATAGGATCCTTCCTAGGCAGAACTTGAATACAACACAATAAAATTGGAGAGGAGGAGCCAGGAGACAGAATGGGTGCTGGAGTTACAAGAAGTGGAATTAAGTTCAGTCCCTGATGTTACACTTAAAACAAAAGAGGCAATTAATAAACACTGGTATCTCTTGAAGGCAGATTCATTTTTGAGCAAAGTTTGGATACATATTGTCATTATGGTTCCATAGTGGTAAAAATGATTTAGGGGAACATCTTCCTGGTTTTAAAAGAGATGTAATGGGCAGAAACAAATCAAAAAGAACAGAATAAGCAGAAGTACATGTTGTGGCAATTGTACATATTATAAAAGTGTTTCTAAAACAAAATCATTTACTTCAGTTACTTCCAGGGTTTTTTATATTAGACATTTGATCACATGTACCACTGAGTGGGCAATTTATATGGTAGTCTGCCAATGTGGAGCATTCTACATTTGTGAGATGTGAAGACCTTTGAAACAAGAATAGCGGTACATCTGAGTGACATTAATTGTAGACATCCTAGAAGCTCTGTATATAAACACCAACTCAAACACTGTACAGCACATTTTATATTTGTGGGTATAGATATGGTAATAGGGGATAGTTTGTCTAGTATATCTAAACATAAGATTCTGTCCCAGAAAGAAAGATTGTGGATTATTAATTTAGGAGCTTTGTATAAGCCATGACTTAATTAACATTGTTGACGTATTAGGTTTTATAAATACACTCTCATGCTAATATAGAATGTATAATATACGATATATGATATGCTGAAAGATATATACTCTTGAACTGTCTTGTGGTATAAACTAGTTATTCATTTATATTTTGTGAACACTAGCTCCAATATTTCTAGTAATATATTATATATTTATCAATATTTGTTTTAGTTCTTCTTAGTCAATTCCCAGTCATCAGTGTGATTTACTCCTTAGTTTGGTAATAAGATACTAAAATACTGACTGTGCCTTTAAAGGAAGGTTTCAAATGAAACTCTGTAGCCATTTTCTGCTTTACACTGATGACAGCAGTGGACAAAACTGGTTTGTTTGTTCCTCACGACATGTAGCCTGATTGCTTTTAAAATACATTTGTGAAATAACTCTTTAGAGTTTGCTGTACTAGCAGTTTTTTAAGAGGTGCTGAATTCGTTTTGCTACTGCTGTCTATATAAGCCAGTCTTAAAGGGGTAGGCTTTCTCTTTTAGAATAGTTACATCTGTACTATTATGAAAAGAAGAATTCAACAGTGATTTATGACATACAGTCTTTATGTCAACTGTAAATGCTGATGCTTATTTCAGTAAGCAGATATTATGAGTGGCAGTTGGAAGTTCAAGATTTACTAACACGTGTCCATCATGGTTATACTTAGAGAAACTGTGTAGATATTTTTCATAATCTTCATTTTCTAGTGGTTGAAACTCGTTTATGTCTCCTTTTTGCTATCTGATCTCATTCTGATTAGAACTAAATTTAGTTCCGTCATAAACTTTAATGGTTTTGGCTGTCACTTGAAATAGCTTATTTGTCTCACTGGATAAATGATAATTACCTTTTAAGTCTAGTCTGAGAATACTTCTTTCCCATAACTCCACGGGGCATGCCAGAGCCTTGGTCCAGACCTGCTAAGATAAACAAATTCCAGGATAGAAGGGATTTGTTTTCCTCAGCCTGAGAGTACATATTTGTCATCTGTGTAGGCTGCTTTGTCTACACAGTTACAAGTATATCTCTCAACTATCCAGGAATTCTCGGAATACCCACATTTTTGCCTCATATTTTTGGTTGATTCCTCATCAGATTTGTGTTTTTTAGCATATCACTGAGGGTTAAAGTCATTAAATAATTACAGGCATTTAACTTTCAGACATCTTATCCATCAGAAAATGCATACTAATGCAATATCTGTTAATTTATGCACTATCCACCTCATTAAATTTGACCATTGTCTTTCCATAAGTATTTCTATGGCCATGGCCTCATTAGATTTGACCATTGCCTTACATGTAAAATAAAAAACGAGCTACACCTCCACAACTGTTAAGCTCAAAGACTTGATGAAATAAAACAAATGTAATCAAAGATATTAAAACACAATTCTGGAAATGCAAAGTCCCTTGAGATACACAAACAATAAGCGCTTTCTATAAATCTTCATCACGTTGTTAATAGTCTGGGACTGAGAATGCCTTATTTAAACAAAAATAATACCCAGAATTTAGGGCGGTGTTTCTTTTTTTCTTAAAGGATAGACCAATCACAATTGTCTCACATTAAGCACACCCTCATTTCAACAAATGATTGGTCTTCTAGCTTTCAACATTGGTCTTAATGGAATCACTGCATTTAAGCCAGGAAATTGGTCTGCTCTTAGATTAATTATCCATCTAATCTCTCTTATTTCTGTTATGTTGTTAACATCATCTTGCTTCATTCCCACAAAAATCCATTCTGTTACCTTAAACACAAATGAATGCGTAGGAAAAGTGTTAACATGTGCAGCAAGGGCATTATGTAAATCTCTTGCACGCATGTCTCTCAAATGTCTCAAAATACGATTTTTAAAGGCTTGATTTGTTTTGCCTACATAATAAGCCGGACATGACGTGCAGGTTGCCAGATAAATAACATTTGGGGTGCTGTATGTAACTTTCAGATTGAATGTATATTCCTTTCCAGAGTTCGGCTGACAACAAGAATTACTACAATCAATATGTTCACAAGCTAGGCAATTTCCACATCGAGATGTCCCTCTAGGACCCAAAATCCGAGGTATGGAAAAAACATCTTTTGTATATAACAACTTTTTAATATTTTTCTATTCTTATACCCGAAACTTGGTTTGTCCCCCACAATCTCCCTCAATTTAGGGTCTTGGGTTAAGATGTATTACTTTCTGAATTTGTGCATTATCTGAGCTATAGGTCATCATTACCCTCAGTCTGTTGTCCTTTTGCTCACTAATACTTCCTTGTTTCCCACAAGCTCCAAAAATAGTTTTTCCATGTTCTTTTTCCTTGATTACTTTTCCCATGGGAATACAAGTATCTTTCTCACTATAGCCACGTACTCTTAAATTCTTTTGTAAATTTTGAATCTATTTATGTATAATTGCATCTTGAGTTCATCTATTTAAAATTCTTGTAGTTTCATTCCGCGTGATGTTCTTTGTGATATGCCTGGGGTGCATACTGCTTTTATAGAAATAATGGTATCTTCACGTACTTTTTCTATGCAATGCTGTACTAACTCTGTTCCCTTCTTTCAATATGATATTAACATCCAGGAAGCTAACAGACAGTCAAGATCATTCTGCTGTAAGTTACAAAAAAGTAATGGTTCCATTTATATAATCAAAAATGAAAGGAATATTCTTGTGCCAGGGGTTAATAGAACTATGTATGTGAGCATGTTCCCATTCTGCCAAAACAAGATTTGAATAACTGTTCATGCAGGGGATGCCCATAGCAACCCCTCAGCATTGCCAGTAGATAGAGGAAATATGAGGAAAGATAGGCCTTAATTGATTTGCAGCGGAATGATGATATCATGCTTAAACCTGCAGATAAAGGAGGTGCTGTAGTGGTGCTTGAGGCTAATTGGTATAGGCACAAAATCATAGAGATGCTGAAAGACAAGAGGACATATATTGAAGTGACACCCATGGCTTTTAGAATGCTATGCAAAAAGTTGCAGCACAACGTAATGATATGTTACTGAAAGTATTTATTGATTTAGATTTGTTTAACTTCTTTCATATGACACATCCAACTACACCTTCCATAAGTGGATTACCAAAAATTCATAAGGTTTTAAATGATTCTCCTCCACGTCCTATAGTTTCTGGGCAGGGCTGGATCACAGAAACTATGTCCCTGTTTGCGGAGAAGAAACTTAGAAAAGTATTGATTGGTACTGAGACAGTCCTACAAGATAGGGATGATTTTCTTATTAAGTTGCATAGAGCCATGGATATGAATAAAGGTTGTTGCAATCTTTTATTAACTACCCATGGATGTGAACAATCTCTTTACATCCATACCCAATGATTTTGGGATTGAGACTATAAGGGGAATTTTAATACATAGCCTTAATAGATCAGTGGCTGACAAATTCTGTACGCTGCTGGCGTTAATTCCAGAGAGCAATTATTTTACTTATGGACACTCTATCTAATGGCAACAATGGGGGGTTGCCATGGGCACCCCCTGTGTGAACAGTTATTCAAATCTTGTTTTGGCAGAATGGGAACATGCTCACATACATAGTTCTATTAACCCCTGGCACAAGAATATCTTGTTCTATGGCCGTTTTGTGGACGATCTTTTTGTGCTTTGGGATGGAGAGCAAAATCAATTCCTTTCATTTTTGATTATATAAATGGAACCATTACTTTTCTGTAACTTACAGCAGAATGATCTCGACTGTCTGTTAGCTTCCTGGATGTTAATATCATATTGAAAGAAGGGAACAGAGTTAGTACAGCATTTAATAGAAAACGTACGTGGAGATGGTCTATATTAGAACATCGAAGTTTCAGAACTTCGAATGTTCTAATATCGACACCTACTAACCAAAAACTGATAAGATCAAAAATTGAAAACAGCGAATTTGTTACTAGGGGAAAAAATTGCTGATCCAAAACACATACACACAACACAAACACACCAGACAGCAATCCAGACACATACACCTAAAATTTTACATCTAAATCTACACTAAACTGTACATACACCACTATCTACCCACTTACCTTAACCCAAACCCTAACCCTAAGGTCTGCCACTATCACACACACACCTCACCTGTGCCCTAACCCTAACTCACCTATCCCACCCTAACCCTCACATCCACACATTTGCACACTTACCTGACCAGCGCCCTAACCCTAACTCACCTATCCCACCCTAACCCTCACGTCCACACAATCAGATACTTACCTGAACCCGACCATAACTTTCCACCACAGAGCTGAAAATAGCGAAGTGACAGGAACGGACAACCGAATTCTTTCCCTAGGAAAGAATTCAGTTATCTTAATTTTCGCTATTTTCAGCTTTCGGTTAGTAGGTGTCGATTTTAGAACATTCGAAGTTCTGAAACTTCGATGTTCTAATATAGACCCCGTGGAGATACCATTATTTACATAAAAGCAGTATGCACCCCAGGCATATCACAAAGAACATCATGGGGAATGAGACTACAAGAATTTTAAAGAGATGTACTCAAGATGCAATTATACAGAAAGAGATTCAAAATTTACAAAAGAATTTAAGAGTGTGTGGCTATAGTGAAAAAGATACTTGTATTCCCATGAAAAAAGTAATCAAGGAAAAAGACTTTGGAAAAAATATTTTTGGAGCTTGTGGGAAACAAGGAAGTAGTAGTGAGTGAAAGGACAACAGACTGAGGGTAATGATGACTTATAGCACAGATAAAAATTAAATTAAAATTAAAACACAGCTAAAAATTTATCTCAACAAACACTGGCTATGCTCTTGCACTAACCCTGATTAACTCTTTTTCCACCTCCCTTACCTTTTTCTTCCACCAAACTTCCTATAATCTATGCCTCTCATTAACATGGATGTATTTCACTGTGTGTTGCAAAAAAAAAAAAAAAAAAAAAAATGTGTATTTTTCCTAGTGTATTTTCTATGAATTTGAATATTTTCATTTACTACCTCTTTTCAATTGCCTTGTCTTTAGCATTATTGATGCTGTACCTATCTTTGTCTTTGTCTTCTTCTATTGTACTTAACTTTGTGGAGCTTTTCTCCCCGGGCCTCTACTGAAAATGGACATATATCCAACTAGACTAGCCCGGTCAACAAATGTAAAATAAAATAAAATAAAATAAATAAAATAAATAATGCACAAATTCAGTAAATAATACATTAATTTTGGCCCATCTTAACCCAAGATCCTAAATTGAGGGAGATTGTGGGGGACAAACCAAGTTTATAAGAATAGAAAGAATATTACAAGGTTATATACAAAAGATGCTTTTTCCAAACCTCATATTTTGGGTCCTAGAGGGACATTTCAATGTGAAAATTGCCTAGCTTGTGAACATATTGATTGTCATATACATATTTCTTTTTGTCAGCCAAACTCTGGAAAGGAATATACATTCAATCTGAAAGCTACATGAAGTACACAAAATGTTTATCTGGCGACCTGTCCGGCTTATTATGTGTAGGCAAAACAAATCAAGCCTTTAAAAATTGTATTCTGAGGCATTTGAGAGAGATCCGTGCAAGGGGCTTACATAATGCCCTTGCTGCACATCTTAACACTTTTCCTACGCATTCTCTTGTGTTTAAGGTAATAGAACACATTTTTGTGGGAATGAAGTAAAGTGATGTTAACAGCAAAACAGAAATAAGAGAGATTAGACAGATAATTAATCTAAGAGCAGACCAATTTCCTGGCTTAAATGCAGTGATTCCATTAAGACTAATGTTGAAAGCTAGAAGACCAACCATTTGTTGAAATGAGGGTGTGCTTAATGTGAGACAATTGTGATTGGTCTATCCTTTAAGAAAGAAAGAAAGACTGCCCTAAATTCTGGGAATTATTTTTGTTTAAATAAGGCATTGTCAGTCCCAAACTATTAACGATCTGATGAAGATTTATTGAAAGCGCTTATCGTTTGTGTATCTCAAGGGACTTTGCATTTCCACAGCTGTGTTTTAATATCTTTGATTAAATTTGTTTTATTTCATCAAGTTTTTGAGCATAACAGTCGTGGAGGTGTAGCTTGTTCTTTACTTTATTTTATGTTTTTACCAGCTACTCTTTGGCAGTAGGAAATATTCTCTTTGCTCCATAATTGCCCTACCATGGGTATTTCTGTGGCCATGGCTTCATTAGATTTGAACACTGCCTTTCCACAGGTATTTCTGCAGCCATGACCTCATTAGATTCGACCTTTGCCTTTGAGAACATAATACTTTTAATGATGTTCCTCAATATTAAGGGTTTATCTTAATAATATGTTTCTTATACTTAATGCCTATAAAGTGTGGCTCAAACATAAAGACTTTTAAAAGAGGTGGTTATAATATTTAGATCCCTTTTGAATGGGGCTTAAGTCTCTTTGGCTTGTTGTTGTGTTTTTCACTTTACACATAGATTTGACTTTGTATCAATGCTAAAGTGAATGCTCCTTATAGTTAGCAGTCCATGGGAATAGCTATCTTTTAGTGTGAGGGTTAGAGGAATGAGTTCTGCTTTGCAGACAATGTAACTGGCTGTATTAAAAGCATAATGTGCAATACTAGATCTTGCCATTAAATTGGCAAAGTCACAAGAATTTATATTCTAAGTGGAAAGAACATATTGGAGGGTATTGGATTGTATTTCACATAACTCATGTCAGTGTTTTAGGTCTTTAGTTTGGTTTTCCAGATGACAGTTTCCTTCACTGAGATAAGATTATCCAGAGGATGAAAGCATTACTAGAGCAATGTGGAAGGTGCATGTGTTCTGTGTAAAAAGCACATTATTGTTTTAAATTAGGAATACTGCATTCTACATTTTGATAAGTGGAGAAGGTTTGTTTCCTCCTTCCTTCTTGGGAAATCGCTTCCTCATACAATCCTTTCAATCTTGTCTCTCTTGGATCATTCTTGGAAATACTGTGTTTTTGTGTACTGTATCTGTACTCTGGCAGGCAGAATTATTGAAGACATTTGTCTGGGTCTGGCGATTAGTGCAGAGTAATTACGCCCTGAGCTGTTAGTAAGCTGCTTCCTATGCCCAGGGTTGAGAGTTTGATTAGTTCCAGCTCTGTTTGCCTACCATGTGATTCTGAGCAAGTTGTTTGACCAGATAATGCTCCTTGATCAGCCCTGAAAAGGGGCATTTGTGTCTAGTGGGCTTACCCAGTCTCAGATAGGTAAAATAAATCAAAATGTTCTCTGCAAACTGACTGGGTAAATGAAATAATGTATTTTTGTAGTACACATTTCATGTTGCTTTCCTGTATCAACAGCGTACGAGAAAGCTGCCAGTAATCATGCACAGTAAATGAAATCTCTATAAAGCATTCAGTGACTTAAGCTTGGCCAGACTAGTGGACAACAGAGTGCTGCCCTGTGTGTCAGATTATGTGTGTCTCTTGTCTCATGGACATCTGATTGAAAGGGAAATACACATGTAACATGCAATTATGACATATGTGTTTCTTCCATGAGTCATCGGCAGGAAAACATAAACAAATCGTCTTACTTATTACACCAGCTTTACTGAATTTTAGGAAGCTTGTTCTGAAATCTGGAACTCCACTGAATTCTGTATTTTAGATCTGGCAGTATTGCTTTATGGCATTTTCTGTCCCAGTCTGGAAGGCATTTTTCTTTAGTACTTCTGCTAGCTTTATGGCATTTTCTGTCCCAGTCTGGAAGGTATTTTTCTTTAGTACTTCGGCAATTCTATGTATTCCAACTTAACACGTGATCACTTTCTTTGCTGAGCTGTGGAGTGGTGCTGATCAGCTTCCTCTATCTAATATCAAAGCTGATGAGCCCCACAGCCTGTCACTGCATTGCTAGAGTCATACTTTACACGTGTAGAAAAGTGTGAATATGGCAATAAACCTTGCTGCTGTATTGCACACTGTGCGCTGCTGTTCACAGATTATACAACATCATTTGTACTTAGGCTGAGTGTGGACATGCATGACTACCATGATCATATATTTTACTGTTTTTTTGTTTTTGTTTTTACTGAGCGGTGTACATGTGGGATATAGCACAGCATATCACTAAATACTATTGTGATATAATAGTATTTACTGTTGTATACATCGCAAACTGATATGCTTCTAATATAAGTTAGTTGTGTTTTGCACAGATGAAATCTGGGTTATATACCTTTCCCAAGATATGTGTTGTGGTTGTGGCTTCCTTGTGCTACATGCTTTTCAATTGGGATGGTATTGGGTTTAGGTATGTTTTTAATACACACCCTTGATGACTATAAAAGAACCAACATATATGCCACACATTACAGTGCCTTTCACACTTTTTTGTTTAGTTTCAAAAGAAGCCTCCAGGAGGCAAAAACAAGAGAGTTGCAAAGAAAGAAGAAAACCTGAGCAGCCAACAAGGTACATACCTTCTAGGGACTCATATCTGCATTTTACATTTAGTATAAATTGTTGTATGTTTCAATAGGTCACTTTACATCCATTTCATATTCTGTTTCTGACACTGCTATGACAAAAGGTGATGTACAGCTCTTCAGCCATGAAAATAGTTAGGCCTGCTTCATCTTCACAGTTAATATATCACAAGTTCATACCATCCCAACACAAAATGTATTACATTGTGGCTCCCTTCATAGGTCATAGGATCATAGGTGGGTACTAGGCTATCGACCCGGAGGTCATTTCAAGCCTTGCCATTTCATCCCAATGTAAAACCAATGATACTCTAGTCAGTACCTAGGATTGTATTTAGTAATGACTGCACATGTCCAGGAGGGTTGTGGGTGCTATCCCTGGTAAGAATTTATGGTGCCCTATCGATTCATCCAAGTTCCTTTTGAACAGTGTCATAGAGGTGCCCTGCTTCACATGAGTTGGCAGTCTATTACAAAGACATGGCAGCTGCTGGAAGACAAATCTGTCCCTCCAGCATGTCCTGTTCAAGTTGCAGGCCATGTTTGGGTCCTGGAATGGGTGGCTCTAGTCCTATTTGGCTTACGGATGTGCAGCAAATTCAAAAGACATGGGTCAGAGATTGCTCTGTAAGCCAGGCATAAGTCTCCCCTAAGAAGTCTATATGATACTGAGTATAGTGACAGGGACTTTAGTCTGTCTGTGTAAGGCGCATGCTGGAGTTCTTTGATCTTCTTTGTTAGAAACCTCTGAGGTCTCTCCATCTGCTGCAGGTGCTTTGTACTGTACATGCCAGAAGGGGTGTTATACTCAGTTATGGGCCTGATTAGTGATGAGTATAGAAGGGTTGTAGCCTCCTTTGCTCTAGAGGCGATGCCTTTGCTAATCAAGTGTGCTACACAGAGAGCCTTCCTTACTACAGTAGGCACATGGTGGTGAAAGTTAAGGTCACAGTCTACTTGTGATGCCAGATCCTTTACCACTTTGTAGCTATACAGGTTATTGTTGTTAATTTGATAGTGTGAAAGAATGTTGTTTTTACCAAAGGGAATGGTGATGCATTTCTTTGTATTTAGTTTGAGACTGTGACTAAGACAACAGTCATTGGCCTGCATAAGACCCTTCTGATGTATACTGATATCATTTGGGGATTCGATAATTGCACCTAGTTTGCAGTTGTCTGCAAACTTGGTCAGTCACAGGCTATCATTTTGGCCTGAACTTCTGAGAAGTATATATCAAACAATAGGGGGCCCAGCACTGTCCCTTCTGGCACCAGCTGGTGACAGGTCTGCTGATTGATGTGGAGTCACCCACTTTAATAGTGGGTCTATATTATGTTATTGCACGCTTACAAAAGTGAACAATAAATAATCGACTCCATGTAAGCAAAAGTTTGCAATGTTGAAACCTCAGAACAGCGATTTTTTTTACAAGGGGAAAAAAAAATCGCTGTTCCGAAATAAAAAAACAAAACAAAAAAAACTTTAAAACATTACATAATGTGGGGGGGGGGGGCTCACCCCCCCACACCCCCTACTTAAATATACCAACTCCAAGATCAGGCTACAGTGCCGAAAACAGCAAAGTAATGAAAGCGGCCAAGCAAATTCTTTCCCAGGGAAATAATTTGCTGAAAAGCCGCTTTGCTATTTTGCCTTTTCGCTCTTTTCGGTTCGATCTAGATGTATTCGACAAACTGCATCTGCGATCTGGTAATAGGAACCCTTTGATAGTGTGTGACTGGTTTGTGAACCATTTGGCAACCCATCTTACAACAAAGGGATTTACATTCAGTTTGCTCAATTTATCAGTAATGCCTGAGTGTGGGATTGTGTCGAAGGCCTTGGCCAAGTCGAGGTATGCTGTGCGCATAGATTTGCCCTTGTCAATGGCCCTGGTCACATTTTTGAAGAAATCCACCAGGTTCAATGGGCAGGAACTGCCCTTGATGAAGCTGAACTGGGTTGGATCCAGGGTTTGGTAGTCACCTATGTCTTTATTTATGAGGTCCATGATGATACTTTATATAACCTTACAGATGATGCTGGTTAGACTTATGGATCTATAATTCCCCGTGTCTGTTGCTAAGCTACCTTTGTGGAGGGGAGTAACTTGCTGTTCTCTATTCCACAGGAACATAGCTTGTGGTTAGGGTGTGATTGAATAGGGTACTTAATGGTGATGCTAGTTCATGTTTTAGTTTGTTTAGAAGACAGCCTAGGATGCCGTCTGGCCTCACAGAGGCTGTGTTTTTTGCCTTAGACAAGGCTTTACTGACCTGGTCTTTGGATATGTAGGGATGGGGGGAAGTTGGGGGCAATGCTTGTGATAAGTTTAGAGGGACTAATGGAGTGAAATTTTTGCCAAATCTGTCCACCAGCAGGTTTGATATCTCTGCTGGATCAGTGTGTATGATACCGTTAGTCACTAGTTTGGCACATGCTCGGGTCTTACCTTTTAGACTGCGTACATAGCTGTAAAAGGCTTTATGGTTATCTTTAACTGTGTTTGCTAAGTTTTTCTCAAAGTTACCCTAAGAGGATTTGACATGTTTTCTTATTTGCCTATTGAGGCTGAGGAGGGTGTTTTTCCATTGTTGGAACCTTGCCTTAGTTTTTTTTAGACAGCAATTGTTTTGCATTTGTTGTAAAGTTTGTTTTTGTTGATGCTGGATGTTTACCAGGGCAGCTTGTTTTTACTTGGGGCTCTGCCTTTGATTATCTCTGGAACAGCCGAGTCTATATACTTATACAAGTGATTGTACAGGGCTTTAGTGTAAGCTCTGTATAGTTACCACTTCCAGCTGGGTGTGGGGCTTGGAATGCTTTTATACTTCCCATAGGAGGGCATACTTTGCCTTGGTGAAGTTTTTTAGTTTTACATCGCCCTTTGTAAGTTCTGGTGTTAGTGCCAGTTTGAAGGCAACTGATTTGTGATCAGATTTAACTAATGAGGGTCTGACAGTTGTTTGTTCCTCTTGGGGTTTGAACAGTTTGTTCCACAGCATTTGAATTAACAAAGTAAAGGAATTTTTATACTAGTGAGTTAGGGCTAGAATACTTTTCCGAGTTGATGGTGGGATAATTGAAATATCCCATGACCCGCGTGTTTGGCAATATTTGGATTGACTCCAGTTTGGTCAAGTACATCTTGTGCACATCACAATTCATGGAGGGGGATCTACAACTAGCTATGACTTGAATGGGAGTCTTACCAACAGTTATCTGAACTTGGGGTGCTCCATGGAGCTGTCCTGTCTAACTAGTCAGGAGGTGAATATATCTGTAATATAGATAGAAACACTGCCTTCTTTGGTTCTCGCATGTTTGTTTTGCGGTTTGAAGGTGTGGAAGGCACTGTAGCCTTGCAAGCCCAGAGTACTCTCTGATGCCTTGAACCAGGTTTTTGTGACTGCACAGACATCTACATCCTCCAGTGATAGGAGTGCTTCCAGGGAGTGCAGTTTATGGTTTAGGCTCCTAGCGTTTAGCAGCATAACCTTTATTTTGTTTTGAGTAGCATAACCATTATTTTGTTATGAGTAGCAATTTTCACTTTGGCAATTTTGTTTTTGAAACTTTGCCCAAAAAGGCACTATGTGGGAGGCAAGAGCCTTTGCCAGCATCCAAAAGTGTAGTGGTGCCAGGTGCAAACCATCTGTGGTAAAGCAGTGAGGTTTGTCGACCATGTCATCCCAGCCTGACAGAAACTGGATCCCATTTGAATGACACCAAAACTAAGCCAATTATTGAAATCAATTATTTTTTTGTTTATACTGTGGCATCATTCTAGGTGAGGGTAATGTGCTGCTCAAGTCAAGGGACATACCTGCCTGGAACACATGCTCAGAGAGCTCAATGATGTCTCTCTTCATATAGTGTAGTGAGGTACATCTCAGGTCGTTCACTCCAACATGAGGTATGACAGAGTCATAATGGTCCTTTTTACTGACAGACCTGAGTGCATGCATGATCTAATGAATCCTGGCACCAGACAGGCAGCTGACTGTGACTTTCTCCTAATCTAACCTGGTGAGTGGGACATCCATGTGTCTCACTATGGCATTTCCAATGACAAGAACATTTGGTTTATGAGTGTTATGCCTTGAAGGCTTGGTAGGTGAGACACTTGTGTTGCTATGTGTCTTGGATGTTGTGGGAACTACATTAGCTGTAGCAGTCTTGTGTTTTGGAGGTCTCTGGTGTTTTGGTACTTTTTTGAGGGAACTTCTGCATATGTTGATTTATGTGTTGGATGCATACTATGTATATGTGTACATGAGTAGTGGTGGGTGAGTTGACAACCTCTTCAGTGAGTGGTAGAGAGCAGTGATTCATAGGTTCATAGGTTCATAGGTTTATACTAGGCTATCTGCCCTAAGGCATTTATAAGCCTAGCCCAAATTTTTGTGGCTTACGCCACCCCTTATATGAAAAAATACTGTGCCCATTAATGAAAAAATACTGTGCCCATTAGTTTGTTGTGCCTCTGTCCAGCAGTGACACAGATATGATTCCCGGGGTAAACCTACGATCTCCCATCCACAGGTCTAGATTTCTCTTGAACAGAGTCAGCGAGGTGCTCTGCCTCACATGGACCGGGATTTTATTCCACAGCATAGGGAGTCTCTGAGTGATAAATCTATCCCTCCAGCACGTCCTATTTATATCCGTGCTAAGGTTTAAGTCGCTTGCTCTAGTGGTTTTGGTGGATTTGGATTTTTGAGGTGGAGCATGTCCATTAATTCCGGGTTGGACATGGCCTTGTATGTCAGGCACATGTCACCTCTGAGCAGATGGTATGCGACTGAATAGAGCTGGAGTTTCTTCAATCTGGCAGCATATGACAGATTTTGGAGTCCCTTTATCCTTTTGGTGAGGAACTTTTGGGGTCTCTCCAATTGCTGCAGATGTCGGGTGAGATACATCCCGAATGGGGCATTGTACTCGATCATTGGTCTGATAAGTGAAGAGTACAGGGGAACAATGACCTCACTAGATCTGGATGTGAATCCCTTCATGATCAGGTGGGCAATGTAGACGGTCTTTCTAACCACTTTAGCAATGTGAGTGTCAAAAGAAAGGCCACTGTCAACCTGGGTCCCCAGGTCCCTGATAACCTCTTCTGTGCTTAGTGGATTGCCACCTATATGGTAGCTTGGGGGTTACCTTGTTTTTCCCGAAGGGTATGACTATACATTTTTTGGCGTTTAACTTCAGGCCATGGCTCTGGTACCAGCTATCTGTTTCCGTGAGTCCTTTCTGAAGGATATCCGTGTCCGATGCACTTTCCACTATGGCGCCCAGTTTGCAGTCGTCTGCAAACTTTGTCAGCCAAAGTCCTCCCATGTTGGCCTGTACTTCTGAGAAGTAGATGCCAAACAATAGGGGGCCAAGGACCGAGCCCTGTGGGACACCACTTGTGACCGGCTTGGAGTCTGACACAGCGCCAGCAACTCTAACCCTGTGGGTTCTGTCCTTAAGCGAGTTTGCAACCCATCTTGTGACATATGGGTTTACATTTAAGCTGGTAAGTTTTTCTACAATACCCGAGTGGGGTATTGTGTCGAAAGCCTTTGCAAGGTCAAGGTAGGCTGTATGGACTGCCTTTCCCTCATCAATGGCCTTGGTGACTGTTTCCAAGAAGTCGACCAAGTTCAAAAGGCATGATCTTCCCTTGACAAAGCCAAACTGGGTCGGGTCCAATGTCTGCAAGTCCCCTATATCTTTGTTTATGAGCTCCATTATGATCCTCTCCATAGCTTTGCAGACTAGACTTGTTAAGCTTATGGGGCGTAATTACCAGGGTCCGTAGAGGCGCCGCCTTTGTGGAGTGGGACCACAGTTGCCGTACACCACTCCTTGGGCACGTATCCTGTGGTAAGGCTGAGATTAAACAGCTGCCTTATGTGCGGGTTTAATTCCTCATTTAGCTCGTGTAGCACACAGCCGGGGACACCATCCGGTCCCATTGATGCTGTGTTTTTAGCTTTAGAGAGAGCAGCTTTCACCTGCGCATTTGAGATGTCCGGGAGGCTACACTCGGCTGGGATAGTTATCTCTCCTTTAGATTCAAGATTCTTGGTGTAGATACATCTCTCACACTCTGTACTAGAGTGAGATAGTAGTAGAGGGTCATCAGTGTACATGAGGCAGTTGCTATACTGCCTCTGGAGACCCAAATCAACAAGGCTGGCAGGAGAAACAGGGGTAGTCCAACTGTCCATAATGCTAGGTTTGAAGAACTGTTATCACAAAGGGGGTGTTTCATGACTGATCTAGGAGGTGTCTGTGGATGGGTATTTCTGACATGGTTTTTGGCTGGTGGTTTAATAGGTCACAGCTCACTAGCAATACTTCTTAGACTGGAAATGTACTAAGGATGAGGACTACACTAATGTACTACAGCTGTATCTAAGGGAAAAATTGTTGAAATTATCTGTCAGGCTGTGGCGAACAATTGTGCAGCAGTGCATGGTGCTGCGTGATGTGAAAACAAGCAGAAACCCACTCAAATACAGGGCTTAAATACCAAAAGCTAAAATTTAAAAAAAAACTTTAAGAAAACTCTAAAGAACCATTGAGGGTGCTTACTCCAAGCCTTAGACCAATCACCCTTCACCAGACAGGTTCCAATCAGCACACTTCTCTCATAAGGGTGCAGAAGGGCCCCTTCCAATCAAAGATGGCTTGGAAAATGTGCTCAGAATACAACAGCCACTACAAATAGACCCAGATGCAGCAGACCTGTATCTGGACTATGCTATAGTTACCAGATACATTAATTTACATGGGAAACACTAACAATTTTAAACAGCAGAAAAACAGCAGTGAGACAATAAAAATGGTTTAAACAGCAGAAAAACAGCAAGGAGATACTAAATGTTTTAAACAGCAAACAAATCGGTTTATCTTCATATCATTGATCCTACTATGGGCGAAACCGCTTCAGCAAAACCCGAAGTGTGAACGTCTCCGAAGTCGAATTCCACATAATCGAACAGCAAAACCTCGCCCCCTTTTTGACCCATGGTAGCACTGGTGCGGAGGTGTGGCATGGCCGGAAATGTTGAATTCGACATTATTTTGATATTTGGAATGTTTTGCGGTTTCGGTTTCATGGAAACGGTTCACTTAAATGGCCAGTCGATCATGTGTGATCGACTATATGAAGGTAAACCAACAAATCAGTTATTTAAAACACTGCTTGGTGGGAAAAGCAGGACAAACAGAACAGATGATTTGCAAACAGTGAAAAGTAGTAACAATTGCTAAGCAATCAGTGAAATAGCAAAAAAGTTTTGCAAACAGTGAAAACAGCAACAAAATGCAATTTAACAGGCACAATAAGGCAGACAAATGCAGTACAAACACTACATTTTGGTTTACAGTATTAAAATACAGTATTAAACACGCAGAACACAATAAAAAATGCAGTAAATATTATAATGAAGCAAAAAAAAAAAAAGAGCCAACTTATGATTTTTGGGAAGCTCAGAAGCCTCTAGTCATCTGGTATCTTAGCTCAGAGTCGTGGCTGGTAATCTACCTCATTTCAGCTTGGTTCAAACAGGCCTTCAGGGACATGCCCTCACAGGCTGCAGTCATCACGCCATTTAGTCTTTCCAGACTGTCCCATTAACTCTACATTAGGTCTGCAGTAGCAATGCTGCTTTGCAGTTGAGAGGTCACATAGCACACACATATATTGCAGGATGTAACTTGATCTGCTAGGGGAGCTTGTGGTACAAGAATGAATTAGTAATCACAAGGGCTGTCTGAGCATAACCTCCATCAGATCAGTAACATCCTACTGTATGTATCCCAATCACATTTGTTTAGATTTCCTGCCTTCCTCGTGTGTTTGTTTGCATTTTTTGTTGTTTGCATTTTTTGTGCATCATTTTCAGGCACATCCCATTCTACACTTCTGCTCTAACAAATGTGAGTGTTGCCTTTCTGGATAACTGTATTTTTATGTGTTTGATATTGAAGGTCTATGTAAAGTCATCTGCATATGTTGTACTCTATCAACAAAGCACCTTTACACTCACCATGGGACAGAAATGACATGCATATTCACACATACATGCAACGTGTTCATGTGATATAATCTCTTATTTGGATTTGAGGTCTGCTTTTGTATTGTGTGGATGTGTTTTGCAATCTGTATTCTTTGCAACAAAGGACTGTACTTGCTTATAGCAGATGACTTGCAAGTCATTAGATATGACATGTTATACTGCCGAGTCATTATTTGTTCTTTGTGTGACGTGACATAATTGAAAATCTGTACTGAGCCTCTGCAGCATATTCCCTGTTTTGTAGTCTGCATTGTAGTTACCAAAGCCATGGTGCTTTGCATTCATTTTATACTAATTTGACAATTTCATAGGATTAATTTGTAGGATTCATAGGAGTTTCAATGCAATTTTGTCTCATGATGATCATCTTCTTGCTGCTACCCACTGTGCCATTTAGTCGCTGGGTAAATGTGAAGGTGTGCATCAAGTCACCCAGGTTCTGTCTGGAGGATGGTCATGCATCATAGTGCACAACCTGCATGGGCAGCTTATTCCAAAGATGCTGGAGGAATTGTATAATGAATCTACCTCTCCAATGTATTTTGTTTTTTCACTGCTGTAGATGTAAGTCCCTGGTTCTATTTTTGCTAAACTATTAAACTTGTAGAGATATAAGAGACCATAAAACATTGTCTAGTGGTCTGTATTGCATTTTGCTTAATTGTCTTAGTTATGTATTGCATTGTTTCCATCATATCATTGCTTATACTGTACACTCATTTGATTTCTCATGCATTTGCTCTTCCTCACTTTATTTGTTTTTACTTTAAAGTTGATTTTTTTTGAAGCTCTAAATGTTCTTGGTTACACCCACTTTGTATATAATTGTTTTCCATTCCCTGTCTGGGAAGGGATTAAATCTAGCAGATTTGTGGGAGGAGCTGAGAAATAGCACTTTTTATTTAAGGTGAACAGAGCAGGAAATATGTAGTGTTTGGGAGCTGTCACTTCTATGTAAGTGCTGCGGCTGCGGCTGCTGCTGCTGTTGTTTGACTACAATGGATTTTTCTGACACTCCCTCCCATCTTTGTTGTGCTTTTAAATTCAGTGAGTCGAGTATTGCTGTCCTTCCTGTAAATTTGTCTTTGGAAGCTTCTTCCAGCCTCATCCCATCTTCTTATACTAGTGAGTACTAGAATATTAAACTGGGAAGGCCCTCCCCTTAGAATGTTAAAGTCTGAGTTACCCTCTATATTGTCTCACTCAGTTAATGCACACTGAAATACCCAGAGCATATTTTTTCTAGTCTTACTTTAAAATATGCAACATATGGGACAAGACACTGAAGAGCCTACAAACCACTTATCTTGAGTTAGTTTGGCTTTACTGCCTTAGTTTTGCTATTGTCTCTGACTGGGCCATGTGTGTGAGACTTCTGTGATTGGTATGGTTGCTTTTTTGTGTAATCCTTTCCATTTTTTCTTCTGGACCTTTGCTGCTTTAGGTGAATAGTCCTCAGTTTTAATTCTGGACCATTGTACAACTTGGCTGTCTCCTGTGCTGCATTGCTGCACTTGCTAATCAAGACGTCTACCAGAAGAAGGCTACAACAAGCCTGAAGATCCTTGCAACATCTGGGATCAAACTGCTGATTGCCAAAGAGCTTGTGACCTGCTACTAAAGAACCAGTTTGGGATTAGTGCTGCTGCTGCTGTTTTGCTTCTGGTGAGATTAGGAGCAAAGAAACATTGATTCCTACCAGCATATAACTGAGGTGAGACCAGCACTAGTAGTAAACAGATAGTTGTTAATAGGCAAATCGCCTATATTCATCATTCCTGACAAACCTAATTCTGTCTTTTCATTAAGTATTGCTAGATTAGCTATCACCTAACCTAACTTCAGAGTATCACCCTAAATACGTGTATTCCATAAATCTTCAGGGTCTACTACAGTAGTCTCTTCCAGCTCAGGATTTCTGCAACCAGCTGTAGTCATCCAACCTCTGGCAGTATGGCTTAGCAGTCTGCTGTCATTGCATCTGTGGCCATTCTGATTGCATAAGGTGTTGTAAAGCTACACAAGAGCTGCCCTTATGTTTACCAATTCATAACACAACTTGTAAGCAATATACATAGACATTTGGAAAAACATCTTTCACATCGGCACATTGTCACTAATCATTACATCTTCACAACACCACATTAATCACAATATATCACTAGGCCCAAAAAATATGCAGATGCTAGAAAGATGTGCCAAAGCCTCCTAGAACACACATACACTAAAAAAATCCCATCCCTCAGCACACAAGGCATGACTTATTCCTCACCAGTAAAGCAGGCATAAGGCCTTAAGGTGCAGTAAGTCTTCTTCCACACAGGAAAATATTTTAGTCATAGATGACTGTAGGTAAGCATGTAGCCCCACCTTACCAGAATGGACATGAGTGAAAGCTGTTTGACTGATGCCAGGATACGTTGTGTTATAAAGAACCTAAGGTCCTTTAAATGAGACAGATATACTATGGACTAATTGTAGCGTGGGAGTGAATAACCTGAGGCACTTCACCCAGAGAGAGAGAGAGAGAGAGAGAGAGAGAGATAGCAGATCATACTATGGGCATGCTATTAGCATGAAAGACATTGGTCATGAGTAGTATCTTGCCTTCACCAAGAAGATGCCTGGACACCAAGACAAGATAATTGTCTTTAACAAATGACAAAGTAGCTGGTGTCATTCTAAGCTGATCCAGTATGTGCTAGTCTGAGATGACATGATAGTGAAGACTTCCTGTTTGGCCAGTACCTCTCATGCCAGCACTTTCTCATACTGGCTAAAGCCTTTCTTGCCACCTAGTAATATTTTAAGCAAAGTCCCCGTGCTGCACCTTCCATCATAGCAATCTTAAACTCAGAATTGGGCAACATCATAGTAGCACTAACTAGGAGTTAAAATACAAAGATGCCCACACTTGAGCCCTGTAACTTGAATATATTCATATGTTTGCATTTACTGAGACATACTTTGAATGCAATGACTGCAATCCCTCTCTTCCAGGATTTAGAACGTATCATGTCAGCAGGCCTTTGGATAACTGTATGGGGGTGTCTATATTTGTCAGAAACAGCACCATGTCACACTGAATTACCCACGGCCCTAACACAGAGCTCATGGAGATCCAAATTATCCTTAGCAAATCCAGCTGTTACTTTATTGTTAGCTATTGATCTCTATTAATGTCCCGCGAAGAGCATGGAAATTACCTTAACACCACTGAAGGATAATATTGAAGGATTAAACAGCCAACCAAATGCTGTTTTGCTAGAGAACTTCAGTTACCCAAGCACTGATTGGTATACGCTTGCACTTCTAAAAACAATGGATATTCCCAGCTTTTCCTGGACTTAATTAATACCAATTTATGGGAAGAAATTGTAAAACTACCCCTTAGGGTCTCTAATTTCCTTCATGTGGTCCTTGCCAACCGAGCTCCTGCTTGTAGCCCACCCCACATCATCGCTGCCAGGCCTTGTAGTATCATTCCCACCAAAGAATCTTTAGGGAGCTCTTCAGGCAACATTATTGCACATTTTAGAAGACCTTCAGAAAACTCCCAACAATCCTCTACACATGGACCCAACTAATAGGGCTCTAACTTTTACCAGACCCTAAACAGCTGCATAGAAAAGTCAGTACTCATCTGCCCTAAATATGTTAAATTCAGCAATAAGTCTTGCTGGTGGAATTCCTGTATTAATAGGCTGTATATGAAATGAAGAACAATGAAAAGGAAGAAATCCCTATCCCTCTACTGCAAGGCCACACTGAAATATGCCAGCAAGGACCCTGAGACCACTATTACCCTATCCCTCTACTGCAAGGCCACACTGAAATATGCCAGCAAGGACCCTGAGACCACTATTACCCTATCCCTGTACTGCAAGGCCACACTGAAATATGCCAGCAAGGACCCTGAGACCACTATTACCCTATCCCTGTACTGCAAGGCCACAGTAAAATATGCCAGCAAGGACCCTGAGACCACTATTACCCTATCCCTGTACTGCAAGGCCACACTGAAATATGCCAGCAAAGAACCTGAGACCACTATACCCTATCCCTCTACTGCAAGGCCACATTGAAATTGCCAGCAAGGACCCTGAGACCACTATTACCCTATCCCTCTACTACAAGGCCACACTAAAATATGCCAACAAGGACCCTGAGACCACTATTACCCTATCCCTGTACTGCAAGGCCACACTGAAATATGCCAGCAAGGACCCTGAGACCACTATTACCCTATCCCTCTACTGCAAGGCCACACTGAAATATGCCAGCAAGGACCCTGAGACCACTACTACCCTGTCCCTCTACTGCAAGGCTACACTAAAGTATGCCCACAAGGACCCTGAGACCACTATTACCCTATCCCTCTACTGCATGGCAACACTGAAATATGCCAGCAAGGACCCTGAGACCACTATTACCCTATCTCTCTACTGCAAGGCCACACTGAAATATGCCAGCAAGGACCCTGAGACCACTACTACCCTGTCCCTCTACTGCATGGCCACACTGAAGTATGCCCACAAGGACCCTGAGACCACTACTACCCTGTCCCTCTACTGCATGGCAACACTGAAATATGCCAGCAAGGACCCTGAGACCACTATTACTCTATCCCTCTACTACAAGGCCACACTAAAATATGCCAACAAGGACCCTGAGACCACTATTACCCTATCCCTGTACTGCAAGGCCAGACTGAAATATGCCAGCAAGGACCCTGAGACCACTATTACCCTATCCCTCTACTGCAAGGCCACACTGAAATATGCCAGCAAGGACCCTGAGACCACTACTACCCTGTCCCTCTACTGCAAGGCCACACTGAAGTATGCCCACAAGGACCCTGAGACCACTATTACCCTATCCCTCTACTGCATGGCAACACTGAAATATGCCAGCAAGGACCCTGAGACCACTATTACCCTATCTCTCTACTGCAAGGCCACACTGAAATATGCCAGCAAGGACCCTGAGACCACTACTACCCTGTCCCTCTACTGCATGGCCACACTGAAGTATGCCCACAAGGACCCTGAGACCACTACTACCCTGTCCCTCTACTGCATGGCAACACTGAAATATGCCAGCAAGGACCCCGAGACCACTATTACCCTATCCCTTTACTGCAAGGCCACACTGAAATATACCAGCAAGGACCCTGAGACCACTATTACCCTATCCCTCTACTGCAAGGCCACATTGAAATTGCCAGCAAGGACCCTGAGACCACTATTACCCTATCCCTCTACTGCAAGGCCACACTGAAATATGCCAACAAGGACCCTGAGACCACTATTACCATATCCCTGTACTGCAAGGCCACACTGAAATATGCCAGCAAGGACCCTGAGACCACTATTACCCTATCCCTCTACTGCAAGGCCACACTGAAATATGCCAGCAAGGACCCTGAGACCAGTACTACCCTGTCCCTCTACTGCAAGGCCACACTGAAGTATGCCCACAAGGACCCTGAGACCACTATTACCCTATCCCTCTACTGCATGGCAACACTGAAATATGTCAGCAAGGACCCTGAGACCACTATTACCCTATCCCTCTACTGCAAGGCCACACTGAAATATGCCAGCAAGGACCCTGAGACCACTATTACCCTATCCCTCTACTGCAAGGCCACACTGAAATGTGCCAGCAAGGACCCTGAGACCACTATTAGAAAATGGAAAGCAGGGTCCGACCTATAGGTCACTATAGAGACCAAAAGAAAGGAAACTGCAGATTTTTTACCACACAGAGTTATAATTTATGGTCCTGCTCACTATTAAGTGCAAGTAGAGGGTTACATGAATGTTTAAGTGTATTTATGGCAAGGCCTTTTATGGATCACACAACTGCTTGACTGGAATGGTTTCATTGTTTCTTTGTTCACAACAGCTGCTGTCTTCTTCTCACCAGTATTTTATTTTACCATCTTTTATGTATTCAAATACTGAGCTATAGATCATTGAGGCTATGATTATGTAACAGTACAAGACTGTATGCAGCTTAACTTTTTTTACTATTCAAGGTTATTACACCGGTGTGATGAAATTGTTCGTCCTACTTTCGCTTTCAGATTAATATCGGTAGAAAGCTTTCTATATGCTAATTTCAATAATTTGAAGAAAGCTTATAACGTAGTAAATACTATGTGTTTGTTAATAATTCCTACTAATTGTCTTCTTTCTTTGATTTTCATCTCTGTCACCGAAGAATATTTTGTACTTGCTTCTGTAAGAATGTTTATGTGATTAAGACGTGATTGTTGTATGTTTTACACAGACACTAAGCATGAATTATATTATTTTGGATCAGTGTTCTACTGTGGAAGCAAATTGAAACAAACAAATACATCTGAATACTATATTTTAAGAAAAATTCTAGAGAGCTTTGGTTTACCTCAGGATGAGAAGTTGGAATGTTGATCAGATTATTTGTTACCCAGAAATAAGTAAGAAAAGTTCCGGTTTATTCATTTATTTCATTCTTAAAGTTGTTTTGCTGTCTTTACTGAATTTAATTTGTTTTGCCTACTTTTTTTCCATTTGAATCATTGTGTTTACTAATTGCATTTATGTTGTTTTTGGACTAGTGTGTGAACCTGGGAAGTTGAACAGTTTTTCTGATCATTTGTTACACTAGAAATAGTTCAAGAACATTTTTTTAATTTTTTCCACTGTGCTTAAAGTTATTTTGCTATTTTTAAATTAATTTTCCTCTGTTTTGATTACCTTTCCCATTTAATCACCATTTCACTGTTGCATTTTCCTTGTTTCTGACATAGTGTGGCAGCCATTTGGAGACAACAGTTGCTACTGTAGTAAGAGTGCATTAATTGCTTCTGTTTCAAATTTGTAGCTGTTTTTTTTTTTAACTTTTTACTGTGTGGTATATACTAAGATCAGCTAGGTTGAACTCACTACTGCTGTAGATGTAGCTAGACAGTGGTTACCATGCACAAGTGAAGCTTTCCCTAAGTGTTTACTGCAGAAATTCTGCCTCTGTCGTCTTGTGGGTGACTGTCTCTAGGATGCTCGGGGCTGTATATGTTTGTTTGGACCTGCATGGACCTGTTACCAGTGATGCTACTTTGACCGTTGTTTTTTTTCCATTTTTTTCTTCATTTTCCTCCAAGTTCCTATAAAATAAAACAGAATTGGAGAGCACAGAAAGGCAGGAGACTATTTCCCTTTCTATTGCTAGCTTTTTAGCACTTGATATCCTAAGACAGTGCTACCTCATGCTCACTGAAAAATAAAATCTTGCGTAACTGAGGAGTCAATATCTTTCAGAAGTGTAAACACATGGCTAAATTATTTTCCTTATTTATTTATTTATTCATTTATTTATTTTGTTCATTATCCAAATAAGTGAACTAGTCCAGGACCCTTTTCAGTCTTGACACAGTCTATACAGACAGTAACAAACTAAAATCAAAACAGATTACAGTAAGATGCAAACATATCCTAAAAATACACAATCAGGGTAAAAAAAGTACAGGTGAAAAACTGCAAGTAGATTAAATAGTATAATAAGATGCAAGTGGATTTAAAAATCTGACTATTAAGCAGTCTCCTTCAAAATTAAACTAAAATCAGAGATTCCTTCCACCTAGGGTAGCTTTAGAAATTTCTTTAAGACAAGCTACCTACTCCTAAGCAATATACTATTGGCAAACTTCAAATCCCCACCAAACTTAATAAACTCTACTGAATATGCTGAAATGCACATAAACACACTATACCAGCATGTAAACAGCTGCAGAAATGCAGCTGTACCCTGAAGGAGCAAGTACAGGGCAAATTCCAGAATCAAACTCACATGGTGGTACCATAATATCAGCAAACTTTATAATAAAAGGAAAAGAATTTTCACCAAAAGTAAGAAGAGTAATTCTCAGAATGTTAACGGCCCTCTCAGTGAAATAAGCAGACAATTCAGGAGCTTAATAAAATCCAGCAAAGCCAAATTTAAGGTTAAAATAGCTACCTAATCAAAAAACAATCACAGGGCATTTTTAAGTCATGTTCATAATCTCAAAAGCACATAGCAGTAATGCATTGAGCTGATTGTGAACTATGTTTCCTACGCTGTGGCTGCAAAAGTTAGCTCTTACTTTACCCCTCTCTCCCCTCCATCTGTCCCTCAGGATATCCATGAAACTGGCTCACCTGCAGCTATCACACAAGCTCAAGTCCTAAAAGTGCTATCAAATGCTAAAAATACTGCATCCATGGGTCCTGACAATACTCCTATGTGCATCTTAAATAGCATGAAGCCTGATTTAGCCACACCCCTAACAACGCTGTTCAGGCTCAGCCTCTACAAATATTTTCTACCAAGTGAAAGAACAGCTACAGTCATTCCCCTGCATAAGGGAGGACCTTGTACAGACCCAGGCAATTACAGACTCGTATATCTGACCAGCCTCATATCCAAAGCCATGGAAAGACTTAGTATAGAACTAATCAATCAGGATACAGTGAACCTCCAAACACTGGACCCATTTCAGTTTGCATTTATTAAGAGCAGGTCATGCTTACTCAGACTGCTGGATTTTTTTAAAAAGATCACCAAAGCAAGTGATAAAGGCAAAATGGTACACACTGCATCCCTCAACTTGCACACATCTCAGCTGTACAGATTTTGCAGAATGTCCAGATTTTTGCCTTATATTTTCAGTCAGTTTTTCATGAAGTTGTGTTTTTTGGCAAATTAGTAGGAAATCATTAAAGACTGAAGTTAGAAAATAATGGCATACATTTGAGTTTCAGACTTCATTCCCTACAGAAAATTAATCTATCAACTTTCCAAGTTTGTAAGAGCAATATATAAATATTGTCCATATTTTTGGCCTTTTGTCCCACTTTTATTTATAGCTTTGTCCAGATTTCTTGCTTTAAGAAGTTGAGAGGTATGTCAACCTGACTAAAGCTTTTAACACAATTACCCACTCATGCATAGTAGAAAAGCTGAATAAACTGGGAATAAACCCCATATCACCTGCTGGATTGATAAATGGCTCACAGATAGGGTGCAGGTAATCAAAATAGGGGAAATTACCTCCACAGATACCAGTCACTAGTGGAATACCCCGGGGTTAATTGCTAAGACCTCTCCCGTTTGGCATCTACTTTTCTGAAGTAAAGCATTCTGGCTGACTTAATTTGCAGATGACTGCAAGCTAGAAGGAGTCATTGAATCTCCAAATGACATAGGCATCCTGTAGTAAGGTTTTTCACAAATAAATTGTGCCAAAATCATGGACTGAAACTAAATTCCAAATAATGCATTATTGTATCTTTTATGAAGTCATCTACTCCAGAGAACAACAACATTGACAATATGCCCATAAAAGTTGGCCCAGTTATTCAGGATTTGTGAATGTTTGTGGACAGTGACCTAACTTTTGACCAACACCTGTCCATTGTTGTAAGAAAGTCTAGATCTCAGGATGTCATTGCCCCCCCCCCCCCAACATGTTCAGCCCTCATGAGGCCAGTCTTTGAATATAATACCCTCTTTGGCATGTGTCTGTAAAAACACATGGTGCAACTTAAAGGATATGAGGTCTAAATAACATGCCCTACATGGACCAACTTAAAGCCCTATCCTTGGCATCTTACAGACCACTAAGCAGTCCATCCCATTGCTGATAAATTTACTGCATGTCAGCAAGTCAAGTGGCATCAGAAATACTCAGTCTAGGGATCTAAACATCTTAATCAACCAAATGGTTTGGAGGGACAAGTATGTTTCAAAGAGGATACTGTTCCTCTGGAAAAGACACCCCATCCACATAAAACAATGATTTACAGGTGGGAAACAGAAAATTTACCCGGGGACTGCCACTATATTACTAATGGACAGAGGCAGCTCCTAAGTGCTTTATCCCATGCATTTTGTTCTGATATGAGATAGTGCCATCAGTGCCAGGGAGAGTAGGGCAGTGCATGTGTAACATGCCAGCATAGTTATTTGGAATTTTGTAAAGAATTTTATGTTACTTGCCTATCACACTAATTTGTTCAGATGCTTGTGTATTTGTAAAGTTCCTTGTGTTAAAAATGCATCAACAGTGGGTCCTGCTGGACAGAAAAGAGATGTATATGTATGTCAGATAGTATTATTGTAAGTGATTAAATGTATATGTTTTGACAGAAAATTCTGGAAGGGAAGAGGTTAATCTCAGTCCACCTACTTCTGGAAAACATAGGTTTAAAATTAAATGGGTTGGTTTAGGCCATAAAGATTTTATCTTACAGATCTGATTGCAACCTGAAACAATAATGTCTGCAAAAAGCAGGACTAGAAATCTTACTGTATTGTTCTTAGCAGTGAACTAATTGCTACCCTGGCAGGGTGGAAGCTTTTGAAATTGTTTTAGAGCTCTCAGATGCTGCAACAGATTTTAGCAAAGCTCTTGGAGTATATTGTACCAGAGTCAGGTGACTGGATGTGATGTCATTCTATAACCAGCACTGAAATGATTCTTTAGATATTAGTGAGAGATATTTCAGAACTCTCGCAGTGGCACTTTGGAATCTGACAGGGAAAGATGTCTCACAGATATGTCACACAATCTCACACCTCATCTTGCCTTTAGTAGTAAGTAACTCAACACTCATCATCTTGCCTTTCTTTAGTAAGTAACCAGGGAACAGTAATTCTTTAGTTAGGAAAATATAGTGACATTAGTTAAGTATTATTTTTCTGCATCTGGGTGAATCTATCTTACTGAATTATTTGTATGTCTCCTATGATTTAAACTATTGTGTTTATTGTAACTAGATATTCAGTACCCTCATGTTTTCTATTTTATTATTTAGCATTCAATATTTCCATACCTCTCATTGTGGCAGGTCCTGTAGAGAATACTTTTAAAATATTGAGAGCACTTATGCTTATTTTATTGACACTGTGACCACTTCTGAAAGCCTTGCTGCATTGGTCAAACTCTACCATTTGTATTAGTATTAATTTTACTTAGTATAATTGGGTACCCTTGTAAGACCCTTAGAGTAGCTGACTGGTGGCAGCATAATTACCTCATAGTCTGGGCAGGGGGGGCAGCATAATTACCTCATAGTCTGGGCAGAGGGGGCACAGCTGATAAATCTGAGCCAGCCTTTCCCAGGAGAGTGTGTGCATCTGTGCGCACACGTGTGTGTGTGTGTGTGTGTGTGTGTGTGTGTGTGTGTGTGTGTGTGTGTGTGTGTGCGTGTGTGTGTGTGTGTGTGTGTGTGTAAATCAGATTCCTATGTGTGTGTGTCAGCTACTATGAACAAGGGCACAGAGCTCCAAAGTGGTCAGTATGGAGTCTTGTTTGGGGCCTGGATAGAGCCAGTCCAGCCCCAGGTCTGGAGTATGCTCCTTGTTTGCTGTTAAGGGAAATTGTGCTTGGTGCAGTGAGCTGCATCTGAAAATTCTGTGTATCCATCTTTGCTTCTAGAGTCTGTCCCTCACTAGTATCAGTGGTGAGTATTGGGGCTCCTTGGTTGCTGGCCTGAAGAAGGGGCTGTCACACATGGGCCCCCTCAAATTATTTATGTTATGATCCCAGTTATTCTCATTAGGGTTAATATATAATTATTGACCATGATATGGGTAAGGCTAATAAATAACCAAGTGGAATAGGTTATTTTGAGCACAAAACGTGAAATTGGCTAGGCTTAAAATGTCCCACAATGGCAGCTAGCCTAGTACTTGTCTATGGTCCCATGAACCTATGAAAATACTAATGGTATAAGCTATTGTGAGTAAATGGTAGAAAGCTCATTAAACACAATTTGGGTGAAAAGACGGCTTGAAACAAATGCTAATTCAGCTAACCAACAAGAATATTACCCAATAAAAGGATAAGATATATAGGTAATTTTAAGTTATTATGAAAATAAAAACTCATTTGTGAAATTGTGACTTAGAGGTAGCCATCTTGAAATCTCATTCAAGCAATGAGCATCAAACTGTTTTACTTCACCAACATAAGAAAACATCCTCATACTGGTATCACTAGGCTATCAAATGCTGATGCCAGAGAAAATCACTACCAAAGCCCCCTAGAATGCTTAAGTGTAAGCAGTAATGAGCAACCCAATTTTCTTGTCCAGCATGCACCCCTTCATCACCATGCCACCAAGAATATCACACTCCAGTGCTCTTTGGGAAAACAACAGTTTCCAGAAATATTTTAGTATTTGTTGACTCCATTGCTAGACTCACTGGATTCATGCTCACTAGGCTGAACAAGGATATGATTACATTTAGCACTTTCTCAGGAGCCAGGATTGCTGACATATTAAGAGCCATCAGGACACTCTTTTCCTGTAGGTATGGTTACAATATGATTATAGTCCATACTGGAGTGAACAATCTGTTGTGAACATCTATGAAAGACTTGCAGAAGGAGTTGATGGAGCTTACTTCTCATACTTCAATCAGGGATAAAACTCTAGTTTTCAGTGATATCTTCCCATCACCTTGAGTAATACCTAGATTCAAAGAAAAGACAATTACATTCAGTGATTGGCCAAGTGACTGATGTCCTTCCATGGGGGTCTAGTGTACATGTAGGACTTGATGGTCAACAATCCTATTTGTTTTGCAAAGGATAGTCTGCACTTCTCATTCAAGGACTTCTACATACTAGCCAAAACCTTTGCTCACCCAGTGATGTCTTTTTATACAGAGTTTATTTTATGAACATGCCAGCTTAACTAACACATCGAATCATAAATTGTACAACATTAAGGTTGCCATTCTTAAATTGTTCAAGGGGACTGAGAGCACCTTATCCATGTTGGGGTTGTGTGCCTTTCACACCTTCATGTCCACTAGTAATGGAAGAGGTGTTTCAGTGTTAAGAGAATTTTTCCCTTCCAAACTGATATCCCACAATCCCCCCAGTGAGCTCCTCAAACTTCAGCTTACAATAGCTAATCCAGAATTTCAGCTTATAGCTTGTTAAAGATCTTCTATGGCCCCACAGAATCATGAAAACTTCCTGGCATTCTTTGAAAATATTCCTGTCACATATGGTTCTGTAATCTTCAGTGATTTCAGCTACCCCTTTGTAGACTAGAGTATTTACACTTATAACGTTTGTTTATTCATATCACTTCTTAGATTAGGTTAATGAGAATGATTGAACATAGTAATATTCTAGACCTTGTCCTTGTCCCTGGTTGTCCCCCTCATTAGTTAAGTCAGACCAGAAACTGGTTACCTTTACCATACGACAATTCAGCCCTAAGTAACAAAGGCTTTGAAAGAACAAACTTTATACAATTATAAAATGAGGTCTCAGACCCTACCCATATTAACCTCACTGTGGATCCAGAATATGCAGCCACCTATATCAATGATCTTTATGCTCATTTAGATAAATTCATTAACTGAACAGTTGTCAGTAGAACTAAATACAAATTCAGTAGCAAACCATCCTGAAGGGTCACTATACATTGACAAATTACACAGTAGTACAGAGAAACTGCTTAGATTACCTCGGATGAGCAAAGTCTGCCATCACAAAGATAATATAAAATGCCTTTCTAAGAAAGTAGATAAAAGATAGCAAATCATCCCATGAACATAGTCTAGCTTCTGAGGCTAAGCAGAATTATAAGTCCTTCTTTAGCTATGTAAGAAAGCTAGGGTTTACTTTGCATTACTGCTCCAAACGTGTCTATAATGGCACCTCACATTCACATTGTAAAGATATAGCCAACATACAAGCAAATAAGTTTGCTGTAACTTTCTCCCCTGAGACTATCACCTCCAGTCCAAAAATCCTTAAATTACTCGTTTTCCACCAACTCAAAGGATCATAACCTTAAAGCACTTTCTAAGACCAAACACACATTGTCAGTGGGCCACAACAATATAACAGGCTGTCTTATAATTACTGTCAAACAAGCTCTTGCTGGTCCCTTCCTTAAGTTGTTCAATCTAAGCCTGCCAAAGAATTTATTCCTGAGTCATGGTGTGGTGCGCTATGGTTGTGATGTCTCTCCATAATGTTTGTCTCATCATTGAGCCATGAAACTACAGACCCATTTGCCTAACTAGTCTTGTCTGCAATGCCATGGAACACATCATCATTGATCTCATAAACCTGCAACAAGTGGGAGTTGTTAAAGACTAGGTCATGCCTACTAAACCTTGTGTGTTTCTTTGAAAAGGTCTTGCAGACAGTAGACAGTGGTCACACTGTTCATGCTGCCTACTTGTTTCCCATGTGATGCAATATTTCATAAGCTAATGGCCATAATTATAGATCCCTTTATCATAAGATTCATTACAACCTGGTTCAAGCACAAAATGTTGTCATGATCAGTGATGCCTCCTCAATTAGGGAAACTGTGACTAGTTACATTCTGCAGAGGTCATCTGATACTTGGTTTATACACTGTTTATGCTGGCTGCTTATTTTGTTCCACTGCATTGTATGTGTCTAGTAAACTGCAAGATTTATATAACAAGCTGCAAGGCTGCAATCGTCAACCACAGAACTGACCTAACTCTATAATAATTTAAATCTTTATGACTCCTAGCCAAGGCCTAGCTTTCATGGTCATAATTTTTTTTGCTTCATTTTGCCAAGTTACGGATACAATTGTTTGAATAATTTCAAATTAATTTTACATTCTTTGCAAAAGGCGAACATGTCTTTTCATGTTTAGTTCTGTAGTGATCAAGAAACTTAATATATGAATGTTTCATGAGTTTTTCCAAGCAGCTATTGAAATATGGAATAACCCAATATAAAGAGTTATCTTTAGACAAAAAACAATGAAATGAACTGTCCCAACTTTTCCTTCTTGTCTGTGTATAAATCACTTCCATAATGTAACATTCATGGATTAAAGTACTGTACCAAACATTTGAATGGTTGCTTGTTTTTGCTTAGCTATTGCATTTCAGAGAAGAATCACTTCTAAAAAGTTGCTGTTGTATTCCAAACATACAAAAAGGTATTTATGATTGCTGCATGGTCAAAGTATTAGAGAAATTATGTCTATCTTGCTTCTTCTGAATGCTCTTTCTTGTGGCTTGTGGGGGTTTCAGGGATAACTGCCATGACTATATTAATTGTTGATAACATGCAAATAGTGTTCCCTCCCTGACCAGTAGCATAATTGTGAAACACTGTGGACTGCGGTATATTATTTCATATATTGCAACAGTAGTGGTTCATGAACTGTGTAATGCACATTTCAAAAAATGTTTAGACCTACTAGTCTTGATACAATTTTAATGAAATCTGACAGTTTATATCTGTCATAGTAAAAATCTTTCTTAATGTGTCACTTCTATAACCATCCTTTTCCCTTTTATCCTATACATTTACTGAACAAGATCTTTTTGCTGTGCTGTCAGATATCATTTATTCTTCCATTAAGTGCACTCCACAATTACCCCCTGGAAAGAAGCAGCTTCAAATGGCAATAAATGCCCTACATCACTCATGATGCTTAGTCATTTCTACCTAATGGTCTAGAACATCTCTGTTGGTGAACTCATAATACTGATGATCTGGTAATCTTAGTACATTCTTTCCATACATTTTAGCTTCACACTATGCTCTCATTTTACAAGCAGGCTATGCTGAACAGTGACTTTAATCATATGGACTACTTACCTTGCTACATATTATTATAAATTACTCCCATGACAGCTTTTTATTTAATCTGAGATGGCACAAGGGAAGTTCATTTTTAGAGTTAGTTTTGGGCTTACTTCTGGTAGGTACTTCAAATTGTCAGCCCGGCTACTTGGAATTTTGTAAATAGTTATATGTCATTTGTGAATATCAGCATGATGCAATTGTTTGTGTTACCACTATATTAGAACTGTATATTATGTGTATATCAAGCTGCTAGAACAGAAGAGATATTTTAAGCTACTGAGTAGAAATGTATATGCCCTATTGTAACAGTTTATATGTATATATTTTAACAGGAGATTAACCTACAAAACTTAAGAATAGTTGAGACTGAAATACTTTATTTCTGGGCCATACACAAGAGATGTTATCTTTCAGTTTCTGTCAACAGGAGACAGGAAGTCTACACTAGGGGATTCTCTGTGTTCCCTTGAAAGAGAAATAACTACTAGGATTGAGATGTGGAAGTGTTTTATTGCTTTATGACTTCCAACAGCTGTGCACAGCTCTGAGTAAAAACCTTTTGTCTATGTATTTTCACAGGGAGATGCTAAATGTTCCAGTGGGGGTTTAGCTTGGGAACTAAAGTCGGGTGACCAAAAGTGATGCCATGCTGCAAGTATTCCAGTAGTAATATTTGGTATTAATTTAAGATCTCTGAAAGAGAAAAACAGTGTATTTTGTATTTCGTCTTTGACCTAACAAGAACATCACTCACCACTTCTGACTGCTTGTTGTTATGTAAATAATTTTTAGGGCATAGTAACTCTTTTAGATTCAGATGGGAATATAGTAAAGTGTAGCTTAGATGTTTTCTTTATTTGAGACTGTCCTACAGTGCTGTTTTAAATATTTCCAGTGATTTTGAACTCTGATGTAGCTTATTACTTACTGAATATTGTGTTGTTCTTTTATTATTTATTATTAAATATATTTAAACCTTTCAGTTGTGGCTGGTGTGTTTAGAGATATTGAAGCTCTTAAAGTACTTGCATATCTATTTGATGACACTGTGGTCCCTTACTAATAGCCTTGTCTCTTGGTCAAATTACCATTTGGATTAATAGTAACGTTACACAGTAAGATTGAACACCCTTTGCTAAGGACCTTAAAGTAGCTGATAAGGAGCTGGCTGGGGGCAGTGAAAACTATCTTATAGTCTGGGCAGAAGAGGCATAGTTAGTAAACCTGTGCCATCCTTTCCCAAGTCTGTGTGTGTGTGTGTGTGTGTGTGTGTGTGTGTGTAAATCAAATCTCAAAGTGTGTGTGTGTGTGTGTGTGTGTGTGTGTGTGTGTGTGTGTGTGTGTGTGTGTGTGTGTGTGTGTGTGAGCTACTTGGGCAGGGACATGAAGCACTGGTTGGACAGAGAGAGAGAGCTGCAGATTTTAGCTTGGCCACTCAGCTGAGATCTCAACTCTATAGCTGTGCCAATGGACAGTCTTACTGGGGATCTGGAGAAAGAGGGAGAAACCAGCCCCAGACTGACTGTGATCTCTGTGTGCTCTTAAGGGAAATTGCACTTTACTGTATGTGTACTTGTTATCCTCCCAGTGTGCATGTCCCCCACTGTTGCCAGTGGTGAGGATTGAGGCTCCATGATTACTGGGACAGTGCAGGGGCATCACATATTAATTGGTGGCTGTGGTGAGATATCCACATCACATATTAATTGACTTGTAGTGGTGGGATATCCACATATTAGGATTCAGTGGTTTGGACATTGAATTCCTGTAGCCTGTGAAGAGTGATCACAATGGAAGGTGTTTGTACTTTCAGTCAGACACACAGTGAATATTCAGAGTTTCATGTCACAATTGTTTTATTTTTTCTTAGCTTAGTTAGTCAGGGAGAGCAGGCAAGCATGTCAACAGAGGAGTATGGCAAGCTGACAAGGAGACAGTTGGCTCAGATCAGCCAGGCTAAAGGACTGCTGCATGCCAGTCTGACTAAATCAGAAATTATTGCAGCTTTAGTCACAGCCACATCACAGAATAGCAATCAGGAGGACAATCAGACTGGCCTTGGGAATGTACAACTCTCAGAAAATGGACATTTCAACCTTTCCCCAGAGGACTTAAAAATCCATCTGGAGTTAAAGAGACTTGATCTGTAGGCCAAACGTTTAGAAATAGAATCAGCAGAGACTGAAACACCTGAAGGCCAAAGACAATGAGAAGCTGAGATGTCTGGAGGCTGAGAAAATGAGAAAATGCGATGTCTGGAAGCTGAGGAGAATGAGAGGCAGAGACAACATGAGAAGGAGATGCTGACTCTTTGCCAGGCTCATGGAGGTAATGGGGAAGGGAGTAACTGAACCCCAGAAGCAACAAAGGTCAGTAAATTTCTTCCACAATTTACAGAGGGGGATTGTTTTGATAGTTTCATTTATATGTTTGAAAGGGTATGTAAACAGTAATAATGTTGACCAAGAGCTCTGGGTACAGTTCCTGGCCCCCTTACTCAATGGTAAAGATGTAACTGTTATTTATAAATTGTCTGATACTGATTGCATAAATTATAATACTGTAAAACATTGTCTGTTAGAATGTTTATGTTAACATCTGAAGCATATAGGAAAAGGTTTTGTGAGCATAGATGCAAGGCAGATGAAACTGTGTGTGAATATATTGCTAAACAAATCACTTATTTTACTGTGTGAGTGAGTGGATGCCAGGTCACCACATTTGAAGGGCTGGCAGACCTTTTGGTCAGGGAACAAGCTCTTAGCACTTTGCCTGAGGAGATGAGAGTCTGATTAGAGGATAGAGAATGTAACACAGCAGATAAGTTGGGGAGATAGGGAGACCTATACCTAGTAAACAGGGCATCACTGCACAGGAAAGGGATACCCAGTGCTGCTCATGGGCCTAAGGGAACCCATGGTGGGCAACCTAGACTGCCCCAACAGAGTCTGCCAGTAGCAGGGGAAGCCACAAGTCCATGTACACATCCAGGACCAAGGGTTAAATGTTTTAACTGCAACCAGTGGGGCCATGTAGCATACAGATGTCCAGGGATGCAAGGTGGGGAACAAAAGGTGGGAGAGCCAGTAAGTGAGAATGATAGAATGCCAGCAGTAAGCTGTCTGGAGACAAGGGTACCAAACTACTGCAAGAGGTTATATACTATCTTAGTAGATGGAAAAAAGACCACTGCTAAGAGAGACACAGCCTCTGACCTAACCATTGTGAAGCCTGCAGTGGTTATATAGAAGCACTACCTGCTTGGCAGTCTACTCCAGTCTGAGCTTTAGGAGGGACCCCATTCCAAATACCATTGCTAGAGTTCACCTTGACTGGGAGGGTGGAAAAGAAAGCCAAAATGTAGGTGTGTTTGAGGATTTCCCTGCAGATGTCCTGACAGAGAATGATTTTGATAATGCAGTACCTTGTGTGCATGCAGTGACATGCAGTCAGGCTTGGAGACAAGCATATGAGTCCGGTAGCCTGGGGGGCACTCAGTCAGACCACACACTTGCAGCCAGAACTGGTGAGGTGGTTACTTCAGGGAGGGAGCTACTCTGTAGCAGTGAGACTAAAGGTGATCCACAACTGGTGTGGGTACTGATGTTCTCTTGGACAGAGTGACTGCAAGGGCAGAGGTGAGTAGTAGTACCTAGGCTGACAGTGAGGCACCGCTGTCAGAGAATACCAGACTTCCTGTGGAAGGGGAGCTGGGAAGGATTACGAAGAGAGAGCTGAGACAGGCTCAGCTCTCATACCCTACATCACAAGGCCTGAGAGAGGTAGCTTGTGAGGCACCAAATTTTCAAGGGAAGGGGAATCTGTTTACTGGGACAAAGGGTTACTGTACAGAGAATGGACTCTGGAGGGAGGGCTAAAGGATGAGAGACTAGAGCAGTTGGTAGTGCCCTGAGCCTACCGTCTGGCATTTCTACCCATAGCCCATGATATTCCCTTTGCAGGTCATATGGGCATAAAACATACAAAGAGACATATTATGCAGAACTTGTTATTGGCCTGGTATTTCCAGAGATATAACAGGGTACTGCAGGACCTGTGAGCAGTGCCAAAAGGTAGGCAAGGCAGGGGACAAGGTAAAAGCTCCTTTGATGCCCTTGCCTGTGATTGAGGAGCCATTCAGAGGCTAGCTATGGATATCGTGGGGCCTCTGAGTACCCCAAGTTCAACAGGGAAAAAAATATATCCTAGTGGTAGTAGATTATGCTACTAGATACCCTGATGCAGTGGCTCTGTCCTCAGTTGAGGCAGAAAAGGTGGAACATGCTTTGTTAGAGATTTTCAGTAGGGTACGTTTCTCAAAAGAAATACTGACAGAGTTGCCAATTTTATGTCAGAGCTCCTGGCTTGTCTGTGGAAGGACTGTGAGGGTGAAGCACCTAAAGACCACCCCTACCATCCCCAGACTAATGGTCTGGTTGTGAGGTTAAACTCTACATGAAAGACCATGCTGCTGACATTTGCAGATCAGTTTAAGAGGGACTGGGACATATATTTGTCCCATCTGTTGTTTGCTTACAGAGAGGTTCCAGAGAAACCCACAGGTTTTTCACCCTTTGAGTTGATGTATGGGCACAGGGTGAGGGGACCTCTAGATTTGATTTGAGATGAGTGGGATGGTGAGTGTGAATCCCACAAGGAGTCTGCTGTGGCATATGTTCTAAACGTCAGGACAAGGCTCAGGGAGCTCATGGGCTTGACCCTGGAGAACCTGGCAGAAGCCCAACAGCAGAAATAGTCTGGTATGACAGGAATGTCTGAGCTAGAGAGTATACTGTGGGGAAGCAGGTAATGGTTCTCATTCCTGTCAGACGCAACAAGCTGTAGGCAGCTTGGGAGGGACCCATCAAAGTGGTAATGAAGGTCAGTAATGTTAACTACATGGTAGAACTGATAGGCAGGAGGGAGGGACACAAACTCTACCATGTTAACATGATGAAACCTTACCATGATAGAGAGGCCCTTGTGCTGAGTATTTGCAGTGGATGTCAGGAGGTGTCTGAGGGGGGATCTGGTGACTGATCTCCTCAGTGAGGCTCAGACTGACACCTCAGTGAAAGGGGTAGCAATGTCCCAGCAGCTATCCCCTACCCAGGTTCAAGAAATCCAAGCAGTGTTACACGAGTTTGGGGACATGGTCACTAGGAAACCAGGGTGCACCCACCTGGTGCAGTACCATGTGGATACAGGATCCCAAAGGCCTATTAAGCAGGCCCCTTATAGGGTGCCTGATAGAGTCAAACAGACTGTGAAGGAGGGAGTACAGGAAATGTTGGCACTAGGGGTAATCCAGGAGTCCAACAGTCCCTGGGCTTCCCCAATGGTGCTGATACCAAAGAAGGATGGCAGCACCAGGTTCTATGTGGCTACAAGAAATTAAATAGTCACAGAGAGTCAGATGCTTACCCCATGCCTAGGAGAGATGAAGCCCTAGAGCAGCTGGGTGGGGCTAAGTATCTTACCACTATTGATCTTACCAAGGGTTACTGGCAGGTGCCCTTGACTCTCAACACTAGAGAGAGGTCAACCTTTGTAACTCCTTTTGGGCTGTATGAGTTCATGAAGATACCCTTTGGGATGAAAAATGCCCCAGTGACATCCCAGAGGCTGGTATATCATAATCTAGCAGGAGCAGGAGATTTCACCCTTGTTTTCCTGGATGATATTGCCATCTACAGCCATTCCTGTCAAGAGCACCTTCAGCAAGTCAGGAAGGTGCTGGGCAGGCTGCAGAGGGCAGGGTTGACCATCGAGCCCAGCAAATGTTAGGTGTGTATGGCGGATGTCTCCTACCTGGGACATAGAGTGGGGAGTAGTAAGATCAGGTCAGAACCTGCCAAAGTGAAAGCCATTCAGACACGGGCTGCCCTTGTTACCAAAAAGCAGGTGAGGGCATTCTTAGGGACAGCAGGGTACTACAGAAAGTTTGTGCCTAATTATAGTACCATAGTTGCTCCCCTCACAGATCTGACAAGAAAAAACAGGCTATATAAGGTAGTGTGGACCCCAGCTTGTGAGCAGGCATTCCAGAAGCTTAAAGGAGATTTGGGAGGGCCCCTATGTTAGCCAGTCCAGATTATAGCAAATAATTTGTTGTGCAGGTGGATGCTTCAAACCATGGGGTGGGGGCTGTACTCAGCCAGGTTTCCTCAGAGGGAGAAGAGTACCCAGTGGTATATCACAGCCATAGGCTCCAACCCAGGGTGGAATGCTGTGCATCTGTAGCAAAGGAATGTTTAGCCATAGTGTGGGCACTGCAGAAACTTCAGCCTTATCTGTATGGGAGGAAATTCACTGTAGTTACAGACCACAATCCCTTAACATGGCTACATTAAGCCAGCCAGCAAAATACCAAGTTACTAAGGTAAAGCCTAGGATTGCAGACATCTGATATGACAGTGCAGCACTGCAGTGGGGTTAGCAATACCAACGCAGATGGGCTCTCAAGTCAGAATATGGAGTAGTGTATTCCCAGACAGACTCACCATCTGAAGCAGTGTTTCTCAAGGATCACTTGAAAAACTAGCTTGAGTTTTTTTTTTTTTTTTTTTGGGGGGGGGGTCACATTGTCAGTCCAGCTACCTAGAATTTTGTAAATAGTTATATGTCATTTGTGAATATCAGCATGATGCATTTGTTTGTATTGCCACTATATTAGAACTGTATACTATGTGTATATCAAACTGCTGGAACAGAATAAATATATGTAAAGTAATGAGCAGAAATGTATATGGATTGTTGTTACAGTTTATATATAAATATATATATATATATATATATATATATATATATATATATATATATATATCTATATATATATATTTTTTTTTTAACAGAAGATTAACCTGCAAAACTTAAGAATAATTGAGATTGAAGTACTTTATTACTTGGCCACGAACAAGAAATGTTATCTTTCATTTTCTGTCAACAGGCGACAGGACGTCTACACTAGGAAACTCTCTGTATTGCCTTGAAAGAGAGATAACTACTAGGATTAAGATGTGGAAGTGTTTTATTGCTTTGTGACTTCCAACAGCTGCACAGCTCTGAGCAAAAGCCTTTGTCTATGTATTACTCACAGGGAGATGCTAAATGCTACAATGGGGGTTTAGCTTGGGAACTAAAGTCAGGTGACCAAAAGTGATGTCATGCTGCAAGTATCCCAGCAGTAATTTGTTATATTAATTTAACTCATTACATCCGAGTGATACTTCCAGGTGCATCTGCATTTAACTCCTACTGACACCACTAGGGATCAAATATTGTTTGTTCATATTTGCATTAATAATTACAAACCATGCTATGTACAAAGTTTTAGAATATTTCACGTTAAAGCTTACACAGTGGAAAACTCAACTGCATTAAAATTTGACCTCTGTCTAGTGCAGATAAATAGATATTAATTATTATACTAATTTATATAAATATAATTTTCAATTTTTTTCTAAATATCTCAACAACCAAGCAACAGAGACAGAACTCCTTAGCCTCATATGAAAGCTCTCAGCTAGATGAGTAAAATGCTGCTGACAGTATGTGTGTAACATGAGTGGTTGTTGAGGTATTGTAAGTTGTTTACAAAATATTACAAATGTAATAGTTACTGTGTTTACTGTGACTTATAAAATTTGGTTTAAGAACTAGAATATAAAGAATACTACCACTATAAAAATAGTTTGTGCTGAAGAGTTTGGCATTAATACTTCTTTTATAACCCATATAGTGCCAGAGATAAGAAGATTTGTTTGAAATGTGAGGACATAATTTGATTCTGTCAAAATGCTTAGGCTCCGCCCATTGGAAGTTACAGTGCAAACTTACTGAGCTCCATTAGAGTGAATGTGTTAAAAACTCTCTGAGAGAGAAAAACAGTGCATTTTATATTTTGTCTTTGACTTAACAAGAACATCCACTCACTACATCTGCCTGCTTGCTGTTCTGTAAGTTTTTAGAGCATAGTAACTCTTTTAGATTCAGATAGGAATATAGTAAAGTATAGCTTAGATGTTTTATTCCTTTATTTGAGACTGTTCTGTAATATTGTTTTAAATATTTCCTGTGATTTTGAACTTTGATGTAACTGATTGCTTACTGAGTATTATCTTGGTCTTTTATTATTTATTATTAAATATATTTCAACCTTTCAATTGTGGCTGGTCTGCTTATTGATATTTAAGCTGTTTGAGTACTTGCATATCTATTTGGTGACATTGTGGGCCACTCCTAATAGTCTTGTCTCTTGGTCAAACTACCACTTAGATTAATAGTAACATTACACAGTAAGATTGGACACCCTTTGCTAAGGGGCATAAAGTAGCTGATAAGGATTATAGTCTGGGCAGAAGAGGGTATAGCTAGTAAAACTGTGATAGCCTTTCCCAGGTGTGTGTGTGTGTGTGTGTGTGTGTGTGTGTGTGTGTGTGTGTGTGTGTGTGTGTGTGTGTGTGTGTATCAAATCTCAAAGTGTGTGTGTGTCAGCTACTTGGGTAGGGACATGAAGCACTGGTTGGACAGAGAGAGTTCTGGAAGTCTTAGCTTGGCCACTTATCTGAGATTTCAACTATATTACTGTGCCAGTGGGGAGTCTTACTGGGGATCTGGAGAAAGAGGGAGAAACTAGCCCCAGACTGATTGTGATCTCTGTGTGCTGTTAAGGGAAGTTGCACTTTACTGTATGTGTACTTGTCGTCCTCCCAGTGTGTACATCCCCCACTGTTGCCAGTGGTGAGAATTGAGGCTCTTTGATCACTGGTCCAGTGCAGGGGTGTCACAGGTACATTAGCCTCTATGCAGCCATTGACATGGTTATAAGTAGTTTCTGTGAATAATTCTGCATAGGCTGCTGTGCTCTCTAGGTTTGGAGAGGCATTGAATTTTGACAAACTATTGTTTAATAAAAGATAGTTTGCCTTAGAATAGTTCCTAGTTCTTATGGTTTGCTGGGGTACCGAGTTGATTTTGAATTTGAAGGAAGCAGCTTTATGGTCAGACTTTACCAGGGTGGCTGTGACATTGGGGATCTTGCAGCATTTTTTCACATTTGTAAGTACGAGATCCAGTAGGATGCAACCTCTAGTGAGTGTATGCAGTACCTTGTTAAGGGTGTTTGTAATTACAAAATCCAGGAATCACTATGCCTGCAGATTTGGGGCCATGTAGGATTCTTAGTCTATAGAAGGGTAATTAAAGTCCCCCATGAGTAAGGTATTGGGTATTAGGTTTAATGATGAGTGCCTCCAGTAGGATTAAGTATGCGCTATGAGTAACATGGGATATAGATGGGCATCAATATGTCTTCCAATGGAGTCTCCTATGACTAGAGGCCTGGGAAGTGTGTTTGCTGGCCCTATGGGTATTTATGGTGTTAGGTGTTGCTTTTATTATATGCTTTTGTGTTTGCTGAGGATAATCTTTGCTGATGGGTGTTCTAGGAGGTATTTTTGTTTAAGAAGATTGCAGTTATGTGTCACAGCATTTGTTGGTTTATGTGTGCGTTGTGTTCTATCTGGGGTGAGTGCTGTGTGTATTTGGTTTTGATAGTCTAATGCATGCTTCTGTGTGATAGTTTAGTTTTCAGTGAAATTGTGTATGTGCACCTCTCTACTGTATCTGTTACATTAATGATTAATTGGTTGTCATTAAACATGAGACAATCGCTACATTGTCTCAATATACCCATATCCATCAGACTTGTTGCAAAGAAATTAGTAAACTGCATATTCATGTTGTCTGGTCCCCTAATTAGTGAGCTACAAGGGTGTGGCACACAGGAGTTAGACTATTGATGGTGTGTTTTTGGGGTGGTGGAGGTGAAGGCAGACTAGACTATAAAATATTAAATTTAACAGTATTGCCACTCACTGTGAAAACGAGCTGCTCTAAGCTTGTCAGTGTGCACAGTATTTACTCTATACTTACTATTTTACAGGAAACTGCTTTACGGGCAGTGCTAAAGGGAAAATTTGCTTCTAGATGTTAACGTCTGCACGGGGCACTGGCACAGTGAGCAGCTCCATGCAAAGGGCTGAATTTATACTAGCACTGGAAACTGACCATTGAACCCACTGGTCAATAAAATGACTACTCTTAGTGCCCTTTTGTGAGCTTCACAACTCAGATAGACCAAGCAAACGTACTGCTACTAGATGAATAATCCCAGCCATGCTAATGTAAAAGTCAAGTAAAAGAGTGTTTGAATTGCAATGCTACGACAATCAAACTTAAATTTAAGGAATGGCAAAAGGAGAGGCAATATAATTCAAGGTATCAACAGCAGGCATACTTTAAACAGCTGATAAAAGTGTGATTATTCACTAAAAGTACTTTTTCTGATTTGGTAATGAGATGTATTCTGCTACTCTAGGTCTGCAGGTGCTTTACAAGTGTTAGAAGAAAACAATTCCTTTATGAAAATTAAACTGATCTGCTACTTGATTTTTATTTCCTCCATATCTGTTTAAAATGGATCTTTTTCATATGTCTAGTTAACTTGTGCAGTTAATTTTCTTTACTCAGTTTGCCAGAACACCCTCCACATTGATATTATAGTTGTAAAAAGATACATACACATAAAAAACAGCTTCTTATTTTACTAATTTATCCTTTATTGACCAGGATAATCCCACTAGGCTTGTGGCCTCTTTTCAGTGGAGACCCAACGTGGTATTTCTATTACTAGGGGAAATGTTCCTACGGCATCTGGGAACTTCCACTACTCTTTTTTGATAGGTGCCGTGGGATCATTTATATCCACTTGAGCTACCACCAGCTCAAAGATGGGACCTTGGTTTAATGTCTTATCTGAAGGACAACAGACTTCGGAGTACAGCACTCCTTACTGCAGGACTGCAGTGCCAAAAATCCAGTCACCTGGAAAAAGAATAGAAGCTACAGCCTTCTGGCTGCCACTGACACTGATCTTGGCTGGATGGGTGTCTGCATATTTACTGTGGATGCTTTGTCATATATAGCATGAGGTGTAATTTACTAAGGCATGGACCAACCATATACCTTGACAATACTCTTGAAAGTATTAAAATACATTTCTAGGTCATATTGTTCAGAGAATGTGCTCAGATATATGGCTTCAGATGCTGAGCCCTTGAGAGGCCCTCCAGTCAGACCTGTTTGGTAGGGATTGTATATACCATACACCTAATCTGTCTTATTCCTTTTCTTAGAGTTACATCCTCTCTGATTATCTTGGACACAACCAGTTCAACAACCTCACAGCCTGTACTTGAATGTTTTTTGCACTGTTTTTGGTCTCTGACATGATTGTGAGCTTTACCTGGCTATCATGCATAGACCTAACATAAAAAAAATCACCAGAGATCTTACTTCTGCTTTTAAAACTATGTAGACTGTCTTTTCTCTAGATGAAGTCAACTTACCAGCTGACAACTAAGAACCCATTAATCCCAGTACTGTACATGATGAAATTAAGGAAGTGTACACATGCATGAAAAACAAATTCATATTTTATAAGCGCAGTAGTAAAACCCTTTCCTACTATGTATTTAACTAGTGTTATCATCTGATTATGTGAATATGACTGCAAAAGAGCGAGACTAGATCTAATACAACTACAGAAACTTTTCACAGTATAAGATTAGCAATGTTACCTTTAATAAAGCTCAAGAAGCACTGTTTATAAAAAAAAAACAAATGTTTAGTAGTTTCCATGTGGCACACAGCAGCAACGTTTACAGTTTTCTGTGTCAATTATTAATCCCTTATTGTTATACTGCTGCCCTGTCTCATTTTCCATTGCCAAGCAACCTGGATATATTACTCTTGATAAAGTAAGAATGCACTAAAACCTTGTTTACTGTAAAAATACAGTATGGTTTTCTGGTATTTTGTTTGTCATATTATATTCATTTGTCATGGCTAACTTATTTGTAGACAGAGAAAAGGTTATTGTATGATAAGTTTCGGTTACACATGTAATGTCAAGTATAGCAGAGATTATGAAGATAGCTTAAAATAATGAATGACTAATGCACAACTGAGGTGTGTGCACTATTGTGGAATTGTCTCACCAGGCAGGATTTAACTCTAATTCTGGAGCTTTTTTGTGAAGCTCACAACTGACTTCAGACTCTTGACCAGTCCATGGGCCACCTTCTCATGCATTCCATCAGGATATGAAGACATGGTGGTAGGCTCCTGAGGCTGTCACAGCTTCCAGCAGTGCATGCGATGATACTGATGTGGGAAGCACAAGCAGTCTTCTTCATGCAGGCTTAACTACAGACATCCATCCATGAACCTCCTCCCACTGCCTGCCTGCTGTAAGACACATGGCTTCAACTACCAGACCATGCAAAACACTCATCCTCATAAACCCTGTGAGAGGTAAGAGAAGGCAGTCATTCACTGAAATTCTTCTCTCATTGGCATGTACTCTTCTACTGGGGCAAATAGTCATGGTATTGAAGACTTCAGTTCTGTACATCTTCCCCAGGATGTATAAAAGTTAGATTGCAGGAGCAGTTTAGGGACTTTTGTCATAGAGATTTAACCTTCACTGTAACAAAGCTTTATTAAGGTACTGTTATGGTACAAAGTGTGTCCAGCACTTACTATACATTTCTATGCATCTGTGGACATGTATTATAGCTCTGTGTCTTATAAATCTGTGTAATCAAATAACACATTGAGTCAGGTGTGCCAGTTGATATGAGCTGAAGTTGTTAACTTTATTAAAATTGCAGTCTTACCTTTGAATGTTGGTGTCTAGTGCCTTTATTAGCAGCACAGAAATAAAAAAATTGGATAATCATCGGTGGGCATTTTAACAAATACACCATAGGTTCATAGGTTCATAGTAGATTACTAGGCTAATGGCTCAAGAGCTTTACAAGTCTAGCCAATATAATCTAATTTTACCCAGTATATAGCAAATAGGGGCAAAGGAATGGTATTGGTTTGTGCCTATGCCTTAAATATATTGCAGCTTTTACAGATTGTCCCTGTCCATAAGGCACTACTCTAGGTGTGAATTTGTGAGTCGCCATCCATCGATCCAAATTCCTCTTGAAGATGGCCAGAGTAGGGCTCTACTTCAGGTGAATAGGAAGTCTGTTCCAAAGAAGGAGCAATGTCTGAGACACATAACTGTCTGTCCAGCATGTTTTGTTTGAGCCGCTGAGTAAATTTAGATCTTTAGAATGGGTGACCCTTGTACTATTTATCTTGTGGATCTGTATTTCTTTCTGAATATGTGCAGTATTGGAATTACTACATACGTTATTTGGATGACATCTGCATTTTTTGGACTAGGACTGAAACATTACTTTATGAATTCATTGAATATTTAAATGCCACAACCGAATTTTTAAGGTTTACCCACAATATGTCCCGTGAGAAACTTCAGTATTTGGATGTGTTGTTAGAAAAAAATCCCAGAAGAAAGAACATTTAAGTCTAATGTGTATAGGAAAAATACATTCTCTAATTCCTATTTATTTTTCACTAGTGCCCACCCTTTCAAACAGGAGAAGGGTATCTTGAAAGGGCAACTAATTAGGAGTTGTAAAATGACTACCTCTGATAGTGACTTAGAGATGGAGAGATTGAAAGTAAAAGACATGTTTCTGGAGAGGAAGTACCCAATTGGGTTGATAGAAGAAATTATGGGGGAGATTAGACAGGAAAGGAGAGGTAAGTTTGCACCTATATTGGGCATCCCCGAACAGAGAAGTACGAATAGGGTTGAAAAGGTGAACACAGAGATTAATTGGAGTAGTAATTTGGTCCTAAATTATAACAGAGATGTGCCTACCATTAAGAATATAGTCACCTATAATTGGAATAAGTTTGGGAATTACTCAGACTTGGATAAATTGCTTAAAGATCCCCTTAAAATCACATACAGGAAGGGTAGAAATATTAAGGAAATGTTGGAGGGTCGAAAAATGAAATTAAATAGACAAAGGGAAGGGACATTTCAGTGTGGTTCCTGTTCCCATTGTCCCCATATTATACAGGGAGACTCAGTATATTTAAAGGAGAGAAAAACAAGGCTTATGGCTAATGTTTTCTCCAATTGTGACACCATAGGAGTGATTTATATTGCTACCTGTAAAGCATGTAGTGCTTTCTACATAGGAAAGACTACTAGGAAGTTTAAAAGGCATATTTATGAACCCCTGTATGACATAAAAAAAACAAGATGAAAATAATGCCTTATATAAGCACAGCTTAACATGCACAATGGCATTTGTTTTTTATGTTATAGAAAACGTGAAAATTGACCCCAGGGGGGGTCCTTGGGAAGCAACAATAGAGTTCCGAGAGCTCTTCTGGCAGTTAAAACTGAAGGCCAACAAGTTTCCAGGTCTCAATGAACACATTTCCCTAGCTCCTGTCCTTAAGCTTCGATCTGCAAAGCTTTGAAGGAAAAAAAATTATAGATGCTTTATCTTGGTTGTTTTTGGGTAAAATAATTCTTTACAATGTCTTTGTTGTTATATATTATGTATTAAATGTATTAAATGCATAATTTTTTAGCATTTTAGAATGATTTTAAACTATGAATTTTATGGCATTAAATGTTTAGATCATTTGATTGTTTAATTAGTATTTGTATAATTGTGTTATTAAACTGATTGGGAGGGGTTTATATAGAGGCGATTCTCTTTGTTCCTTTATTACCTGAAGAAGTCCTGTTTGGTGAGGACGAAAACGAGGTGATCTAGTTAAGCATTAATAACAATTCATACATTTTTGTACATTTGGAATAAATTTAGTTGTCTGGACAGTTTGGAGTGGATATTTTGAGCACTAGTCCTCCTGGTATCTAGGTTTGGTTATTTTGGAGTTCCTGATTTAAGCTATTTAAGAGCAGCCTGATATATCATTGGGCCCCATTAAAGCCATGGTTTTAGCTTTATACAGTGCAGTGGCTACATTTCTTGGTGATAACTGGCGAACGAGTGATGGAGGGTAGTTCTTGGGGGAGAACTGGGGGTGATGGTGAAGTGAAATCTGAAGTGGATTTATTGGCCAGCCGAATTGCTATATCTTCTGGCTGAGTATAGGTGATGCCATCTATGACTAATTCTGCACATTGTTGGGTTTTGTCGTTTAGTTTACTGACCCAACTGAAGAAATCCTTATGGCTATCCTTAGCTGTGTAAGCTTTTTTTACCTCAAAGTCTGCATTCATAAACTTGACTACTTTCCTGATTTGCTTGTTTAGACTAACAAGGGACGTATGGCTCTGTTGTGCACATTCTCGCTTACTTCTCGATAGGATTTTCATCTTTTGTTGTACAACCTATTAATATAAGGGGTACACCAGGGTGGCTTGTTTTTGCAGTTTGATCTGGGCTTAATTCAGTCTGGTACTGTTGTTTCTATGCAGTTGTTTATTTGTTCGTACAGTGCTTTTGTGTACACCTCTGCATAGGCTTCTCTGTTTTCTGGATTTGGGAGAGCTTGGAGTCTAGCTATGCCAGCATTTCATAGGAGGTAGTTTGCCTTAGAAAAGTTCTTAAAGTTTTTAGGGTTAGGTAGGGGTCTAGCTTTATTTCCAGAATAATTTCTGGAAGGTACACTAGGGAACACTTAAACCATGAGAAGCAGCAATAAATTTATCCAACAATCTCTCCATCTCTCTGTCTGTGTTAAAATGTAGGAATCCCAAATGGATTAAATGCTCTGTCACCTAAGAAAGTATTGTATTTGTAAAAGTGTCTTGTTTCCTTTAAATTTTCTGTTAACTGAATGTATTTCCCTCAGTTAAATAATGATTTTAAGTTGAATTTCACTGAAAGGAGACTGGGAGATCAAGGGAGTCTTGAGTGCTGGCATGCAATTTTATTTTTATAAGTTTGTAATGAAGCGGAATAGCACTGTTTAGTCTGCTGTGTTGTTTGCTGGAGTTGTTTTGTGGTCTATTAACAGAATCAGACTTGATCTTGTCAAATGCTGTGGATGTAAGCACTGTGTGAAATTGATTGTACATGGGTAAAATAATTAAGAACAAAGTCATGTTTAAAATTCAACTTAAAGAATAAGGCAAAATGAGAAATAAAGCGATGATTTGTTAACAAAAGTAATAGATATGAAAAAGAATGCCATGTGAGATTTTGGAATACAGAACAGGGACATATAATCATTTTAAATGCAGTCTTGCAGTATGTTTGTGTGGTTTAAAGAAAGAAAGAGCGCCATATTCAACTCTAGTACACTATGCAGAGTTTTTGATAGAAGGTGGCACTTTGCCAAATGTGTTCAAAAGAATTTGCATGTTAAACAGACGCATGAAAATTTATTAGCAGTTGCTACTGTCAAAGTGAAATGCCTTGCTACACTGAAATCTAACAATTCATTTAACGTAGTGATAAGGATGCACCTTAGACTGTTAGCAAAATATGTGTTACTTTCAGTTTAAAAAGTTGTTTAATTTGGCTCTTTTATTCTCAGTTAACCATTGTTTAAGTTTCTTTGTATGTTTTGGCTACATGGTGGATGAGTTGCTTATTTTGTAGCTTTTTTTCTTTCACAATGAAAAGTTTAAGAAAAATAAATCTGATGAAAAATGCTAAGAATATAGACAGAATGCTGAATTTATATTAGACACATGGTGATTTGATTTTATGCCAGCAAAGCCAGAAAAAAAGCCTACAATACGAATCTTAGTGTAAATGAACCACTGATGCAAACTCATGAAGACCACTGATTCATCTGCTCTCAGGTTCTCTTAAAAATACGTTTCTTGCCTCAAAATACAACTACAATTTTGCTAGTTGTTTCCCTTCTAAATTGTGTGCTTTATCCTACAAACCACAGAATTAGTAAGTAATTTTCTTAGTCAAGTCACACTACACCAGAGGACAATAGACTGTGCTTGAAATCAAAGGTAAATAGGCATATGTGTTCTTTGCATTCAGTTAAGTACATTATGTTTTCATAGCATGTTTTGAGAACATTATGGCTCACAGAGGCACTGAGATATTTATCATTCTTTAATTTATTGGCTATAATGTCAAGGGTGTAGTCAGACTCAGGTAACATAACAAAAGCTACTCAGGACAAGCTAATTATGCAAACATTATGGTATTGAAGTGGCTGAAAAACTCTGGAAACATGAACCACAAAGCATTATAGAAAATTATGAATTTTATATCACATGGGATCACGTATTATCAAGAGTTCAAAGAATACATGTGAGAAAACCATATATAGTAGCCCATGAAAAGAAGCATTGATCATTGAAATTGCTACACCCAGTGACTACAGTGTCTTATGTAAAGAGAGACAAACAGTCATAAAATACCAGGATTTTCAGTCAGAATCAAGGGCAATGTGGAAGGAAGATACCCAGACAGTTCCAGTAGTAGTAGGTCTTATAATAAAGAATTTACAGTTGTAGTTAGATATGTTACCAATATATGTAACTCCGTACGAATTGCAGAAGGAGTCAAGACAGGGCACACTGTGGGTGCACTTCTGGCTGACATCAAAGGCTGAAACAATACTAATTTCATGAACTTTAATCATACTTGACTTCAGAATGGAGTCCATTCCCATCATGGTATTAGAAACCTAAAAGACTTGGAGAAATTAAAAAGAGACAAGCTAAAGGTGTTATTGCTCAGTTCTAGGAGTCTCAACATGAAACTGCAGTGCTGCACTCCTGGTAGCTGTCCTCAACCTGGAGAATGCTGACATCTGTACAGTTACTGAAACATGGTTAAAAGCCATGGAAAGCACTTCACTTATGAGGTCTGTCAGGATCTCTATTTAACCACAGCCTCCAGACTGGCTTCATCCCAGTAGAGTGGAGGGCAGCAACAATCATCCCTCTGCATAAAGGGAGACTATCTACTAACTCAGGAAGTCATAAACCCATAAGTTTGACTAGTCTTATATGTAGGGCCACAGAAAGAATAATCATGGACTTTATAAATAATGACATAGGATACCTCCAAACACTGGACCTGGCCTAATTTGGCTTTGGCAAGGGCAGGTCATGCCTACTGAATCTGGTGGATTTCTTTGAGAAAGTCATCAAGGCCATGGATGAATGTAGAGCACTACATACCACCTACCTTGACTTGGCCAAAAGATTTGATGCAATCCCCTACTCAGGTATTATAAATAAACTCACAAAAATGCATGTAAATCCCAATGTCACCAGATGGATAGCCCATTGACTCATAGACAGGATGCATGTGGTTAAAGTGGGTGAATCCAGATCCAGCAAGAGGCCAGTTATTAGTGGTGTGCCATGGGGCTGATTGTTGGGACCACTTCTGTTTGGAATATACTTCTCTGAAGTCAAGACTAATGTAGAAGACCTATGGATGACAATATTTGCTGATGACTGCAACCTGGGGGCAATCACTGAATCCCCCAATGATGTAAAGATCCTTCAGGAGGGTCTAGATTGGACAAATGATTGGTGCCAGAACCATGGCCTAAAGCTAAATGCAAAAAAATGCATTATCATACCCTTTGAAAAGTCAGATACCCCTGAAAATTATAACATCAAGGGCACATCCTTAAGACTAGACTCAGAAGTGAGAGATCTAGGTACACAGATAGCTAGTAGCCTAAACTTTGACCTCCGTGTGTCCACAGCGATGAGGAAGTCCTTCTATGTGACACAATCTAGCTCAATGGAAATTATAGTACTGCTATACTCAGCCCCTCATTAGACCAATAATGCAGTGAAACGAGCCATTTGGCATGTACTTGACTGGGCAGTTACAGCAGCTGGAGTGACCTCAAAAGTTCCTCACAAGACAAATATGGGGTGTAAACAACATGTCCTATGCAAATATATTAAATTTCCTATCCCATTACTCTGTCTCCTACCAACTATTATGTATTTATTTATTTACTTATTTAATTTATTTATTTCCATTTGTTTACTGGGAGAGTCTGACTGGGTCTATGAAGGCCCTTTTTCAACAAAGGCCTGGGGAGAAAAGCTCCACTAACTACAGTATAAACATAGCAAAAAAAAAAAAAACAGTCAGTCATTACATAGCAATAGTATATGCCAAATAAGAAGTACATGAGGAAAGAAAAGAATAATATGACATTCGAAAAGTGAAATAATAAAATCAGTAACAAAAATTAGCACGAGCATCGATACACTTTTTAACCAAACACACAAAATATATTGCTCAATTATTACATAATTATATACATGTATACCCATTTGCATAAATATATACAAGTATATTAATTTTAGGTTGAGAACAATGCAGTCAGCTAGTCTATTATTAAGGGGTGGTCAGCTATTTCTGAACTATTAAGTGGTGACCTATGCTTGACCTATAAGGCATTCACAAATCTAGCCCTGATGGAGCTGCTACACATCCACAAGTCAAACAACATGAGGGTCACCCAACCTAGGGATCTAAATTTAGTAAGTGACTTAAAAAAACATGCTGGAGAGACAGATAAGTGTCTCAGAGATAGCCCCTTCTTTGGAACAGGATTCCTAGTCACATTAAGCAGAGCCTTTCCTTGGTCCTCTTCAAATGCATTTTGGGTCAAGGGATGGGGAATCCCAAATTTACACCTTGGGTGGTGTCTCTGTCCCTTATGGACAAGAGCAATCTATAAGACTCTCAAGGCATAGGCACAGATCCATGCCATCCCTTACCCCTAAGACCATATATTGGGTAAAATTGGGTTATATTGGCTAGACTTGTAAGGGCTGGCTCTTAAGTCATTAGCCTAGCAATCTACTATGAACCTATGAACCTATAGGCATATAACATGTATCCTTTTCTCAAAAAAACAAATGTGTTTATTTGTGCATACGGAGGAAAGTTTTGTTTGTCGTTTCGGCTTTTCCCAGTTAGGGGTTGCCACAGCAGAACTCTGGTCCACTAATGATTGGCAGTAGATTTTTTTTATGGTGCTGAGTTGCCGACCCAATGCCCAGACTTCAGGGAAGGCATGCCCATTCACACATGTCTTTCAGAGGCCACTCGGGGAGGACATGTAGACTCCACACAGAAGGCACTCCAGCCATGAATCGAACAGGAGAATCTCTTGCTGTGAGGCAACAACGCTACCACTGTACCACCACGGCTCCATATGGAGGATAGTATTTAAACAAAAAATGAATGTTGCTTACCATGGTTTTATTATATACTTTATAATATCGATTTTTTTTCAGAATATCATATTGACAGAGGCATTACTACATGGGGAAATAGATGAAAAAGAACATGAATTTTTAACAGTAAAAAACCCAAAGATACCAAGCATTTTTGGTATTCCCAAAACAAATAAGAGTTTTTCCAACCCTCCATTTAGCCCTATAGTTGCAGCTAAGGGCTCAAAAACGGAACCTTTGGCTGCATGGGTGGACAATAAAGCTGGTCCTTTGCTAAGAGGAATAGAACATATTATGAAGGACTCCTGGAACTGTCTTGAAAGGTTAAGGAATTTCAGAGAAGGTCATCAGTTTACATTCTTGACCATAGATGTGGTCAATTTATTTACTGTCATTCCCCACGAGGCAGGACTGGAAATGTTCAAAGAAAGTTTGATCAATATAGGCCAATCTGATTCTAATTGTGTACACTTGTTGGCACAATTTACGGAAATGATTTTGAACAATAATTTTATGATGTTTGAAGGAGAACTCTTCCATCAAAAGGCAGGGGTGGCTATGGGAGCTAAATGTGCTCCCACATATGCCAATTTAGTCTTGCTTGATTGGGAAACCAAAAAAGTCTTGAACTCACAATTTAGTGGGAAAATTGCCTCTTACAATAGATATTTGGACGATATCCTCATTTTGTGGAAAGGAACAGAGGAAGAAGCAAATGATTTTGTTCAATATTTGAATGGAACAACTAATTTCTTAAAATGTACTAGTTGCTGGAGAGCAGGGGAAATTGATTTCTTAGACATTCATTTGACAACTACTGAAGGGGACCTTGAGAGTTCTGTGTATAGAAAACCGACCTTTTCGAATACTTTGTTACACTATGAGAGCAACCATCCTAAACATCAAAAGAAGAGTGTAATAAAAGGTCAGATGGTCAGGATTTCTAGATTGACCAGTGCTGAGGACAATTTTGAGAAAGAAATGTGTAACTTGATAGGTTTATTCATTGAAAGAGGGTATCCCCTTAAACTCTTATTAAAAATTAGGAAAGAAGTGAAACAAAAAAGGATAAATTCTTTTGCCCCTATTTTAACAAATGACAAGGAATTGGAAATCCTAACAAAAGAGAGGAATATGAATCAGGTAATGGTAGTTCATTTCAACGAACTATCTGTTAAAGTAGTGGAGATAATCAACAAATGTTGGGAGTTTTGCCTTGAATCAGATACACTACAGAGGTTAGGGTTAAAACCCACTGTGGTGTTTAGTAGAGGCAGGAATATTAAAAATATGTTAGAAACAAAACACAGTAAGGAAGTAGGAACATACAGATCTATTATGATTATGTGTGGTGCCTGCAGTTCTTGTAAATATATTAACAATGGGCCCTATGTTTCTGTGATGAATACAAGTTACACATTGAAGTGTCCAGGGAGATGCAATTGCAACTCCTCTATGGTTGTATATGTTGCCACCTGTCTTTTCTGCCCTGGGTTTTATGTGGGAAAAACCACCAGAAGATTAAAGGAGAGAATACAAGAGCATGTGAGGGCTATTAAAAACAGGGATGTCCACAATTCTCTGTATCTTCATACCACCAAGTGTTTAAACTTTAAGAAATTTATTTTTTTTATAATAGATAAGGTAACATACAATGAGAGAGGGGGGGTGGCAAAACTCTCCTAGAAGCAAAATAATCTAACTGGCAGTTGCATTTAAATTCTTCAGTAGCTCCTGGCATGAATGATTTTATTTTTTTTAAACCATTTTTAAAATTAAGAAAATATTTGATTCCTTAAAAGGAAAAAGGAAACAATGGAAGGAATTTTATCAGCAGTTTATGCAGAATATGGATTTTACATTTGACAGGAACAAGTATTTATTCAGTTGCTGTTGCAGACTACACCCTTGTTGTGATTGACTGGGGTAGTTTTAATTGATGGTATTTAAACAGTGTTTAATTATGCTAAGACAACTCTGAAGAAGCCTGTATGTTTTACAGGCAAAAGCGCTTAGTTGTTTTAGTTTTTGTGCAATAAACGGGATTCTGGTTTATTGGACTGGTTGTGAAAAGCATTTTTTTTTTCAGAATACTTGGTTTGTGTAATGGTGTTTTAGCTTAAGCCTTTCATTTCAGAAGTTTTTTCTATAGTATTGAAAAGTTATACTGTCCCAGTATGTTCATTTTCTGAGGCTGGGTTATGTGCATTCACTTGACAGGGAGGGTTCATTTTTAGAAGATGGCAACAATTCTAGAAATCTTGGCTATACTCCTGTATAATACATTGCTCCGCAAAGCATGCTTAATAATATAAGTCATATGAAAATGAACACCCACTATGCTGCAGAAAAGGGTTTAAGTTTCCCTAAATCATTACTTAAGTGTGAATCTCTTTAAAGCTGAACTGCATCAAAGAGAAAGGGAAATGTTTTTAAGAATCATCAATTTCTAAGTTATTTTAACAGATGATTAATCTCTACATAGTCATTTACATAATCAACAGCAGAATTGCTGTATTCTTTTAGATGCACCATCAATCCAAGGTGTCTGTAAATCAGAGAAAAAAACACAGTTAATGTGATGGAGAACAGTCAAAGAATGTTGTCAAGGCTCCTGTAGACATTATTTCTGCAGCAATATAGAAGCCAAGCCCAAAGCAATTGCAAGAGACATTGCATACCCTGCCAAAAACAGTAGTTACAGAATGAGAGAGAGAGAGAGAGAGAGAGAGAGAGAGAGAGACGGATAGAGATTTACTAGGTAATGAGCTGTGGAGGAAAAAGGAGGCTGCCTCTTCTTCCAGTGCATACTAAGGTCTTAGAGCTAGATATAGTCAGTGCATAGAACTAGAGTATTTACATTACAAATGCCCACAGCGAGTAAGCAGGGAACAAATGTCACATGAAGCAGCAAGCAGAGGTGACAGCAGGGTATTCGTGGCTGTTCTGAAAAAACTGTCAAGTACCACAAAGGTTTGTACTATATCCTGGGTTTCATTTCTCCAAGTATTTTGGGTTTCTAATACCATGACAGGAATGCACCCCATTCTTAAGTCAAAGTGTGATTAAAATTCATGAAATTAGTATTGTTTCAATCTTTGATGTTAGCCAAAAGTGCTCTTTGTAGCACCCACAATGTGCCTAGAACTGACTCCTTCTACAGTTCATAAATTTAAATTCTTTTTTAGGAGACCCATTGTTCCTGCTACTTTTGGAACTGTCTGGGTATCCCTCTTTCACATTGCCCTCATTTCTGCCTGAAAATTCTGGTAATGACTTTGTGTCTATCTGTACATAAGACACTGTAATCACCAGGTGTAGCAATTTCACTGTTCAATGCTACTTTTGTCTTCTTCTCATGGACTACCATATATGGTTTTCTTGCATTTATTTTTTGAACTATTGATAATGGGTCACCCTATGTGATATAAACTTCTAAAAACTTCATCATTTTCTATAATGCTTTGTGGCTCATGTTTCCAATGTGTCTCAACTACTTTAGTTGCATAATGTTTAGACAATCCCCAGTGAAAGAGTCTTGCCACATTATTATAACTTTCAGTATACAGGCCCTCTACCATTAGTGTATCACACCCAGCAATAAGATGCATGACTGTTTCCAAGTCTGTTTCACAAAACCTGCACTAGTCTGTTTCTCCAACATGTTCAATGGAGTTTGAAAACCAACATGTATGTAGTCCACCACCCTGGGCCACCTTTCATCTTTTGGTTTAAATTCACCTTTCCTTAACCATTCCTTCATTAAAACCTGATTAACATGAGGTTGTTCCATGGAATGTTCTGTACTTGCAACTATATTTATGCATTTTCTACATTTATTGCCTTCACATCTGATCCTTCACCTTATATTTTTTCTTTTGTTTGGCACATTCAGTTGCTGCCTGATTTTTATCTACGTCTGGTGTGATTTCCATTCCAGCTTGACACAAATATACTTCTACTAAACTAATCAGAGAAGTCATCTTAGACTTGCTTTCCTAATGTTTTAAAACTTTCACTATGTTTGGATCTTGTGAGGTCAGCAAATATGTATGCAGTTCTACGATTGGAAATCTATACCTGCAATCAGTTTCGAGGAGGCCCATACCTCATTTAAACCGTAGAATATATAAACTTAGCATACACTGATTTTTATAAAATATTTGATTATTATGAATATTTTTTCTTGCTTTCCTATCTAACTGATCCTATACTTTTTGGGGCCAGGCAATCACCCCAAAACTGTAAGCTAGAACAGGAAGAGAAAATTGGTTTATAGCTTACACTTTGTTCCTAGATGTCAAGGCTGTTTTGATTATTAACCAAAAACAATGGAAAAACGGAGAAAAAGTAAACCAATAATCCACAAACTCCATCTAACAGGATCCAATAAAGGCAGTCCCACAAATTTCACAGTAGTCACCAGAGTTGTACTCAAAAAGACTGTTCATCAGTCCCAAGAAAACGAACAGCAGCAGGTGCAAATAGTTAAACATTTATTTGACAAACAACACGAATACTTCAAGGATTAAGCGCTTTCATTTCCATCACTGGAAACGTTATCAGAATAACATACATAGATCTTCTTGCATATTTATATAAATTTTAATTAACTCAATCTCAATTGATTAATTAACCATTCACTTAACTATTCAATTTTGTTAAAATTTAAAGTAAAGTGGTAAGTAAAGTGGTTCAACTTGCTTGGATAAAAAGTCATATATATATATATATATATATATATATATATATATATATATATATATATATATATATATATATATATATGTATTCATTTTTAGGAAAAACAAGTTGTCCTTAAAACATCTCCTAAATATAAACATAAAATACTTAACATACAAGGAATGAAGGAACCTTAAGCAAGAATATTAAGTATAAATCATAAACATCTATGCAACAAGTGTTTTAAAAACGTTTTTTGAAAAAGTATATATATGTATAAATGTGTGCAAAACGTATATAAAACACGTATAACCAACGTTAAAATAACATTTTGAAGTTAAAATTAGTAGTGGTAATAAAAATGTAAATGTATAAGTATTATAGTAATGTACTTTTAACCAGTACTTGGGGCTCAAAACATAACTTCTAATGTAGAGCCTTTCTTTTGTTGTTGTTTTTAATTTTAAACTTCTAAAATATTCTTTACAAAGTTTTATTTGCATTTTTCATGTTTTATGGTTGATCCTTCATCAATTTCAAAATATTTGTACACTCCCACCTCCTCAAGTTCTTTTATATCATATTCTTGTCCCAAACTGAATTTCTATGAACAGTCTTGATTACCGTGTTTATTTGCTTTATCAAACTTCTAACATGGTGGGTCTTATTGACTTTCTGTAATCTATTTCTTTCATTAATCTTAATGTGTTTATCCATGTCTATTAAATTAAGCAACTCTTCCCTTAGATTATTTTCTTCTAAATTAAGGGCACATTTTTTGTTCTCTGTTTCCTGTGGGCATTCTACAGAAAGTTTGAGAACATCTTCCTGTGCAATATTCTCCTAAGGTTCATCTTGTTTCATCTGCCGCTCTTTCATATGGGAAATTACTGGCCTGTTATGCCACAACATTGACTATGTTAGACTTGCCACAGTTCACGGTTCCTTCCCCTGCTGTGCAACTGCAATTGAACTTTTGTACCGATTTCCTACTGACGTCTCCAACATAACTTTCATAGGGTAACTGATCAGATGCTTTTTGCTCCACTGGCTTCTCCTTAATTTGGGGACTCATTGTTCAATCATGCTGTGATGTTATCAGAATTAGATTTTCTACTCCAAATCCATCACTTTGCAGATAATCCATAACTTCAATTTCTATGTCTTTAACATCTGCATTACTAATCCTCTTTTCTTCTCCCCCCCCTTGTTTTCTTATTTTTTTGTATTGTAACATTTTTCATATCTGGATGCCTTTGCCTGTATTTTTCTTCAAATACATTTGGTGCTGCTTTTAAATAATAAATGGATAGTCCACTTTAAGGCACAAACATTTTTAGGTCTTAATGAAAGTTTTACCATTAAACCAGTTTTAAGAAATTTAAGAAATAGAATTAGATGAATGTTTCTTTAAATGTTGATTAATTAATTAAAGCTCACATGTCTTTTATTTGATTGTTTTAAGCATTTAAGGATTCTTTTTTGTTTGTTATAGTTATTTTACCTGAAGAAGCCATTGTGGTGAAAGTGTATACTTGCATTGTTTTATTAAATTTTTGTAATGCTGGATGTTCTTCATGTTTCACTGATGCAGTCATTACATTTGGGTAATCCTACTGGCAGGTTATCCTCAGTCGGCCTGAATTCCAAAGTTCTGGGTCCTGCATCAGCTGCTGTTGCCTCTTCCCTGATGTCAGGTCATCAGGGGTATAAAAGATGTGGCCAACCCCGTTTTCTTTAGTCTTTCTTGATGCGTGGTGCCCGAAGCAGAAGCAGTTCGCAAGTGCCAGTCGGCTGACTCCTGAGATTTTCATGTTCGAGTTTTAGATCCAAAGTCTTCAATAAAGCTAAGTACCCCATTGGGGAAACTTTTTTCTTGCTCCAGACCAATGTCAGAAAAAGTTAATAATTGCATTTCTTGTGGAAAGCAAATACCTCATAAGAGCTTTCATTCTTACTGTATTTCTTACTGTATTCCTTGCCTAGGCCCTGATCACGTTGCTGGTTGTCAGCTTTGTGCTAGATTTAACCAATGCACTATAAAGCGTCGGTATGATTTTGCTTTAAACTATTTTGGACGCCGGTTTAATTATCCAGAAATGCTGTTGGATAGCCATCCGACTACCAGAGTTCACAAAAAATGCAAAGAAAAGGAGAGAGACAGACAACCAAGGCCGAAAACTGACGACGAAGCTTCTCCTAAGCCAGTCGCCAGTTCTCAGTGAGGCGCTTTCACAGCCCCTGACATCTGCTACTTTAGAGTTGCAGCCCGCTACCAACTCCCACGTGGAGTCAGCCATGCCGCTGGAAACTCAAGGTATTGGAACCTCAGATACTGTATCCTTCAGATGGGTCCAGAGCCGCTGAGTAGGCACCAGCTTCTGAGGGTGTATTCAGACCTAAACATCTTTACATTAAGCCAACCTCAGCTTCAAAGGCAAAGACTAAAGCACTTTCTAAAGCAAAGAAACAAACTCAAGAGCCACGTGGACAGGCCTCTATGCCCAAAAAACAGATGCTCAAAATGGCCAAAGACTTAATTACTTTGATCAGGGGTTCCCATCCCCCTCCTGATAAGAGGCCTAGGCAAGAGACTGACTATAAATCTTCAGATCAGGTTTCTATTTCTTCTGATTCCTCTTCTGATCAGGAATATTCTTTTTCCCCCTATGAGGACGAGGATTCTGATGCTGAAGAATCTATACCTTCAGCTTCTCCTCCAGAGGACTATTCTTTTGGGGAAACCTTGCATACCATGAGGGAGCATTTCCACTGGGAGAGCTAAGATTTTTCAGAATCTAAAAAGAGGCTCAGGGATTTCCTTTTACTACCTCAACACAGGCCATTAGCCATTCCACCTGTGTTAGATATTGTAGATGATGTGTTTTCGGAGTCTAGTCTTACCCCTGACTCCTTACCTCCAGCTCCTGTTAAGCCTGACAGATATTAGAGGGTTCCTGACTCTCATAAATTCCTTTTTAAAAACCCTGCTGCTGACCCAGAAACTATTTCACAGAGTCCCAAAGGAGTTAAGGCTTCCACTGCAAAAAACCCTACCCCCTCTGACAGAGATTCTAGGGCAGTGGATAGATGGGGAAAAATTTTTACACATCTGCTACCTTGGCTATAAGGGCCTTAAACTGTCAGTTTCATATGCTCAAATATCAGCAACATGTCATGGCATTGCTTAAACAGAAAATGTTATTAAACTCTGAATGTGCAGAAAACAAGGAAATGCAGGATTTATTGCATGCAGCTGAACAAGTTGGAAAGCATACTTTGCAATGTGGTTTTGATTCTTTGGAGGCCTCCTGCAGGGCCGCAGTAACGGGTTCTGTAATTAGGAGGCATGCTTGGTTAAAGGAATAAAATCTGCCTGATCATGTCAAAGTTAAATTATTAGATGCACCTTTACAGCATGATACTTTGTTTGGTGTTAAGGCAGAGAAGGTGTTAAAGAAAATGGAGGACAAAGCTAAATCTATGCAAACTTCAAAGAATTTTTACAAGTACAGCCACCTAGGTTTAGTAGACACTGGCCTACAAAGAAATGGTCCTTCCTGTGTCAGACAGACCTCAAAGGGGCAGATCCAGATGCCCTAGAGGCAGATCTCAGGCACAAGGTTCCTACAGGTCAAAGCATTGGGGTGCTTCTACCTCCAAAATTGGAGAAGACAAATCACAACCATACAGGAAACAGTCCCAATAACTTCCCCCTGCCAACACCAAGCACTTATCTCTTGGCAGCACCCTTAGGGGGAAAACTAGCACATTTTTTCTAAATTGGCACATTATAATCCAGGACAAGTGGGTTCTAAATATCATGTCACAAGGGTACAAGTTCCATTTCCATACCCTGCCAAAGGCAGATGGCTGGCCAGATCTGCCAAAAAATCAATGGGCAGAGGCACAAAAACAAGTCTCATCCCTCATGGACATGGGGGTCATTCAACAAGTACCAGAGCAAGAGCAGGGAAAAGGATTTTACTCAAGACTGTTCTTGGTACCCAGAAAGGACAAGACCTGGAGACCAATACTGGACCTATCCATTCTGAACACTTTCCTGGATATACCAAAATTCAAGATGATGACTTTGCTGCAGCTTCTGCCCATGCTGGGCAAGAACGCTTGGCTGGTGACTCTAGACCTAAGAGAGGCATACCCGCATGTCCCAATCAGACAATTATGCAGAAGATACCTCAGATTAAAGGCAGGCTCAATCCATTACCAATTCTCTGCACTGCCCTTTGGCTTATCTACTGCACCCAGGATCTTTACAAAGTGCCTGGCACCAGTAATTGCATTCTGCTGACAAAGAGGAATACAAATATATCCTTACTTGGACGACTGTCTCATTCAAGCAGAGAACAAGAACATTCTTCTACAGCATCTGGCATACGTGAAAAGACTTCTAACATGCCTAGGGTACACAGTCAATGAAAAGAAATCAAAACTAGTACCCTCTCAAGAGATAATATTCCTGGGTGCAAGCTTAAATACAACTGTCCAGATGACTTATCTCACGCCAGACAAACAAAGGCAACTGACTACTTATTTCAAAATGTTGGCAACAAAGGCCCAGTTATCTGCAATAAAAATTCATATGCAAGACTGCATATGAGGAAACTTCAATGGTACCTAAAAAGTGCTTATACTCAACATTGCCACAGCCTGAAAACAATGATTACTCTTATTCCCTGCCTACAACAGGAGTTTCAATGGTGGGCAAAGGCTTGTCACCAAAACAAGGGGCATCCATTCACATTACCCCCAGCCAGGCAGACACTAACAACGGATGCATTAGATTATGCCTGGGGGGCCCACATGGCAGGAAGATGCATTCAGGGCACATGGTCCTCAACCCAAATGCATCTACATATCAATCAAAAAGAGATGGTAGCTGTTCAGAATGCCCAGACAGGCTTCAAGGACCTACTTCATCTGGGACAACTACTGATAAAGATAAACAACACCACGGTCATGTGGTATATAAACAAGCAGGGAGGCACACATTCTTACCCCCTTTGCAGACTAGCCATGACTTTGTGGGACACAGCAGTAACTTACCAAGTACATCTGCAGGCACAATTCCTGCCAGGAAGGAAAAATACTCTGGCAGACGAACTAAGCAGAAACCTCATGGATCCACACGAGTGGCAGCTGGATCCACAAGTCTTCAGCATGATAACAAGGAAATGGGGATGCCCGGACATAGAGCTATTTGCCTCCCCTCACAACTACCAACTAAAAAGATTCTGCACAAGAACTTATCACAGACAAGCATGGAAAGCGTATGCCCTATCTTTCAGCTGGAAAAACCTATCAGTATATGCCTTTCCCCCACTGCCTCTCTGGCCCAAGTACTCCTAAAGGCCAGACAGGAGAAGACAAAAATGATACTGATTGCCCCAGACTGACCCTGCCAGTACTGGTTTCCAATCCTAAAGAACTTGTCTCAATGCCCAGCTTGGACCTTACCTCAAATACCTCATCTACTGTCTCAGCAAAACAATCAGATCCTGCACAGCCAACTCAGGACTTTAAACCTGGCAGCATGGCAGATAACGTAGTCATACAAAACACACTTCTCAGTAAAGCTGTGATGGATGTCATTTTGAAGGCCAGAAGGCCTAGTACTAGAAAATTCTATGCTGGAAAATGGAAGAGATTCTGTGCTTGGATCCAGGCACAAGGAACTGATACAGCTGTGCCAAATATTCCTCAGATTTTGCAATACTTAACTGAGATGCTGGACAAAGGTTTATCTTTTTCATCTATTAAAATTCATGCCTCTGCCATTTCAGCTCATTAAAATACAGAGCCACGAATCTTTTCTCATCCCTTATTAAAACGTTACCTCAGAGGAGCCAAAAATTTAAGGCCTCCAAGGAGATCACCAATGCCTGCATGGGACCTCAACTATGTCTTGGAAAAACTCACCCTGCCTCCTTTTGAGCCAGCTGCTACTGCTGATATAAAGTTTTTATCTTGAAAGACAGCTCTGCTCCTAGCAATAACTTCTGCAAGATGTGTTTCAGAGCTACAGGCATTCATGGCGGTGGAACCTTTTATAATTTTTTATCCAGACAGGGTCTCTCTAAGGACAAACTCAGCATTTATGCCTAAGGTGGTGTCCAGTGTGGCTCTTAACCAAACTATTCATCTGACAACTCTTTATCCAAATCCACAGAACAAGGGGAAAAGAATTCTGCATTCTTTGGACGTACACAGGCAGCTTAGATTCTACTTGGACAGAACCAAAGTTTTCAGAAAGACAGAGCAATTACTAGTGGCATAAGCTGCAGGATCACAAGGAAAGGCTATCTCAAAGCAGACTGTTTCAAAGTGGATAGGCCACTGCATTCATTTTTGCTATTTACACCATGGCAAGCCAGTGCCTAAGGGCATTATGCCACATTCAACCAGAGCTGCAGCCACTTCAGCAGCCTTTCTCAGGGGAGTACCAACCAAGGACATTTTAGAGGCTGCTGCTTAGAGTTCAGTGCACACCTTTACAAAGCACTATCATCTGCCACTCTACTCTAAATTCAGCGCAGGCTTTGCCACTGCAGTTCTGCAGGGCCTCATGGTCGCTCCTAATGCTGTTTAGCTCCAGCTTCTCATCCATAGCTTTGGGACTCTACCCAAATGTAATGTGTGCAACAGTGAAACACGAAGAACATAGTACAGTTGTGTACACTTACCATAAATGTAGATGTTCGAGTGTATTCACTGTTGCAGTCCAGGTTACCCACCAACCATCCCCCTTTTCTTCTGATGGAACCTATCTTTCCTTTCTGATTTATACAACCTATGTGGTGTATTTGCTTGTGGATGAAGGTAAAGTTTATATTGGTGCATGTAATTTTATATATATATATATATATATATATATATATATATATATATATATATATTTATATAAATTTTGGCTACCCTTGCAGGGGGCACCTGACATCTGGGGCAAGAAAAACTAAAGAAAATGGCGTCAGCCACATCTTTTATACCCCTGATGACCTGACGTCAGGGAAGGGACAACAGCAGCCGACGCAGGACCCAGGACTTTGGAATTTAGGCCGACACAGCTTATAAATGACATCATACAGCTGTACAGTGAGCTTATTGTTAACATAGTGGTGAACTCTCATTCAGCCTATTTTGCTGAGACTATGGACAAATTAGTGGCTTTTGAAAGCCATCTTATTAAATCAAAGAAAAAGAAACTTAGAAGAGACTTTTGTGACCCTAAATTAGGCAGAGTTTTTGCCTGATCCAATCAAGAAGATTGCTTTCCTAGGGAGGAGGAGGGACATTTTGATATGTGTAAGAATGTTGGTGACATATTGCCACCATCCCAGGTGAACCAGATACCTGCCAAATGTGCTACTGTGGACTCTGCCCTAGTGTCAGTACTAGACCCTTTATATTTCTCAGCTCTAAGCAAAGAACTGTACCCTTTACCACTCACAAAAAGAAAAATAACCAACATTCGAGGCCATAGTTAAAGGAGACAGTCAGAGCAGAAACCACAAACCAGGAGACAGACAAAGAAATGAATGGTACTGTCTTTAATTTATCTGAATACAGGTTATCTGAACATGAACGTGTGCTCTTGAATAGAAGTCTGACTTTCATACAGGCTAGCTTGTTGGATATGTTGGACATTTTAACTGAGTTTGGTTATTTAAGAGAACTTTAAATCTTAAAATATTATTTGGACAGAATGATTCACAAGTTACTGTATGTAATAAGAGAACCGGTACTTTTGTGCCGATAAGCGACACTTTAATAGCGGCCTATGAGAGAGCCATAGAAAATGAGATTTATTGTCAGGTAATAGGTTCTCATAAGCAGAATTTTTATAATCTGTCTGTAGAACAAGAAGCATAAATTAAATCTTTAATTTCAAATACTGACATTGTTATCAAAGCTGCAGACAAAGGTGGAGGTATTGTTGTTTTAGATACTGAGTATTATGACTCCAAAGTGCAACAAATGCTAAGTACAGATGATTATTTATCTACAGATTGAAGGGAAGTGAATATTATAATTAGAAATGTAAATACTACCATCTACAACATGCACCTGAATGGGGAGATATCATTAGATACTTTAGATTGCATTTATGTACCAACACCAAAAATACTCATAATATATGGGATACCTAAAATACACAAGTCATTGGTGGAACCACAACTCAGACCCATAGTTTCTGCTAGTGGCTGGGTAACAGACTCTGTTTCTCAACATGTCGAATATAAACTTGTGTGTTCTGAGCCTATCTACTACCATAATTATACTACTCATTTTTTACAACACCTTTATGACTGGGCAAACAACAATAGTGTTATTGATTGCTATTTTGTTACTCTGGGTGTAGATGTACTTTCTACCACTATGCCAAATGATGTAGGCATAGAATATGGGCCGGATTCACGATGGCTTGCACGGAGTCTAAGAGTAGAGTAAGACTCCATGCAGCCATCATGTCCGACGAGCGATCCAGCGACAGTCTGTAGGGGTGTGTAAGAGAGCTCCTAAAACGCCTCTTACACGGACAGGGTAGGGATATGCAAATTACCTCAATTGCAGGTGAAAGGCATGCAAATGAGGTAGATTTGCGATTCAGGAAACCCGTACCTGTCCGAGTAAGAGCAGTGTTATTTGCAGAAATGTACTCAGTTGACAACTGAGTACCGTTCGGCAAATAGCAAAACGGAGCCGTGACAGCTCCAAATAAAGGTAGCATCCAGTGCAGGAAGCATGCCGATGGCCAAATATACGGCCATTGGAAATGTTTCCTGATGCAATATAAAAATAAAAATATATTTTTTTTTTCGCCAATTTCCGACGTTTAAGCATAGCGCAGCGCCGCGCAAACGGGCTGCACTCTAAAACCCAGAATACTAAAAATTAAAACCCACAAATGTGGAATTTATAGAAATTGTTAACGTACAATGCAAGGGAATGGCAGGCTGGAGACAACATGGCCACCGAGTAGCGGTTGCTAAAGGGGGAAGCACAGTCTAAGACATGTAACCAAGCATTAGTAGGCAATCCTATGTAAATGAGTGTTAGGATAGTGAATCGCAAGTTTACATAGCAAATGAGGACAGTCAGTGGAGTGTAGGAGTAGGATATGGGGAGTAACAGAGTAAAAGTTAGGTGACATCACGAGTGGGTATGCATGAAAGAAGTGAAGCTCATTGGAGCAGAGTGGCATGTGTCAGCTGTCATTTATACATCATGGAAAGAGGTGTGTCAACAGGTAGGCTAGGGAAAGGCAAGAAATGGAAGGTGTATGCCGTAGATAACACCAAAGTTTATTTTTGAGCGGGTATGCGTGCATGTGCACGTGTGTAAACCCGAGTAAGACAGTGTGCGCACGTGTAAGCGTGAGTGTGTGCGTTTAAGCCAGAGTAAGCATGTCTAAGGCTGTTTAAAGAGATGTAAGCACGTTTGTGCTGGTGTGCGCACATTTTAACCCAAATAAGCAAGTTTTAGTCCGTGTAAGCATGTGTGCGCACGTGTAAGCAGCTGTGCGCGTGTTTGCGCTTGTGTGTGCGGCGCTCCCCCCTGAGGAAACAGAAAGGAAAAAGGAAGCACAACAAATAGTAGGAAGCTACCAGGGAGTACTAGCAGAGATAGCAGGTGAAAACAATCAGAATCAGGCAATTACACAGGCAGTACACTAGCCCAGCCCAGCCTAGCACTTAAAACTCTGCAAACAACAGTCCATTATGTTTCTCACAAGAGACACTGCAGTAAGCTAATAGAAGTGAAAACTGAAAAAGCTTTACTGAGACAAAGAAAGGTTAGGGGCTGCCATTGCTGTTATAAGGCAACATATGCAACATGCTGAGGGTGGTGACAATGGAAATGCTGCAGGACAACCCACAGTGAGGAGATGGAGAAGAGTGTACAGACCCAGGGTAACCTACCAGGGGCTACATGAGCTGGAGATAGTGGAGGGCTATAGAGTGGACACAAACCTCCTACAGCAAATTGTTGAGCTGTGCAGGCCACGCCTCACACACAGAACCAACAGAGGGGAACCCATCCCAGTGGAAACCAAGGTATGTGTTGGCCTAAGAATACTAGCAACAGGTACCTTCCAGAGACCAACTGGTGATATGATGGGGATATCACAGGCATCAGCATCCAGGGTACTACACCAGTTTCTGGATGCCATGTCAGCACATGTCGGTGATCATGTATATTTCCCCAATTTCCATGTGGTATTGGCCAGCAATATGCGTCTTTTCCAGCAAATAGCGGAATACCATGAGGTAGTGTGTGCAATAGACTGCACGCACATATGCATCAAAGCACCAGCCGGCGAGCGGGGTAGGGTCTACTTCAACCGCAAGGGCTTCCCCTCCATCAACTGCCAGGTCATATGTGATGCCCAGGGCATAATACTGAATGTGTGTGCAGGCTGCCCTGGAAGCTACCATGATTCTCATATCTGGCATCTGACACAGCTGTACCAGACATTTGCCAATGGGGACATCCCACATGGTCACCTAGTGGTGGATGCTGGCTATGCACTGGAGCCGTGGCTGATGACACCCATCAGAAATGCACACACACCTGAACATGAATGCCATAATGAGGCACACGCACAAACACGTAATGTAATAGAAAGTGTGTTTGGGCTGCTGAAGTCACAGTTCTGGTGCCTGGACACATCTGGTGGAGCCTTGCAGTACTCACCAACTAAATGTACCCAAATTGTCATGGTATGTGCTATGCTACATAATATGATCCTGCGAAAACAGCTGCAGCAGGACCAGCATAGGCCTGGGCCAAACACCCCCCCCACCATTGCCAAGGCCATCACAGGCAGAGCATGACTCGGAGGAGGAACAACCTGAGCCTGCCCCAGTAGGCAGAAGGAGGCATGCCCAGTATGCTTTGGCCTTGGCAAAGAGGCAATGCATGGCACATACACTGGTTCAGTAGGAACTCTGGAAATGATACCTCTCTCTGACTCGCATTTTTATAAAGTAAAAGGGATGCCTAAGTTGACACTACCTGCTTCCAAACATGTGCAGGGAGTATAGTATGTGCATCTGACATAGGCAGCCCTGCAGCACCACCTAAAGAATGAATGCCATGTGTTAAGCAATGTAAAGCAGTGCTAAACAGCAATTACCACCATGTAGTATATGCAAACAAAATTGCACACACCAACTAGCACAACTATGGTCAATGTTCAGTAATATTGTGCAACGTCCAGCAATGTTGGTGAATACTGACAATGTTGGACAAGCCTGGTCTAAGTAGGGCATAGCTGAACAAAACCAGCACGCTCATATTTGCCTAACAGGCCCTTAAGCAGTCTGGTCTGCTCAGTATGAAAATATAAAGCAGTGATGGGCCTCGAACCCAGGATACTGTGCACTATAGCCAAAGTACTGAACCACTAAACCATGACAGTATTGCAGTGGTCCACCTGTAAGATGGAATGTTGATAAGTCTATGCAAAGTATTCCATGGAAACCCTGCAGGCACAGCATAATCCTTGTTGAGTTATGACACAAAGGTGAGTCCTGCAGTGAGAACAGAACCTGACTTCCAACACGCACAGTATAAATGTTAATATTGGTCATGTTCGCACACATCAACAAATGTAGTGGACCTCAGATAGCAACATACTGAAGGGTCACACTGTGCATGCTCACACACTTGAATAAATGAGACAAATGCCAGGCAACAAAACATGAAATGGCAGAACTGGGCATGCTCACACACTTAGGCCATGTTTGAGTACAGCAGTGGGCCACGCATATCTGGCAGTTGCATGTGTTAACCCAGGAACCTGTCAGTATACAGCAATCCACCCTGTGCACACAGTTATATGACAACACACACATCTATAATATAGTGGAACCCTGTCATAATCAAATATGTTCTGCAGATACCGAAGTTGTTCATGGAAACTGGTAAAGCAAAGATGATGAAGACCTGCAAACAGTATCAGCAATAAACATTGTGCATCTTGAACATTAGCATAGGTTCAGAGGTCGATACTAGGCTATCTGCCCTAGGGCATATACATACCTAGCCAGAGTGTGTTTGGCATTCGCAACCCTGTCAGATTACTACACTAAGTGTGTGTGAATAGTAGGTCACACAAGATAGCCCATGTATGTTTAGGCTAGTGTGCCTCTGTCTGGCAGGGACACAGAAGATATCCCAGGGGTAAATATACAATCACCCATACAGTCATCAAGATGTCTTCAGTAGGTGGTCAGTGGGTGGCTCTGCCTATGTGAAACTGGGATTACATTCTGTAGTGAGTGGAGCCTCTGGGATAAGAATCTGTCCCTCCACAATGTCCTATTAACATCTGTGCTGAGGTATACTTCCCTGGAGTGTGTAGCTCCAAGGGAGTTGGATATCCTGAGGTGGAGCATGTCCAGTAATTCTGGGTTGGGTATATCTGAAAACAACAGGCACACATCATATCTGAGTAGGTGGTAAGTGACTGAGTAGAGCTGGAGTTACTGCATCTGAACTATGCAAGGCATCTGTATGAGTCCCTAGATCTGCTTGGTGAGGACCTTCGGTGGCCAGTACAGTGGCTGCATGTGTCAGGTAAGGTACACCCCAAATGTGGCAGTGTAACCAAGCATGGATGTGATGAGTATAGGGGCACAATGACCTCACTCGATCTAGATGTGAAACCATATGGGATAAGGTGGCCCACATAGAAGGTGTGTCCAACCACTTTAGCAATGTGAATGTTAAAGGCGACAGTACGAACAAGTCATGTCCCCAAACCCCTAACAACTCCTACCATATGTAATGGAGTACTACCTATGTGGTAATGTGTGGGCATGTTATTACTCCCAAAGGGGATGACTATGCAACTAATGGCATTTAGCTGTAGGCCATGGCTCAGGCACCAGTCATCCATCTCTGTTATACCCTGATTGAGTATGCATGTGGCAGCTGGTGAGTTGATCATGGCACCCTGTTTTCAGTCAAGTGCAAACATGTTCAGCCATATTCCCCCTGTGGTAGCCTGTATGCAAGACAAATATATACTGAACAAAAGAGGTCCCAGGACCAAGCCGTGTGGGATGCCATGTGTAACTGGTGTATAGTCAGACATGGCACCTGCAATTCTGACCATGTGGGTGCTATCCCTGATCTAGGTATCAATCCATTGTGTGAGATATGTGTCCATATTGATGCTGGTGTGCCTATGCATAATGGCCCAGTGGGTTATTGTGTTGAAGGGTTTTGCAAGGTTCAGGTAGGCTGTGTGGACAGCCGTCCCTATGTTGATGGACCTGTTAGCCATTTTAAGAATACAAACAGGTTCAAGAGGCAAGATCTGCCCACAACAATGCTGAAATATGTAGGACACAGTGTCTGTAAGTTCCCGATGTCTATGTGTATGAGTCCTATGACAATATGCTCCATAGCTTTGCAGAACAGGCTACATAGGTTTATAGGGCAATATTGTCTGTGGTCCATTGTGGCACCAACTCTGTGGAGCAGGACCACTGTCGCAGTATGCCATTCCTTGGGTACATATCCTGTGGTAACTCCGATATTGAACAGTGATGTAATGTGAGGGTTGTGTTTGTCATGATGCTCGTGTAGGATGCAGGCTGGGACTCCATCTGGTCACATTGATACTGTGATGTACGCTGTGGGGAGGGCAGCACTCACCTGTAACTGTGTGATGTCAGGGAGGTTATACTCTGTTGGGATGGATAGTTGCTCCTTAGGGGGGATGGGTGGGATACATCTGCACTGAACCTGTTTGCCAGTATGTAGGCAATGCCAGTGGGTTCAGGGTAGGTTTAGTCAGTATGCAGTAACTCACAGCATATTAGTGAGTGTCCACCCAGGTTCCTGACATAACTGAAGAAGGCCGTGTGATAGTCCTACGTATCTGTTGCAATTGTCTGGTAGAAGCGGCCCTTAGAAAAGTCCATGAGTGATTGTAGCTGTCTGCTAGTACAGATCACAGATGCCTTCCCAGTCTGGGATTGTGCTCTATCATGTAATAGCTTCCTCCTGAAGTTGTACAGCTTATTAATGGCTGGGGTCTACCAGACAGGTCCGCTGCCATTGTAATAGTGGATCCTGTTGTTATTTGAGATAGCACAATCCATGCAATCCACTAGGTGTCCATAGAATGTGTATGTAAAGGATGCAGCAGTGTGAGCCGTATATGCCACTGTCCCAGGATCTCTGAAGGATACCACCTTGCTTCGGTGAAGTGAGATGTTGGCTCATGAGAAGTTCACCAAGATTACCCAGGATGGGTGTGTGGAGGGTATATGTATGTCCTGTGAGATACTTGTATGTTCTGACCTTACCAATGAGGGGTATATCACTGGTGTGGAACATATAGTCCCCATGTTGGTGATGATCAGGTCCAATATGTATTCCCCCTTGTGGCTGTGCTGACTGGTTGTGCCATAGCATATGAGTCCACAAATTGTAGCGACTGTTGGGTGAGGGTGTCGGGGCTTGAGTAGTATCTCCAGTCAATATTTGTGTATATGAAGTCACACAATATAATGGTGTTTGTGGAGAAGAATGTCATATTCTCCATAGTTCCCACGAAAGCCGAGTGTGGTTCCTGAGTTTGGGATTGTGTTCTGTAGCAGGCAACAAACTGAAAGGCAGTATTGCACAATGGTAGTTGTATATGTATGGTCTGTGATGCTTTGTGCAGTGCTACTAACCTGGAGGTGTGTGTATCTGTGATGTATATGGATACTCCCCCTAGTTGTGTTGTCTGTTCCAAGTCCTGTTGTCAGACAGCATGGTATGAAACATAACCTGGTAGTGCTGGTGTGCATAAGCGAGCCTGAACCAGGTGTCTGTCAGTGCACAGATATTGCTATCCTCCATACTGAGAAGAGTCCTGAATGGCCACAATATGAGGTTAACAACTGTTGTTGAGCAGCATTACCCTTAGTTTCATTTAACCTGTAATGTCTATGGAGGTGGGTTTGTCTTCTGAACCCTGCTTAGAAAAGGCACTATGATGATAGCAAGAGCCATAGCCAGCATTCCAAAGTCCAAGGGTGACAGGAGCAAACTGTCCATAGTGAAGCTACATGTCATGTTGAGCATGTCACCATACGCTGACAGACACTGTATCCCCTATGAATGAAACAAATGTGTTAGGCAACTGTTAAATGTGATATGTGTGTCCGTATACTGTGACATCATAAATGGTGGGTGTAAGATGCTAGACAAGGTCAGGGTCATACTGGCCTGGGCTACATGATCAAATTGTTCCTCCATGTATCATGTCATGTGGTCCAGGGAGTAACCTCTGAGGTATACACACCAGCATGGACAATGATGGTGCCAGTCATGTACTTGCTTTGGAGTGACCTGACTGCCTGTGTTATGCGGCAGATCCTGGCACCCAACAGACAACCCAAAGTGACTATTCCCTTGTTAGGGCTGGTGAGTGGTACGTCAGTGTGTCTGACAGTAAGTGTCGCCTATTACAAGTGTATTAGGTGTGTTGTTTAGCCCGAAGGGCAGTGACTGTGTGGCACACTGACATTGTGAACATTGTGATATGTGGGTATTGTAGTGGGTAGCAGGTGTGTGTGTTTGTGTGTGTGTGTGTGTGTGTGTGTGTGTGTGTGTGTGTGTGTGTGTCTGCTTTGGAGGTCTCTGCTGCTTAGGTAGAGTACATTTACAGCATCCGAGTATGTCTATGTGTGCTAATGTGGTTTGAGTGCTGTTGCTAGAGGATATGTGAGACTGATATGTGGTGTGTGTGGTTACCTCTACCACCTGATAGACTGTGCCAGTCATGGATCAAGAGAGTTCAACTCCCTGTATGTCTGTATAGGTGCATCTCACACATATATCTGAGTTTGTTGGGAGGATGAGAGGGTTGTCTTTGTACATGAGACAGATGTGATATTGTGTCAATATCACAATATCCACCAGCTGGACTGAAGAGTACACACAAAACTGACCCCTGGACATGCCAGGATATTATCATGACATACTCTGTAGCCTGATCACAAAGGATCAGTAGGGTGTTAAGCATATAAAAGAGTATAACAGGGATTAGTGCTCATGTTCGTTGGTGTTTTGTAAAGAGTAGCTGAGAAGGAGTCTAGACTGAATCATGACACCTCTTTCAGCTATGTCATAAATATCAATATTCACCCATATATGTCCTGAGTCAGGGCCAACTGTACCTGAGTGACAATGCCAACATCATGACAGACAGGCCCATATGTACATACCCATCCTCCACTGACAACAGTCCACATCAACATACTTGGAGATATCACATGTAGAATGGATGAGCAGCTACCCCCACTGCCAAAAGCATGGCAGCAGGTGGAATACATTGATTCTCAATATGTGTCATGCACAAACTACAGAACAAACAGATCATGCACCTGAACAGTCAGCTGAGCCTCACCCCCTACACAGGATGTGGAACCATTGAATGTGTCACAGCTACATATGGCACTCCCCACAAGTGTTGGTGCACAACACGCCATGGGAAGTCAAGTCCAGTACGCCTATGAGGTCTGATCTGCAAGGTCATGGAGTCCATCATGGTTGCAGTCATAAACAGAGCTATTGGAAGCTGACATACACACATCCCTACCAACTGTGGTATGTTCATGTGCGGATCATGGTTCCCAAACATGCTAGACTGTTTGCAAGGCAGCCACCCATCCCACATCTACACGTGTCACATAGACTTTGAATAGCCCTTTATCAACATCCCAGACACATGTAGTATCCACAAAACCAACAAGCTGTGCATAAATATGTGTTGACATATGACGGAATGTCAATGTGTCCACAGATAGATCACACAAGGTAAGGATTCTGAGGTCTTGTTCAAGCTGTTGACACCTGCTGACCCACATGGACTATTCCTGGAATTGCATAAAACAAAGTGTGCACACATCACCATGTCCAGTCTGATGATGTCACCATCCTATAAATACAGCAGGAGAAGGTAAACCAGCCAGTAATGCAAATAGTGCGCCATGTTAATGCGTCTTTCTCTAGTATCATAACATAGTTAGGTAGGGGTTTGAATCCTGCAAACTGTGTGTGTGGGGGAGTTGTATGTGTGCAATTGTCTTTAAAAGGAGTGTCCTTTGTGGAGACTGTGAAAACACACTAAAAGAGGTACATTCCTCTTTGGAAAGTCTGATGATGTCACCATCCTACAAATACAGCAGAAGGAAAAACAGCCAGTAAAGCAAATAGCGCGCCTTGTTACTGCATCCCTCTCTAGTATCATAACATAGTTAGGTAGGGGTTTGAATCCTGCAAACAGTGTGTGTGTATGTGTGCAATTGTCTTTGAAAGGAGTGTCCTTTTTGGAGGCTGTGAAAACACACTAAAAGAGGTACATTCCTCTTTGGAAAGTCTGATGATGTCACCATCCTACAAATACAGCAGGAGAAGGGAAACCAGCCCGTAAAGCAAATACCACGTTGTGTTAATGCGTCTCTCTTTAGTATCATAACATAGTTAGGTAGGGGTTTGAATCCTGCAAATGCTGACTGTGTGTTACACTGTTGGTCAATGCGGTGTGTGTTTTGCTTTTACCATGGTATGACATAGTATGATGACAGCAGTAAGTGCATTGCACACATCAGGTATCTGCATGGCAAATATATATGTGTACATGTCCCCTCAATCAGTACATAGGTGTGAAGCCTGCATACTACATGAATACATTTGTTTCCATTGACAGGTTGTGCCGCTGTTTCTCAGATCGTAGGTCACATATGTATGTATGTGACACGGCCATCCACTGTCATGTTCTGTGGCCAAGGTCATCTGTGGCACACACACCGATGGCAATTACTTAAGAGTAGTGTGAGTGAGGGTATATTCCTGGGGTATATGTCAGACATGGTCATACACAACAAAGTCTGCCAAGAATGGACAGTCTTTATAGGTGTACGACTACCTTGTGGATTTGCATTCAGGCCTCTAATGTCTTATGTGATACACTTTGGGACTCCACAATACCTATGGATATGTGGATATCAAGGAACACATGACATAACATGGGTCTGTATGTACACAATGGTACCCAACATACATGCTGAGGGTTACCACCTGTGTGGTACTGACGGGATAGTATGTGTAGTACATGAGGATGACTATGCCATAGTCAGCTTACTGCTATACAGCATGTATCAGACAACAGGTATCTGTCTGTATGATACCCTTGTGTAGGATATGCGTCCTATCCAGGGAATGCATTGTAGGCCAATCCATGCATTCCCAGATTTGGATGGACACATCCCTAGTGTGTCTGCATGTACCTAAGGGAGCTATATGACACACAGGTGTGGTCACAGTAATGGGTGGCGTTCATTACCACTGGTTAGTGTTATAATGTAGCACCGGAAGGATCTAATTGATACTGGGTTCCCTACTACTGTGTGTCATTTGTCAGGACATCATCCAATGATTGCTTATAGTCATGCTGTTGAGGTTGTGTATGCTACCAGACTGCAAATCATTGACAGATATTAACGGTATCGCCCACAGCATAGTGTCAACCCACGTCATACACACGTCTACCCATGTTAGTACATAACTGTAGTAGAATGCATACTGGCCATTGAAAGATGCTATGAGATGTTAACAATGTGTACAACAGGGTATGCCACACGTCCCATGTGTCCACTATGCATGTACATCCAGACAGTGCGCACCCACCATGTTCACAGATGTACACTTGCTAATCTGTACTGCACACATCACACACATACTGTCCACTCACTAACACATGCTGGCAACACATCACACATCAGCCAAGTGGCACATGGGTGGATAATACATACGCAGACCTAACAGTGGTATAAACAATGCTACATTGACAATCAGAGCTTTGATGCATAATGTCTGCTCAGATATTCCTACAAGGATGTAGTTACACTTCCTTGTTGACAACTTGCTATTATTGCTACATTGCTATAGTGTCACCCTATGCATCAGCACCATGTTAGCCTGTCCCTCCGTCAATACTGCAGATGACAGGAGGCGGCACAGGTATCATCATATGCACAGGGCTTTTTGTTTGTTTGCCAGAGCCTGACAGTGATCCATCCAATCGACATGTCTGTGTGTGTGTGTGTGTGTGTGTGTGTGTGTGTGTGTGTGTGTGTGTGTGTGTGTGTGTGGGACAACAGTATAGCATGGGCCAATGTTGATGTAATATGTGTGTGTATGTGTGAGCCCTAGTTGTTTGCTTAATGTGTGTGTGTCTGCATGGACACAGCTCCACCATGTGGCTGCCATATACAGTGGTTTGTGGGGCAGCCACAGACTGTACCTGCTAGGCTGTACAGATCACTGTCTCTGGCCACGGACGCAGTACCTGTGCCTGGCAGGGGTGCTATGGACAGTATCGGGTACCAACCCTGACTGGGTACTGTCATCAGAGGCAGAGGCATGATGACTGGACCCATGTCCCTGCTGGGACTGGCCAGAGCCACGTGCATGTGGTCTACTGGGACGGTCAATGGACAGGCCAGCACCAGCATTGCTGGGGCTGGTACTGCCACTACAGGAGTGGCTGTGAACTGTGAGCCATCAGCGATCACTGTCAGCTGTTGCTGTTGCTGGCATGCATCCGCGTCAATGTCGCAACCATCCCGCATGGTCCTGGCTCAAGGAAGACATGTTGTGGAGGCATCTATTGTCTCCTCCCAACATCTATCAATGACCTCAGTGTAAGTCCAGATGGCACCGGCAAGGTCACGGATGCTGTCATTGATAGCATTGTAATGTGCCCTCTGCACCCTAAGTCCCTGCCTGGTGTACCGTTCCATACGTGCTTGAGCCTGCATTACAGCCTGGAACATAGTGGTCATCGTAAGACCGGTGAGGGCACGCCTGCCAGGGGCAATACGACCAGTGGTGCTCCCCCGAGAACCCCTGGACCTCTACCTATGTGGTACTGTTCCAGGTATACGGCTATGGCTGCTGTGAGGGGAGGCAAGTGACATGGGTACCACACTCTCCTGGTCAATGCCAACTGTATGCTGTCCCTCGCCTATGGCCATTGATGGTGAGGGATGTAATGGCAGTATGAGTGTGTGCATAGATGGGGTTGAACGGTGTGTACTGTCGATTGATGGACCAACGACAGACCCTGTCAAATCTCCCTGCACCACAATACATGTGTCATCATCACCACTATCGGTGGCAGTGGCTTCAGGTCGCCTGCTGGTTTCGCCAACCCCTAACTCAGCACCTGTGAGAGGAAGAAAGGAAACACACTTTATGGTCTGCACATGCACACATGCACACATGAACACATGAACACATGCACACATGCACACATGCACACATGAACACATGAAAACATGCACACATGCACACATGAACACATGCACACATGCACACATGCACACAGGAACACAGGAACACATGCACACTCCTCACTACAGCAGATACACACACACACAACAGCAATCCAAAACATGCTCAATAGTGGTTGAAGGTGGGTGACAGTATCACAAGGCAAACAGTAGCATCACACGTGTCAGCATGCAGAATAAGTGTTGATCAAGTCCATCCAGTGTGAGTGTAGACAGCCATAGTTAATGACAGTGTACATGGCTGTGGTGCATGTGTATACATGTTCAGTGATTGCGTACATCCTGGAACACAATGTGTACAAGGACACAACATTTCTGTGCAAGTATTATAAGCTCTGCAATGTCCTGTGCACCATCGCTCACAGGTATACATACCATGGCTGCATGTGTCATCTGTGTGTCACATGGATTTCCATGTCTGATTGCAGTGTCTGTGTCTGTAGCAGATAATTGTGGACACAGGTGTAGCACATGCATGCTATGTACACACATGGGATGAGTGGTGCATGTGTACGTGATGGAATACCAATCCTGGACATGGCCATTGTAACTGTATGGGGTGTAGTACCATTAGCCATCATCATCATGCATCATGTGGTCACTCAAGGCCACTAAGATGTGCTAGACCACCGCCTAGCATGCTGTACCTGAACCGCAGTACCGTGGCTAAGTTCACAATTACACAGCCACAGTGCACAAGGGTGTGTGAGGTGCCCAATAGGGAGCATTGCCTAACATGACTGTGTTATGTGTTGAAGAGTGTTGCACAGCCCCATGCTAGGCCCCTACCCCTCAGGTATAATATGTGTGGTGTGTGGATGATATGTGGGATACTGAAGTATGGCCTGGCAGCGGGTGTCCAGTTACAACATGTGTAGCATGTTGACATGTACTGCATATGACAATGGTGTTATGTTGTGTACATGTGTGTCAACCATGCCTATCCAATGTGCAGTACAGTGTTGCCACATTTGTGTCTGATGCTCTGTGCATTGCATGTGATTGAGGCAGCTACTGACTTTACTGAGATGTTTAAAGTCTCACAGCAAACATGCACAGCATGAATTATGCGTAGGTGTGTTATGTGTACATGGCCTACACCTCACCTATGACATGCACATTTCAATACCAACTTTAAAGTGTTAACACACTCACCAGCATGTGTCATTTTCCCTGTTGTCACACCAGAGGGACCTACAAGAATATGACACAGTTTGCCAGTGGCCACAACTGTGGCATTGCTACTGTGAGTGTGCTAAACTACAGTAGAACAACAGGCATAGGTGTACAGATACTATTCACAATATCAATATTGCACACAATAGGCAACACAACTGCTAAACACAGTACACATCTCACATATGCATAATCTGACAATACAGGTAACAGTAGTCTACAGCTAGGGCATGTTACCTGCATGCTCCATGTCACCATGCTGGGTGGCTCCGGCCTCCATGATGACAGATGTGTGATGTTGTTGCTGCTGCAGGCCAGGAGCCACCACACTTAGGAGCAGTTACTCCACTCTGGTGAGGGGGGGGTGTATGGCCACCCCACCATCTGTGGCAAGCTGTTGTCTATGGATATGAGACGCCGCCGGACATGTCCAATTAAATCACTGCAGTGATGGTGTACCTGCTCATATGTCCGTTTATGCATGCTTATGTCATTTACCCGATGAACAAGATCTTGCCACAGTGCAGTACGCTCCTGCTGGTGCTGGCTGGCCCTGGAAAACAGCAGGGTATAGTGCTGAACCAGGATGTGGTGGATTTCCTGTTCCTCTGTGGCTGTGTAGGAGGGATTCCTTTGATGAGCCATTTGCCTGGAAGACAGGTAAATGATATGTGTGAGCAAGTCATGTGGCACACTTAATATTATACAGTACAGATATCAGTTAACTGCCATATATAGCATCTGTTCATCTGTCAGAGGATACACACATTCAATACCACATATCAGTGCTCAGCCCACAACTGGCAGACAGTGCCTGCCACACTCCATATAACAAACCAGTATACACCTATACCCGGCACAGAGTTTGGGATCCAATGCATAGCCTTGCCATGGGGGTACATATCAAGCTAATGCATGAAAAATATGTCATCCATTGCAATGTATGTGAAGTACAGTTACAGTATAACCAGTAACCCACCCTAGTCGTTGATGCCATACCCCTACCTAACATATGTGCACAGTTGTTAATATAGCTGGCATACTGCTGTAACAGAGTATACATGTTGCTAGGTACACACGCAAACCCTGCAACACACATGATTGCAGACATGGTACAGGCATCATTACACACACATCAGACATTCATACAACACACAAATGTATGCTGACACAGATGAGCATTTCCTGTGTACCTTACAGTACTGTGTGCCCCTGCTTACAGATACCTATGCCTGAGGTATGCAATCTGTGCAGACTACAGAAAACATACAAGACAGTGTTACCAGGGAATGTGAACATACACCATACTGTGCTGTCCATATATATCTGTATATATCTATATATCTCTCTCTATATATATATATATATATCTATATATGTATATATCTGTATATCTATATATATCTATATATGTATATATCTATATATCTACATATAGATAGATACAGATATATACATATATATATATATATATATATATATATATATATATATATATATATATATATATGTGTGTGTGTATATATATACACAGGCACACACACACACACACACACATATATATATATATATATATATATATATATATATATATATATATACATATATATATATATATATATATATATATATATATATATATATATATGGGTCACCTTTAAAATCTTGAAATCGCGTTTGCCGAAGGAATCGAGCGGGACGAGAATACCGAAAGCAGATGACCGAAAGGTGAGAACCCGACGGACTCGGTAAGTGTCGAAAGTGAGGGATTTAGTGTTAGGGAGCGGACAGGTAAGTGTGCGATAGTGAGGACTGTGGGTTAGGGGTGGGTTAAGTGAGTTAGGGTTAGGGTGCAGGTAGGGTGTGTGTGCGATGGTGAGGGACTGTGGGTTAGGGGTGGGTTAAGTGAGTTAGGGTTAGGGTGCAGGTAGGGTGTGTGCGATGGTGAGGGACTGTGGGTTAGGGACTCGGTAAGTGTGCGATCGAGTGAGGATTTAGTGTTAGGGCGGACAGGTAAGTGTGCGATAGTGAGGGACTGTGGGTTAGGGGTGGGTTAAGTGAGTTAGGGTTAGGGTGCAGATAGGGTGTGTGTGCGATGGTGAGGGACTGTGGGTTAGGGGTGGGTTAAGTGAGTTAGGGTTAGGGTGCAGGTAGGGTGAGTGTGCGGTAGTGTCGGACCTTAGGGTTAGGGTTTGGGTTAGGGATAGTGCATATGTTATGTAGTGTACTGTGTTGTTTACGTGTAGTGTGTTGGTGTAATGGTTTTCGTGTTTTTTTGTCGGCGTTTTATGTTTTCGGTCTTTTCGTTTTGGTCATTAGTGTTTCGGGCAAATGCGGTTTCGAGGTTTTAAAGGTGATCCATATATATATATATATATACACATACTTGTAGACATCCATTGCTGTACATATACATGCACATATAGGCACATATACTGCCCACCTTTCATGGTGGGAATATCAATTATGAAACAGTTGTGAGACATACAATTATGTAAAAATATTGCACAGTGTTGTGCAGAATGCATTTCGCTGTCCTCACGCCGTATAGATGTAGCAGACCTCACTGGCTGTAACTCAGTCCCACAGCATTTGACCACCACATGACATATACCTGCACTGCTTGCTGTTTTCAATGCCACACACTACAACCTACATAGATATGTGCACATAGCAACCTTCAAATACATATATATGTCCAGCCTTCACTAACAGTTAAAGTATGTCCCTTGCCCTATGCACATCTGCATATACATATAGATACGGACCGCTACCACATATGGAGGGTTCAGAGTATGTAGAGTACCCTTCACACACATCATTCGGATGCCAGCAAATACATCTCTGTTACATACCTTACCTTTGTATTTCTCACCTCTGTCTGTTGTACCTGTTGACATTTTTTTTTGTTGTTGGTTGGTGTCTCCAACTGCCTCTGTTTGTTTTTGTTTTGTTTGGTTGGTGTCTCCAACTGCCTCTGTTTGTTTTTTTTTTTTTTTTGGTTGGTGTGTCCAACTGCTTCTGTTTTTTTTTATTCTGGTTGGTGTCTCCAACTGCCTCTGTTTGTTTTTTTTTTTTTGGGTTGGTGTCTCCAACTGCCTCTGTTTGTTTTTTTTTTATTCTGGTTGGTGTCTCCAACTGCCTCTGTTTGTTTGTTTGTCTGTCTGTCTCACTCTCTCTCTCTCTCTCTCTCTCTCTCCAGTTGCTGCAATAATATTATTGCATGTGTGGACAGCAAGTACAGGCTGTTTTTGTAGGTATCTGCACATGGGCATGTGATGGCCTCTGCACCAATTGGTGCCCACCATTTAGTAATTGCATGCAGCCTGCTGTGTGGTAATTGCAGTTCTCACTGTGATTTCAGGACAGTGCTATAAAATGATAGGTTAGGTAGGCGTAGGCCTTTCAGTTTAGCAAGGTGGGGACCATGCTTGTTTGCTGTGGACACTGTTGTGTCAGTCAGAAGGTTGGTATATGTCTCATATCTGAGGCTTGGTTGTAGCCAGTGAAATGCATGTTGTACTGATACCTGACTGTTGCTTCTTCCAGTACACTCTTCTCAGTGTGTAAGTTTACTCACACCTCCTAATGCTAACACTGGATACATGGGAGTATGTACTTTCTTTTGGGAATAGGGAATTAACTGGCATATGACAGTAGTTATTGTAATGTATTCCTATGGCTTTCCTATTTTCCCTTTACATTCACTCCTTGTAATGCATGTTATATGTCTTTATTGCAATGTATTCCTATGGCTTTCCTATTTTCCCTTTACATTCACTCCTTGTAATGCATATTATATTTCTTTATCGAAATGTATTCCTATGGCTTTCCTATTTTCCCTTTACATTCACTCCTTGTAATGCATGTTATATTTCTATATTGCAATGTATTCCTATGGCTTTCCTATTTTCACTTTACATTCACTCCTTGTAATGCATGTTATATTTCTTTCAGCACCAAGTTATTGTATATCTGCTGTGGCTTAGTAGTACATCATGCAGACTGGTGAGTCCAAGGTGTGGGGTTTGAGACTGACAAGGGTATTTCATTTTGCTGCTGAGCAGTACAAGGGCCTTGTCATACAGAGTGACTAAGGCACTTTTAAGCAGTTGTAAGTGGGTTTGCCGGGGTTTGCGTGATGCTTAACGATGCCAAGCTAAGCTTAGCTTAGCTTATTTTATGTTAGCAATACTAAGCTAAGCTTGGCGTAGCTTATCATATCTTAGCAATGCTAAGCTAAGCGCACACATGCGCACACTGGTGCAAACCCGCTTACTACTGTTTACAAGTGCTCACTCCCGCTAACCCCTGTGCTCATTTCTTTGACAGAAACGTAAATGGGGAGATAGGAATGTGGTGATAAAGGGTGCACAAAGAGGGGAAGACAGTAGGGGAAACCAGCTCGGGATGTACACGATGGGTGCGGAGAAGGTCCATAGCTGCCCATTTCTTTACCAGAAACAACTGTGCATATGCAATACATTAGGTGGGATATTTGAAACCTTCCACCCCTGAGAGAGGGGTGAGGACAACTAAGTATGTTGTACTACCAGTTATGAATATCAGGCACATGCACGGTTTGCGAACTGCTATACTGTCATTAGTACGTTACTCACTTCTGAACAGTTTGTGGTTTGTTTGTGTTGACATTAGCACAGTCTGCTCAGGACAACTGGACATATTTCTGTACTGTGTATGCCTACCTACACTCTTGGTTGTGCCTGACTACACGGGTATATAGTACCTTTGGGTAGGGGTGCAGAACTGCAGAGTGCATTATTTATTATCGTGTGAGGTTTATCTTACTGAACATGCAGAGTTGCTGTGCACCTGTAAGTCTATGAAGGCTTGTAGTCTGTCTGAGTAGCTCCCACCTGTGGACATATCCAGATGGTAGACAGAGGTCAGCCTAGAATTCTTTGACTGTGCACCACAGCAGTATTTTCAGCACCTGAACAATGGCATTGTCACAGGTGGTTGCTAGCAGTACATGGCTACATCCTTTGATATTTCTGTGTTGTACTTCTACATAAAGGCATGCTTGTGGGATTCATTCTGCAGCTATTTGCAGAGTGTGTAACAGAAGACAAGCTGATATGCCTGTGTGTTTCTGACTCTTCCAGGCCTCAGATACTCTCACGTATATATTTGAACAGCCTCAGGGAAAGGTACATATAACTGGGTTACACCTGTGATATAGTTGAGACATTTTGCAGTTCAGACTTTGGGGGATTCAGAGCATATGTATTACTACACATTTTCTGATGTGCAAGCGGTGTCTACTCTCACTTATTGACATTTGTCATTCAATGAGATTCAATACTTGTCTGCCTACTGTTAGTACATTTTACAGGGAGTCAGAGGGGCACAGCTATCATTTGTTTACAAATCAGGGTCATCACTGTAGATCAGTCACTGTTGGGAGGTCTGGCCTGTGACCTATGCAAATATGCCAGTGTTTATCCTTGTCTGATACTGTGTGGGGTTTGTAAGCTGCTACTGTAACCTTATTCCCTACTAGCATGGCTGATTCTCTTTTCACAGTCATGTCATGCAATTCCACAACACCTGCTGGTTAAGGCCCAGAGAACAAGATTTGTGTTATGCCATTCCTATTTTCTCTTTACATTCACTCATGGTAATGGATGATATATTGCTTTCAGCACTGAGCTATTGTATATCTGCTGTGGTGTAGTGGCACTTCATGCAGACTGGTGTGTCCAAGGTCCCGGGTTCGAGACTGACAAGGGTATTTTATTTTGCTGCTGAGCAGCACAAGGGCCTTGTCATACAGAGTGACTAAGGCACTTTTAAGCAGTTGTAAGCGGGTTTGCGTGATGCTTAGCAATGCTTAGCTTAGCACACACAAGCTCACACTCGCGCACCCCCGCTAACTACTGATTAAAAGTGCTTACTCCCACTAACCCCCACGCTAATTTCTTTTAAAGAAAAGAAAATGGGGAGATAGGAAAGTGGTGAAAAAGGGGGCACAAAGAGGGAAAGACAGTAGGGAAACCAGCTTGGGATGTGCAGGATGGGTGTAGGGAAGGTCCAGGTCCATAGCTGCCCATTTCTTTGCCAGCAACAGCTGTGCATATGTATGAAATTTGGTGTGAAATGTGAAACCTTCCACCCCTGAGAGAGGGGTGAGGACAACAAAATATGTTGTACTGCCACTTAGAATTATCAGTTTACATATCCAGTGGATATGTGTGTGAATTGGTCAGCTATGTATGGAGCGTAATTTTTTTGTGGAAACAGATTGCCCTTTTTTTAATTTTTTTTTCAGGTGAGAGTGGAATGTGAGGTAGAAGAAGTAGGTATATTTGGGGAGGTAGGTTGGGGAGGTAAACAGACAAGACAAACAAGACGCATACAGGGGCGGAGTTTGACACATGGGGTAGGCAAACACAATTGACGGGGAAGGATGTTTGAAAATCGCAAGCCCATGAGCCCACAGATGGTAACAGTGGAACTGAGATCCCCACCCATGGGCAGTCACCACTGCACCTTCACAGCCCCGAGGGTGGCTGTGCTGGGGGCTGAGTAGGATGGGCAGGCTTACCTGAGAGATGCACCACTCTCGCCTCAAGCTGGCATAGGGGATCAGCGACTGAACTCTGGATCTTCCTACGCACCACAGCCCGGACCCTTTGAAGGGTGATGGGTAGCCCTTCTCCGCCCACGCTTGCACGTGGGGGATGAGCCCCATCCCCTGCAGTGCTTCCACCCAAAGGTGGCACAGGGCCAATGGAGGAGGGGAGCCCGGGCTGGGCACCGGAGCTGCTGGTGCCAGGTGCACTCACCAACTGAGGAGGGACAGGTGGGTCCACTGGGACCGGCCTTCCCATACGTTCTGTGATTAGGTGTGTTTAATTGCAACATAAACAACAGCATTCCAGATTAGTTGTAACAGCATGCAGTAATATTCCCATTAACCCAACACACCAAGGTTCCAACAGTTGAACAGCAAGCATAACACATGCATATACTGAATGACAGTGGATATTCTGACAGCATGCAGGGATGTTTGGTAGCAACAGGCCACCATGAACGTGGTGTTTGAACAGGGCACATGCATCAACATCAATGCAAATATTTATAAAACAATAGGACATATGTCCCAACAAATATTTAAGGTTACACATACCCATTGAGGTGTGGAATTGCATGGTTTATGCACATACGGTAGGGTGTAGAAAAAACCTCAGTTAACATCTTATAATGACCTTTTAGTCTACACTACATTCCCAGTGACTGCAGTTATTACACTTGCCACCATACATTAGGTTGTGTCATGGGTTTGGCTAGTTCAATATATGCCTGACCCATATCTGACATACTAACTGTCCAGGATTCAGGTGTTACTGCTACATATTTCTTGTTTGTATTTATATTTCTTTATCTACATATCTGGGATGTTTTCACAGGACATTTTCACTTCGATTTGTACAGAACTCTGCATTTCTTAACACACACTCACATTTCTGATAAATAATTACATGCTACATGTGTGCCAGGTTTACTTATTCATGCCAGCCAGTAACTGACTATTGTGGACTGTATATATGTTTCACAGCTACTAGCACTTCCATCACCCACTTTATATGGGGCTACATAACTCTGGGTTGCCAGCACATTTTCAAACAGTACTGTTTGTATAATGCAAGGGTACTACAACAGTTCAGACTCGGTGACACAGAGACACCCTGGGTTTTAGGCCTTTATTAATGACGTTGCACACTTTTCCACAGGCTCACTCCTTTATTTGTTTTAACAGTGTTTATGGCAGACATGTTCATGACATATTATACCTTTATTAATAGGTTAGAACAATCTTTTTTCAGGCTCACTCGCTTATGTTATATGACAGTGCCTGCAGAGATATTATTCCAGACATATGTTACCTTTCTTAATGGGTTACTACACTCTTTTTCTGCCTCTCTGACATTTTTATCTGGCAGTACATGCAGAGGACTTATTCAGGCAATTCTATGGCTGTTTTATTGGACTACAACACATTCTTTCATGCTCTCAAAACATATTTTATATAACAATACATGCAGAATAATCACTAACCTGCCTGGTGGTGCAACCTTAGCAGCCTATCAGCATAGGCTTGCTGATTCGTAACACGGTCACCTGCAGCTGTTAAGTAAATGAAGGGATATTGAAACATACCTATCCGTTATACGTACTTCATTATCAATTCTTACATACTGCATTCCATGGCTACATACTCAGTTGTGGGGCATCCTGCATCCCACGGGCCTCCTGTATCCACTTGTTCAGGTGGTCCTGCTTTCGTCTCTTCAGGTCTGCATGGTGGTGATGGACCTGCTCACCAGTCCGGGGAATGCTTGTGGCACTGGTGAGGTCACGAGCTAACCGGTTCCATGCCTCTGCATTGTACTCCGTCCCTTGGAACTGGCCCTGTAGGAGTCTTGACTCGTGATGGTGGACAAGGAGCCAAACCATGTATTTGGACTCCTCGATGCCCCAACGTTGCGCTCGGAAGTGTGAACCCTCTCCTACACCTGCCACTCTGACTGCAAATGTGTGCTACAATCAGTTATGGTGAGTATTCCCGCCTATGGGGCTTAAATATGCTGCATTTCCCGCACTTTTTTCTGATTGGCCGTTTTGTAAACTTCTTGGCTGACTGCAGACCTGCTTAGTAATGGTTAAACTACCATTCATAAGTATATGAATGTTAATAGTGGCTGCTTCCCCTGTGTTGTCATGTCTTAGTGGTTCTGTACTTTGATTATGATGCACAGGGTCCTGGGTTCAAACCTTGTCGTTCTTTTATTTTATTACTGTTTAGACAGGCTAGGGGGTGTGGCTGCATTTAAGAAACTTAGCTGTACATTGCTCCTCAGTGCCCTACAGTGCCCTGGTTGGTGCGGCGCACGTCCGCGCAAACACATTGCACTGGGTAAAATGCTATTAAACTATGGGCAACTCTGTTTAACTGGGTAAAGTGCTATTAAACTATGGGCAACTCTGTTTAGCTTAGTAAAGCGCTATTAAACTATGGGCAACTCTGTTTAGCTGGATAAAGCGCTATTAAGCTATGGGCACCTCTGTTTAGCTGTGTAAAACATTGCTTAACACCAGGCTATCTGGGTCCTTTAAAAATATATATTTTGTTCACTGATACATTGGCCATGTCACTGCTTTTAATAAGATTTTAATCATATATGTCTGGTATTATTTCAAATACTGATTTAAAACATAAATAAGAAGGGGAGTGGTGGGACTCAAACCATGAATACCTTCTCTTTGTGCATACGCTCTACCATTACGCTATTGCAATTTGGTGCGATTTGCATAAACATTCTTTCTTATGCTCTTCCATGTCAGAATTGCTAACTCTAGCTAAGCAATGGACACACCCGCGCACACATGTGCAAATACGGGCAGCTATATCGTGGATTTAAAAATATATATATAATTATTTACTTTATATATATGTGATGGGGGTTTACAATGTCAGGGAGTGTGGTGTTGGGTGCAAGTACATTTGAGCGAACTCGCTCTTGTGTGTTGACATTTTGCTTTTTATAACCTTGCAGGGGTGTGCACATTTAGACTGCTCAGCAGTCGGACACGCCCCCTGCTTTCCTACTCAGTCCGTGTAAGAGTTACAGGTGAGTCAGCATGCCCTCATGAATATTCATGGCATGCTGACGTCAAACTGTTCAACTGCAGCCTCTGAGTAAGACTTATTAAGTCTTACACGGAGGATTAGTGAATCCAGGGGTTTGTCTGAGACTTTAGAAACCCAACATTCTGTGTATTCAGTTATTGAAACCAATGCTTTATGTGATCTATTGGAAGTTATACAATGACCCACCCCATTAATATTCCAAAACGTGCACGCTGATTGGTCAGCGTGCACATTGTAAATCAAGACTTATACTAATGGAAAAAGGTCCAATTGCCTAGACTTTTTCCATTAGTATAAGTCTTTTTTTTTTGTTAGACAGCAACAGAGAACAGAAGAACGAGTTTAACATAGCGAGGTATCTTAAAAAAAATCAGCGAAGATCTTAATTTCACTGTTGCTTTTTTTTAAAGCTGTCTTGCTATGTTAAACTTGTTTAACATAGCGAGACAGCTTTAAAAAAAGCAACAGAGAAAGGAAAATCTCCACTGATTTTTTAAAGCTGTCTCGCTATGTTAAATGAGTTTAACATAGCAAGACACATTTTTAAAAGCAACGAAGATCTTCCTTTCTCCGTTGCTTCCACACCCAGTTCTGATTTACTGCATAACTATACGCATGTGCTGAATACTGGACAGTTATGGAAGGGCAGCAAGGAGGCAGTATACAATGCCATTATTTAAGAAAAGTGAGTATTTTTTTTCTTAAATAATGTCATTGTATAATAGCAATAACCCACTTCTGGGTGTGGCTAATGCTGGATTTACCCACGGTTGTCTTTGTTTGGCCACTCTGGCTTCGCCCTCGTGGCCAAACCACACCAACAGTGGGTAAATCCAGCATTATCCACACCCAGACGTGGGCTATTGCTTAATTTTATTATATAACAATGTATTTTATTTCATGACAAATTTACAAACAATCTAAAGGAATGGCCATGGGTACTCCCATGGCAAATAGTTATGCAAATATTGTCATGAATAAATGGTAATTAGAGATTATATTATCGGCATGTAGTAAATATTATAATAATGTGTTATTCTCCAGATGTTTTGTATATGATTTCTTCCATATTTGGAAAGGCTCACTGTTATTTGAAGAACTTATTTTGTATTTAAATACTTCTACTTATTTTTTAAAATGTAAAAGTACAGTAAACTTTACTCAGATTGATTTTTTGGATATAAGGTTGCTTAAGGGACATAACAGGCACCATACAAATTACCCTATTTAAAAAAGAGATTAGAAAGAATGCATATTGTCACAAAACCGGCATGTACCCCCCACATATATTCAAGAATATAGTGAAGAATCAGTTGACACATACAGCAAGATTAAATACATGGATACAACTATGAATACACAGATGGATAATATGGTTAAAGATTTTGTATATAGAGGTTATAATGAGAAGGAAGTTGCTACCATAGAGAGAGAAATACAAAGTAATAGGAATGATTTAGCAAGACCTATATTTTCAGAAAGGGCTGATGTGTTAGATGGTGGTAGTGCAAATGATAAGAAAAACAGTAATTCAAAATTAAGATGCGTACTAACTTTTCATAAGAATATTTCTAAAGTAAAACAAGTTATTAAGAAATATTGATTTATGATGCATGTGCCATGTTTTAAGGACATAACAGTAGAACAACTTTCTTTTGTGTGTTTGAAAAATTGTTTGTACAAAAAGAGCAAGAACAATATATAAGCAGAATTGATAGTTCTAAGTTAGGTACTTATAATTGTAATGGTTTCTAATATAGTAAATATATTTATGCAGAGAAGTATATTGTGCATCCTGTTAAGAAACAGAATTTCTTTATGCTATGGCACCTTTGAGACTAAAATATAGTTTATATGGCCTTTTGCCAATGATGTGATGCCTTTTACATAAGCAAAATGTCATCATGTATCTGAAATCTGCAGGAAGGTAGACACAAATGCATTGTTTAATTGCATAAAAGATAAAAATAATACTCAGTTTAAGTTTTTTATTCTACATATTATTAGATAATACATTGGAGGGGGAGATTTGAAAAATGAAACTGAAAAAAGGAAAACAATTGAATAGTCTGCTTCAGGGCACAGACATTTCCAGGTCTTAATGAAAGTTTGACCATTAAACCGGTTTTAAGAGATTTAAGAAGTAGACTTAGATAAATGTTTCTATAAATGTTAATTAATCAAAGGTCACATCTTTTACTTGATTACTTTAAGTATTTAAGGATTATGTTTTGCTTATTATGGTTATCTTGCCTGGAGAAGCTATTGTGGTGAAAGTGTATACTTGTGTTGTTTTATTAAAAAAAAAAATTGAATACTGCTTATTGTGGTGCCGGAATGTTTCTTATTTGTTTTTGCTTCCTTTTTTTGTATTGATTAATTTTGCTTTCTCCTTTGCATAAATATTACACCATATTTAACCTCTCTTGCATTTTTGTCTCTTTTTCTTTCCCATGTCCATATTTCTTCTCCAGATTATCTTCTGCTCCTCCTGTTTCTCCTTTACTTGGGGAACTCATTGTTCCATCATGCTTTGACATAACCTGTACTAGATTTTCTACACTAAGTACTACACTTTGCAGGTGTTCCATAACTTCAACTTCTATTTTTTTTAACTTCTGCTTTACTAGTCTTCTGTTCTACATTACCCATTTGTGATCTTATTTATTGTATTGTGAAATTGTCCATATCTGGGTGCCTTAGTCTGCATTTCTCTTTGAATATCTTTGGACCTGCTTTTCTTGTATTGATTAATTTTACTTTCTCCTTTGCATAGATATTGTACCATATCAGATCTCTTTTTCTTTCCCATGTCCATATTTCCTTTATACCTTTCAAAAATCTCAAAAAGTTGTTCTTTATATTTTTGCTTTTCCTCAGTCACTTCTTTTTCTAAATGGCCAATGTTTCTTGGTCTATATAACGTTTTTCATTAATCTGTTGTATTAATGGATCCAAATTTGTATTTGAAGCAGTTTCTTTCCTCTAATTTCTCTCTTAATTTTTTGTACATCTTCTGCCTGACATTACAGGGTTCCCATTTAATAATAGCAATACGTAATTTCTTTCTTATCCTCAGCAGTCCAATCTATCATCTTTATGGCTCTTTTTAGCTTGTCAGTTTTTGTAGTTTTTGTGGACTACTATATACTTGTACAACAGGGGGGGTCATCCTCCCCTTGAGCTTGGCACCATTGTAGGAATATATGTGTCTTGAGGATTCTACACTGTCATTTTTTCCAGTACTGGCATCAGTGTGCCTACCAGGATTGGGCACTTTCTTATCCTTGGAATTGTGCACCCAGCTATATTTTTTATTTTTTAACCTATTTCTGTCCATGATATATGCTATATAAAATATAGTCTATGTATCAGTGTTGTTTTAGTGAGATTTTGTAAAAACAAGGTCCTCCTCATGAAGATACTCACCAAGACTTAAGGATGAATTCAGTTCTAGAAGTACTACTTTCCCTTGCGTGCTGATTTTATCATTTCTCCATTTGGACCCTGTCATCCCTTCATTTCGACCATATCATACTGCATCTCCATTCGGACCCTTGGCAGACAAGAGGGATCAATGCTAAGTGAGATTCAGCATCAGACATAGTTGTTTGTAATGCTACAGAAGTTAAAAATACATGCCTGGACAGTTATCTCCTGTAAGGGTATGAGAGGACCTAATTCTCAGACACAACTGGCCATAGTTTACTTTTATTGAGAATATAGGCAAGTATAAAGCCAGGTGTGAATGTTTAATGATATCCCAGGAGACATTTTAAGAGGATATGACTTTCATAATGCAATACCTTGTGTACATGCAGTTAGATATAGCCAGGTAGGCAGGCAAACACTTGGGAATTCTGGGGGTGGGGTGACCCAGTCAGTGTATGCACTTCCAAAAGAAGCTGGTGATGTGGCTGTATAGGCAGGGAACTAAGTAGCAGCAACAATTATGAATCAGGTGGGCAGATGTTTATGGATAATGGGCTTCCTTTGGAAAAGGGGTTACTTCAAGGAGAGATTAAGCAGCTAGTAGCAAGCGTTAATCTCAGTCAGAACTGTCAAAATGGCAGACTTACATTGGAAGAGAAACTGAAAGATAGCAAAGAAAGAGATGAGACAAGCTCAGGACTTACATTGGAAGAGAAACTGAAAGATAACAAAGAAAGGGATGAGACAAGCTCAGGACTTACATTGGAAGATAAGTTGAAAGATAAAGAAAGAGATGAGAGAAGCAGACCTGTCAGTTCCTGTCTTGTAGAACTTGAAGGAGGTAATCATGGAGGTTCCTGATTTTTAAGGCCTGGGGATTCTACATACAGAGACAAGAGGATAGTTTATAGAAAATGAATTCCTAAAGGAAAGTTAAAGGGAGAAATGATATAGCAGTTGGTAGTTCCAAAGACCTAGTGATGGACACTTCTGGCTATAGTCATGATATTCCTTTTTTCACACTGTATGGGCATAAAGCATTCAAAAATGCAGCTATAGTGAATCTTGCATTATATTCTACATTACACACATTAGAATACATTAAACCATCTTTTCTGACCTTCCACTAAGCAGTTCCATTAGTTTCACCCCAGGAATGATGTCAGTGCTCTGTCATTTGGCTCTGGCAGTACATCACAGAGTGATACGTGACTTTCCTTAAGCAGTAGTGTATCATAGTGCGATGTGCTGAAGTACCAAATTAAACATACATGAAGGCTCCAATGAGAAGGTGTTTTCTGAATCTCTTCCTACTGCTGAGAATTAGCAGAGGATAACAACAAGCTACTAGGATCCAACAGTAGGTCTTTAGCCTAATCAGATGAATGAATAAATGAAAACTAATGGTACACCTATAATATGTGTGTGTGTGTGTGTGTGTGTGTGTGTGTGTGTGTGTGTGTGTGTGTGTGTGTGTGTGTGTGTGTGTGTTTTGTATTACGGTGGGTAAACTTATGAGAATGAGGGGGAGATACTGAACTTTAACCAGATAGGAGAAAATTATTCTGGCTCCTGGAGCTGACTGCCAGCATTGCACAGAGGCAAAATTTCTTTCTATAAACCTTGAGTTATTTAAGTCAGTGAATTTTCTTATTATGCAGTTTAACGGTGGTTTTGGTTTACTATAATATTTTTTAACAGGAAAGATTGTTACCATGTCTTTTGGATGCATTTTAGCAACTAGTATATTTATTGTATGACTAGCTTTTGAGATATGAATTTGCATAGGTGTAGTGAAATGT
>NC_056732.1:739037964-739157964 GCF_019279795.1 Protopterus annectens
GTATGTTAAGCAGAGATCGCCTCTGAGTAGACGACATGCGACAGAGTATAGGTGGAGTTGTTTTAGATGGTCAGCATAGGGCATCTGCTTTTGGCTGTGATTCTTTTAGTGAGGTATTTCCATGGCCTTTCCAGTTGTTGCAGATGTCCTGAGAGGTACATACCAAACGGAACATTCTTTTCTATAATGGGTCTAATGAGGGATGAGTACATTGGGACAATGACCTCCTTTTTTCTGGAAGAAAAGTCCTTAGTGATGAGGTGTGCCACATAGAAGGATTTCCTGACTGTTGTGGTGATGTGGTTATCAAAGGTGAGACCACTGTCCACCTGTGTCCCTAAGTCTCTTATCACACTTTCAGTGTTTAGTGTACTGCCACCTATGTGGTAATTAATGGGTACATGTTTTTTTCCCAAAGGGGATAACTATACATTTCTTGGCATTGAGCTTGAGCCAATGGCTCTGGCACCAAGCATCTGTTTCTGTAAGGCCCTTTTGTAGAATATCCATATCATTTGGAGAGTCAGTAATGGCTCCCAGTTTGCAGTCATCTGTGAACTTTGTTAACCAGAGTCCCTTAGTGTTAGCCTGTACTTCAGAGAAGTAGATGCCAAACAGGAGCGGTCCCAGGACTGAACCCTGAGGTACTCCACTTTGTCACTTGTCTGGAGCTGGATTTGGAGTTTGCTACTTTTACAGTGTGGGTTCTGTCAGTAAGTCAATTGGCAACTCATCGAGTGAAGTAGGGAATAATGCCCAGCTTAGTAAGTTTATCTTTGATTCCATGGTGGGGGATGGTGTCGAAGGCCTTGGCAAGATCCAGATAGACTGTGTGGACCACCTTATCCTTGTCTATGGCTCCGGACACTCATTTGAAGAAGTCAGTCAGGTTCAGGAGACATGATCGGCCCTTCACGAACCCAAACTGTGTGGGGTCCAGTGTTTGAAGTTTGCCAATGTCTTTGTTTATAAGTTCCATGATAATAAGTCCCATGGCCTTGCAGATCATGCTCATCAGACTGATGGGGCAGTAGTTCCTGGGATCCAAGGTGGATCCCCCCTTGTGGAGTGGGATAACTGTAGCTGTGCACCACTCATTGGGCATGAAGCCTCAGGTGAGGCTATGATTAAACATGACACTTAGGTGAGGTGCCAGTTTGTTTTGTAGTTCATGTAGTACACAGCCTGGGATGTCATCTGGCCCCATGGATGCTGTATTCTTAGCTTTGGAGAGTGCTGTTTTTACCTGTGTGGTCATCATTACCAGAATTTGGCAATCTTTCGGTATTGAGATGGCCCCTTTAGGGGGTGAAAGGGGGGTGAAGTTTGCACTGAATCGATCTGCCAGGACATTGGCAATATCCTTGGTATCCGTATATTTAATGCCATTCTGTTGTAGCTCAGAGCAGATCTGAGCATTGCCATTTAGATTCTTGACATAGCTATAGAATGCTTTGTGGTTGTCTTTGAAATCTTTGTCAATTTTATTTTCTTAAGTAGCTTTGGAGGATTTTATGAGGGATCTCAGCTTTTTACTGAGGCTGGTAAGGGACTTTTTTGCATCCTGGGATTTTCCTCTTTTCTGCAACAGTTTCTTCCTTTTGTTGTAAAGTTTGTTTATGGCAAGGGACCAACAGATTGGCTTCCTTTTTTGGAGGAGAGCATCATGGTTCTATTCGGGATGACATGATTCATGCATGAATGGATGTGCTCATACAGTGCCTTAGTGTAGGATTCACCAGTCAAACTTGCAGTTCCCGTCTGTGTGGGTGTCATGAAGTTTGTCACTTCTGACTTGAGTAGCATGAAGATGGCTTTGAAGAAGTTTTTTACGAAGGTTTCCTTACTGGGGGATGGGATGTGGCTGTCAAGGGTGATTAGCTTATGGTTAGGCCTGACCAACAAGGGGGTAATCATAGGTGTGGGGCATCAATTTCCCATGTTGATAATGACCAGGTCTAGGATATTGGAGCCCCTGGTGGGACTAAGGATTAATTGATCCAGGGCATTGGAATTTATGAATTCCAAGAACCGCTGGGCAAAGGTGTTGGTACACAAGTAGTTTTCCCAGTTAATGGCAGGGTTGAAATTACCCAGTATTACGGTGTTTGGTTGTATCTTAATATTTTCCAGTATGTTTAGAAAGGTGTGGTGAGAATCTTGGGGCATGCTGGGGGATCTGTAGCAAGCTACAATTTGTTTTGCAGTCTTACCTAGTGTTAGTTGCACCTGTGAATATCCTTGGTGAATATGGACACTCCTCCACCTTTAGTGTTTCCGTCCTGGTTTGGTGGCAAAAAGTGTGGTAAGAGTTGTAGCCTGGTATTGTAGGGGTGCTCTCTGGAGCCTTGAACCAGGTCTCAGTTACTGCACAGATATCGATGTTTTACATTTTTAGGAATGCCTCGAGAGAGTGCATTTTGAGGTTTAGACTTCTAGCATTGAGTAGCATTACCTTCAGATTTTGCATGATTGTACCTGTTATTATGGTGGTTTTGTCCTTTGAACTTTGCCTAAAAAAGGCACTGTAGTGGTGGCAAGAGCCTTAGCCAGTAACCTGAATCCCAGGGGCAACAAATGCAGACCATCTCTGGCAAAGCCTCGTGGTCTGTCAATCATGTCATCCCAGGCAGACAGATACTGGATCCCCTTTGAATGACACCAGAAGCTTAGCCAATTGTTGAAGTCAATCATTTTGTCCTTATACTGTGGTATCATTCTGGGAGAAGGCAGGGCTAGGGTCATACCTGCCTGGGCCACATGATCCGAGAGTTCTTCCTTGTCTCTTTTCATGTAGTCCAGGGAGGTATATCTCAAGTCATTCCCTCCACCATGGACAACGACAGAGTCATATTTGTACTTGTTGTGGAGTGTCTCAACATGGACAATGACAATGTCATATTTGTACTTGTTGTGGAGTGACTTGTGTGCATATGTTATGTGGCAGATCCTGGTACCTGACAGGCAGATGACTGTAATTTTCTCCTTGTTCAGCCTGGTGAGTGGGACATCAGTGTGCCTGACTATAGCGTCACCTATGACTAAAGTGTTGGGTACATTGTCTTGCCTTAGGGGCTGTTATTGGGCGGCACACTGGTGTGAACTATGTGACACTTTGGTTGTGATTGGTGTTTGTTTGTGTTTCAGCTTCAGAGGTCCTAGTTGCTTGGGCAGGTTACAGTTAAGGGTCTCCACATATATGGATTTAGTGTTGCTATGTGTGGGTGTTGGTGGTGTGGGTTTAGGAGGGCTATGTGTTGCTTGAGGTGTAGTGTGGGCGTTAACCTTCTCCTCTTGACTGTCTAGCACAATCTTGGGTGGAGAGAGCTTTGCTTCTAGTTTGGCTATGTAAGTCCATCTCTCGCAGGTTGTAGTGTTGGGTGGTAGGAAGAGAGGGTTGTCTGTGTACATGAGGCAATTGCTGCATTGCCCCAGTATGCCCAGATTCACCAGGTGGACAGGAGAAATCACTGGAAGCTGACCCTTGGACATGCCTGATTTGGTGCTTTTTTTTTGCAAAGTACAAGAGCTGTTTTCCCTTATCTTAGCAAGGTACTTTGCAATTATAGGCTGTTTAGTACTTACAATTAATTTCTCCTTATTAACAAGGTTCTCTGTGTTTACAATACTTTGCTTCTCTGTGTTTACAGTACTTTGGATTAAATTTAAAACGTATTCCAAAAACCCTGACGTTCAAATTTGCACAAGTTTTGATTTTTAAAAAATATTACTACACCATGTTGGTCTTTCAAAGTGGTTACAAATAATGATTTTGTTTTTTGGAATTGCAAGTGTGATTAATATATAAATACCTTTTGTGTGTGTGTATATACATTTATATGTGTAAGTGTGTGTGTACTCACGCACAAGTGTGCAGATTCACACTTAAAGGAGGCTCACACATATACATATCTAAAAAGCAGACTTTATATTATCACCTGGCCCAAAATCTACTTAAAGTGTTACATATTTAGGAATAATATATTACTTTTACACTTGGTTTTGAAAAACAATTCATCATAATTTCCCCATAAAATGTGTGAGACTTTCTAAGAAAGCACTGAGGACTCTAAAACCTGGTGAAAGTGAAGTTGTGTCCTGGATTAGTATATTTCTCATCTGCTTTAATTCACACTCAGAAATGGTGCATCATTGTCCATGAGCCTATATCATGTGCCTCACATCAGTGAAAAGCGCCTGCACAGTTTGAAACTGATCTACACATTTGTTTGTGGGTCACCATTTTTCTTTATATGTTCTCATATAAGCTCTTTGTGTACTTGTGTGACAGATGGCCTACAGATGATAATTTGTATGTTTTCTCTGCTGCTATGCTGTCATACTTTTGGTTAGCTAAGCAGCACATCTGGTATTTTGAAGAAACTCCATCAAATTTATCATGAGTCTTACTATGTTAGACAGTAATGGCTTTGCTGATTTTTCAAATTACAGGTTTCATTTCTGAACTTGTGGTAAATGCTGAAAGAAAAGGCACAGTAATGTTTTCACAAAATAGTATATCTCTTCATTTGAATCAACTAAAGAAGTGTCACAGTTTGTTTTGGACTTCGTGAAATGTTAATTATAATAATTCTGTTTGGAATTATGTAGGTGTGACGTTTATGTTATTATGTACATTCAAACAATGTTATCTTCTTAGCTAAAATGTCCTACAGACGTCATTAACATGTCAGCAAAGAAGTAGAACAGGACTTTTTCTGACTGCACATACTAACATTTTCACATTAATGCATTCAACTCCATGTTGCAAGTGAGGATAAACATGTACCGATACTGATTTTATTCCTATCAAACATTTTTCCCCAAAGTCATCAGTTCACTAAAATGGTCAGCCTAAAAATGTTCACCTGACTAACTTCTGTTTCTACAATCAAAAGGAAGTAACAGTGTAACTGTACTTCTTGTATTTTTTAATATGTAGTAGAAAATACTGTATAAATGTATATTGCTCCTTCAGTATAGCAGTCTAAATGTGAAACAGGAAGTACCATCACTAAGATTCATTCAAATTGACCTTCTATTGAAGAATAACATTTTACATTAGACTTAATATGATAGCACTACGTTGATGCTAACAATAATTGTCAGAATTGCTGGGGTGCTGTTTTGTTCTATGCTAAGGTACATTTAGCTGGTAAAAAGCATTGTCATGTTTTGTAATTAGAGCCAAAATTGTTGAATATCTTTTGCTTTTTACTCTTAAGTTTTAAGTAGGTCTGCTCAATAATTAGTCATTTGAGGAATCATATAACTCATATGATCATGTGACATCATTCCATCATCCTAAATGAATATTTTCTAAAAGTAAATAGCAACGGTTTTATACGTGGACTGCTTATCTGTGTGGTAATAAAAATAATCTTGATTTAAACAAAACCTGCTTAGCTGTCCTACCATCCTAGTATTCCCTCCATGTATTTTAACATGAGGAAATGCACATACACAAACAAACCGACCAAATAAATAAATAAATAAATTCATGCAATAATAAGTACATACACAAACAGATACAAGTTGTTTTAACATTCTACCACTACAACCACCGTTAGATTATTTTGTGGTCTTCAGAGTCATAGATCTATTTCTGTTGCTGATCATGATGCCAACAGCAGGGAGTTTGATAAGTTATTTTATTAATGACACTGTGTAGCAGTGAAAAAAGGGTTATTCTTCTTATGAGCTGTTGTTCTTTAGATGAAACAGTAAATCAGTGCCTCAGTATACATGATCTAGACAGTCAGGGTAGTGCCAAACCTGATATCAACAACATAAGCAAAAGATTGCCAAATTCCGGTAATCATGGCCACACAGATAAAAAACGCACTCTCCAAAGCTAAGAATACAGCATCCATGGGACCAGACAACATCTCAGGCTGTGCACTACATGAACTACAAAATGAACTGGCATCTCACCTAAGTGTCATGTTTAATCATAGCCTCACCTTAGGCTTCGTGCCCAGTGAGTGGCACACAGCTATAGTTATCCCACTTCACAAGGGGGATCCACCTTGGATCACAGGAACTATCATCCCATCAGTCTGCCAAGCTTGATCTGCAAAGCCATGGAATGCATTATAATGGAACACTATAAACAAAGACATTGGCAACCTTCAAACACTGGACCCCACCCAGTTTGGTTTCGTAAAGGGACGATCTTGTTTCCTCAACCTGATTGACTTATTCAAATCAGTCTCCAGAGCCATGGACGAGGGTAAGGTGGTCCACACAGCCTATCTGGACCTTGCCAAGGCCTTCAATACCATCCCCCACTCTGGAATCATAGACAAACTCACTAAGCTGGGCATTAATCCCTATGTCACTTGATGGGTTCCCAACTAGCTTACTGACAGAACCCACACTGTAAAAGTAGCCGACTCAAAATCCAGCTCCTGAGAGTTGACGAGTGCAGGGTTCAGTCCTGGGACCACTTTTGTTTGGCATCTACTTCTTTGAATTATGGGCCAGCACTAAGGGACTCTGGCTAACAAAGTTTGCAGATTACTTCAAACTGGGAGCCATTATTGAATCCCCAAATGATGTGGATATTCTACAAAAGGACCTTACAGAAACAGATGCTTGGTGCCAGAGCCATGGGATCAAGCTCAGTGCCAAGAAATGTATAGACATCCCCTTTGGGAAAAACATGTACCATTAATTAATAGGTGTTCAGTATTATTCAGAACTACAAACATCTCCCCTACCTCGACCCATGTTAAAACACAGTCCTAGATTGTTTTTTTGTCATCAACATTACTATTTTCGAACTTCCGTGTTCGACTATAGTACAGTCGATGTAGTGCCATTTGACATTTCAATAGTAGACCTATATATATATATATATATATATATATATATATATATATATATGTGTGTGTGTGTGTGTGTGTGTGTGTGTGTATATATATATATATATATATATATATATATATATATATATAAAGAGAGAGAGAGAGAGAGGGAGAGATTTTATATATATTTGTATGATATATATATATATATATATATATTTATATATATATATATATATAAAATAAAAACAAAATTCTTTTTTTTACATTTTTGCAAGGAGACAAGCTCCCCTACACTCCCCACACCCCCTGCTAATTAAATATACCAACCCTGAGATTGCACCACAGTGAGGAAAACAGTAAATATACAGTACAGTGATCTCCATTTAAATGGTTAGAAGTTTCAAATCTTCGAGCTTATGGTCTTGACCATAAGAAAGTCGACGTTTTGAAAGTTTGAAATTTAGAAGTAAACCTGAGAGACAGAAAGTGTTCCACATAGTACATATATTCTGGTTTTGTCGAATTTGTCTTTACAATTTTAGATAAAAACATTTTGGTCAAATGCTGCAAATTGTTTGAATACTTGCATGCTGATTTCTTTCATAAGTGTACCTGAACTGATGTGTTTCTATCAACTTACACTGAGTGTTTGCATGCAGCATCTTTTGCTAAGAGTTACAGTTACTGGTTAAGGGAATTTCTCCTTTTCTCTACTGTTATGCAGTTATGAGATTGTTATATATGCAGACAGAGATATGGAGGGGATTTCCCACCTGCAAAAACAGTGCTTTTTTTTGTGTTTCAGTAAGAACGTATGTTATGTTTTTCTTTTGGGTTACTTGCCCTGGGAAAAAAGTTTGTGGTTCGGAGTTATAACTTTCATTATTTTCATCTCACAAAAATAACATTTGGGATTCTGGTCTTTTGATATTTGAAAGGTAATCCATATATACACATATATATACATTTTGTTCATTACTACTATCCTTAGAAACAATGGCAATCAGATTACATCACTTCCTTTGTCACACAAAACAGAGGTAATTATATTAAATCAGCTTACATTTGCTTATTTTCCCACAAATGAATAATTGGCTATCTTCCAGTACTGGATTTATCCATTAACTGCCCATTAATGCCAGCCTCATTAGTTATGGAGTGCTGCTTCTTTGAAGAATATTTAATTGCACTTTGTGACCTTGGTTTTCCTATCTCCAAACCCTTGTTTGACTTTTATGTATGTATGTATGTATTTATGTTTGTATGTATATATGTATGTATTTACTTATTTATTTATTTTTTACAATTTGATAAGCAGATAAGTGGGCTGATCTACTGAACCTTATGAGCCACAACCTGGGTCCAATTATAGAGTATAATCAGTTTACAGTAAATGCTCTGTAAAATGAACAATAAAACAGTTTCAATGGCATACAGTTATATACTCTAAAATACAAAAAGATATTTACAGTGGCATATTTTATTACACAATGTAATGGAGGTTATTCCACATGTAACACATTCAGAATGTATATTGCAACTATAAGTTGCAACAGTTAGCTAGTGTCACAAAAGCAGTCATTTAATACAATGCAAGCAATTAAGTCTTTCCTGAGAAATTACTGAAAACTGTTTTGGCTTTCAAATATATCTCTTGTCCTTTCATGTACTTTTACACTCAAAGAAAAAAGGTCACATAGTCTCAGTAATTGGAAATGCACATTGCACATTAACATATTGTAAAGGTATGGTATGCAAAGGTGCCAACAATGAGCAACTAGAAAAAAAATATCTTAAAGTTACTTTTCTCTCACCTCACACCCTGTTCTTTCCCCACAGCCACCATGTACTCGACACAGGACATATCCTCTTCGTATGAGCTGACAGGAATGTACAGGAACAGGCATATTGCTTGACTTGTGTAAGCTTACTCCTTATCAAGTATTCATATCTTTAGGAAGGTAGACAAAGACAGCTTAACACACTTTTGAGGTACTGTGTGCCACCTAAGTTCTACCTGCAAATTCTGAAAGTGCTGCTTTCCCCCAAGCACCTTTGTCTGTAGCTCCAAAATAGCTTTTATGATGTTCATGAGCTGGAGAACAAAATGAATTTGTATTGTCTGAGCAACAAGTAGGCAAACGAAGCCAAGTACCTCCAAAATCAATGACTTGCTTAATGTTGGTGTCACTCATGTGTGCCATGAAGCACAGCACATCTTTGTTATAAGGTATGTCAAGCTTGAGCAGGATACCTAAGTATGCATATTTTTTATGCTGCTGCAGGCTATGCTTGTAGTGATTCAGAAAGCACACTGAAGAATAACTTGCAGATACTTTTTCACTGCAGAAAAACATGGCACCATTACTGAGGATATCCACATGGTAATGGTTACTTCAGCATGTTTCTAGTAGAGAGTGCTTGCATAGTTCATTAAGGACAGCAAGATCATTCTCCTTTATGGTCAGTTAAAATAGCATCCAGCAGGCTGCTATGGGGATCTATTCTGTAAAGCTAATGCTGGTTATGATCTAGCTGAGGTGATGACCACAGCCAAAGGCATTATTAGGACAGAAGAGTAGTGCAGCCATCAGTATTATGACTTAAGATATTGCCAATCAGATGATCTCCATGCATGGAAACAAACATTAGGCAACGATGCCCTGCATGGCATTGTTCATGGACTGTTGTTTTTTGGGGGCGTGTATGATTGGGATCTTTTCTTGTAATTGGTAAGTCTTTGCTCAAACAGCACAGCAAGTGTGTTTGTGTGTATGTGTGTGTGTGTGTGTGTGTGTGTGTGTGTGTGTGTGTGTATGTGCATATGTGTGTGTGTTTGTGTGTGTGTGTGTGTGTGTGTGTGTGTGTGTGTGTGTGTGTGTGTGTGTGTGTTTGTATGTGAGTGTGTGTGTTTGTATGTGTGTGTGTGTGTATGTGTGTTTGTATGTGTGTGTGTGTGTATGTGTGTTTGTATGTGTGTGTGTGCGTGTGTGTGTATTTGTGTGTGTGTTTAGTGTAAAGTGTGGTGCTTCCATGTCAGGTGTAGGTAGTAGTGGCATGTAATGTAATATGCTATCTTCACTTATTTTGGGCATCTTTAAGGACCTGTTATATGGTGGGGTTATGCTAACCATCTCAAGGTGTTTACACACCACCTGACATGAACACACCCTCTGACGTGTGTGTACCCCATGGATACCAGGTTCTTATATTTACGTTGGTTTGTTAACATATACTCGGACACAGGTATGGTGTTACAGATGTTGCTTTAGGATCATATTTTATACCTGTTACCGTTCTTGATGTAACCTTTTCTCTTTCAACATACACAAACTGAGAAATAAACAGTGCCACCTACCACAGAAGGCTGGAAAAGCAAACAGCCAGGCAGGTGTAGTTTTACTGAAAAAGCATTGACCCATGTTATAAATTTATACATTCTTTTAGTAAGAGGAGTTGATGTAAGGCAACCTTCCATTTTGTCATTTCCCCGCAGATTCCATGATGGATATGCAGTAAGTAGGTCAGCAGGTAGCATGACCACAGCCTACCTGGTCTGGGTCCTATGTTTATGATGGACAGAGGCCATCAGTAAATCTCCACCTATATAAATCAAATTTGTGGATCACATTTGGGTTGCATGGCTAGGTTTATAAGACCCTAGTAGTTGTTAGCTTAGTATACACCTATGAACCTATGAGCCTATAACCTACCTCTGCTGTAGCTGAAGCTAAGGAGGATGATTAATTTTGGAAGTGCCCAATGTAACCTAGTCTCAGTAGGAAGCAGGTGGTAGAGAAGGCTCTAGTGGAGAAATCAGTAGGTAGACACATGGTCAGAATGGAGAAACTCTTGGATTGAATTGCAGTTTTGCTCATCTGGCCAAAATCAATTCTTGCTGTGACAAATCATGGTATGGTTCATACTTTTGACTGCCTTGATCCATCAGCTGGTGATAGATCGCAGTAGTGTCCTTTTGGGCCAGTGAAGTAGATGTCATATTGTCACTCATACATTACCCTGTATTCTGGCTGGTGTACCCCTTATTCATATGTCATACCCCATATCATGTTCATTGTTCAATCCTTCCTTCACCATTTGCATGCCCTCAGTTTGTCTCTGTCTGTTCCTAGTATACCCATCATGGTGTATGCACATCCTCTCCTGTTTATCTTTCTGTGCTGTTCCATATAAGTTTTTCCCTGCACAATAACTTACTGACCTTCCATTCCTTTCTTTCTTTCTTTCTTTCTTTCTTTCTTTCTTTCTTTCTTTCTTTCTTTCTTTCTTTCTTTTCCTTGCCCTTCTCCCATATTCCCTTTCTGTCTATACAAAGAAATATGGATCCCATCCGTACAGAAGAAGATGCCCTGCCTTCCCTTCAGTCAGTTCCGTCCTATATACTGTCCTTTTGTGTTTCCCTCTGACTGCCACCTTTCTGTTTCCTACTTTCCCATACATCCCTTTTCTCCATTTTTATGCATCAAATAGATGTCCATATATGTGGACACTATAGTACTGCAGCTGCAAATAACATACAGGATCTATAATCTTAAATACCACTTTGTGCCATCCTGCTGAGGGACAAGCTAGCATGCAGGGAATAACCTCTACATATGCTGTTTTATTCTAAGATGTATCTTTATGTAAAATAACATTGAGGCTGGTAAAATTCCCGCAAAGTAGGGTGCCTAGGGACTGTCTCTTGTACCTCTGTCCTCATGTCTCACTGCATAGATAGTTTGCTTGTACATTAATTGCTTTGCTTAGCTAAGAAAATGAGAGCACATCTGTTTGCATGAAAGCACTCCCTGTTTTACTTTACATTGTGTTGCCATGCAGTATCAACAAGGTGTGCAAGCCTTCCATGGGCACGAAGTGCATATTTATGAATCCCGGACAGTCCTGGAGTGGTTTATGTAACTATCTAGTCACGTTCCTACACCTGTGTTGTCTTTTTCTTATAGCATAAAATGTGCTCGTATAAATAATTGCACAATAATTTAGCAAAGAGCACAGATGCTGCAGTAAAGCCATCATTTGTACATTTGAATAACTTTTTGTTTTGTTAAATGTCAGTCTAAATTTATTCACAGAGATTATATTCTTTAAAAACAGCACAATTTTATTTTTTCTCCACATTCAGCACACCTCCATTTGAGATCTGAGAATTATTTTGTATGGAGGTCTGGACAAAACATGGAGTGGTTTTAGACACAATAATAACTCCATCATAACTATACCGTTTCAAAGCCATTAACTGCAGTACAATCACAAGTTATTCGAATATACACTGACAAGCAATAAGTACAATACTGACACAGGAGGGCCTTCTTTTGTAATGGTCTAACTGCTGGACAGCAGGGTTTCACAGCTTAACTTTTATGAAGATCAGACAAACCTACTGTAAGTTTTAACAAGATCAGGTACTCCTCAGTGAGGTCAAACTAGATATATCACTTTCAATACGTCTTTGTTTCAGTCAAGTGCCTTAGACTAATCCAGAAACATTCTTGCTTTGTTATTTTAGTTGTCCTTAGAATTCAAACTGTAATGTTTGAAAAAGCCATCTTGCTTGCTATGACTAATGCTGAATATCAGAAATCAAGTGCTGGTGCTGATATAGTTAGCCAGCTGACAGTAATCAACTGTTTTAGGTGCTTTGGCTAATAACTGCAGGAAGGATACAGGGCAACATCTTTTAGTTGTTAACCATTGCCCCATTTTCATTGAGGGGCTTTAAACATACACTGCAATCAAGTTATAACAGCATCTCCTGGTGACATTGAAATGTGCAGTGATACACTATAGATATAAAATGTACATTTTAAATAGTTTGGGAGCATTACTCAGCAGGAGAAAGTGCATTCTCCTTTACTGAGTTAAACATATTCATTAATGCCTCCAGTAGTAGGAGAAAGCAGGAGAAAATTCAAATGTGCCATCTTGAGGTCTTTACTGAATACAGGAATTTCAAAATTTGAAGTAAGGGCCAAGAATTCACTGATATAAAACTTAGTTTTCACTATTGTAGCAAGCAAAAGTATGCTTGGTCCTCAAGTGGAAAGCTGTATAAACATCCAGCAGAATGACAAAAATGCTATACTTGTTTACTGTGTCATTGTTTTGCAAAATGATTTTAGTTTCTCATTGTGCCAGTCTAGATGGCCTTTGCCTTCTTAATATGCTAATGTGTAAATGGCAATGCATTTTATCTGAAATCTGTAATCTTGTCCTCAGTAAAGTACATTGAATATTATGGTGTACATTCATTGGTGTAGCTGCTTCTAATTCTCATCTGGCCATCCTTTCTCCATACATCTATATTTAATAGCAATAATGCAGAATTCAAGTACAGAATGCAGTGATTCAAGTTCTCATTCTTCCACAGTCAGAGGTCCAGTACTGGCTTTTAATAGAATCATACTGGCCCTTCAACAACTCAGAGAATTTATACTTTATAAAGCAGTGTGACAAAGTTAACTCATTCATATTTGCCATCATTTTTGTACTTCCTTTTAACATCCAAAGCTGTTAATAGTATCCTGATGTAGTTTCGAGGTTGGCTTCCTTTAACTAAGTGACCTGCCAATTAATAATAGGTGCATAAGAAAGGACAAGGTGAAAGTAACGCAGTAACCCAAAGATTGTTAAATCTAGGATGCTCTGTAGAAGAGTTATTAATCCTGGCTTGTCACTTGCTCAGCTTTTTCATATTTGCATTCCTATTTTCATAAGTAAGACCGCTGCATGTTATTGAGGGGCATGATGTGAAAAGTCAAGCTAGAAGTCATAGGAGTACATTGTCACTGTGCATGCATAGTACACTAAACTGTATATAGTGCTGGTTGTTTGATATTCGTTATATAGATATGCAATATTTCCATTTCTATATCAATATTTACGAACCCAAGTCACTTGTAAACTTTTGCATGGCATCACTTTAAACCTTAGCTAATACTGAAGAAAATTGTCATTGATATTCGCTGTTTAAATTATAGATCTTGGGAGATAATTGTTATCTTATTGTTAATTAAACAAGTAAACTTAATATTTTTACATCTCTGCTAATTTTTCAACAAACAAATCCTTAGAAAGGAATTTCTTGCTGTCATGCAAAAGTTCATGTATGCCTGCTTCCTAACAACATATGCTTAAGTTGTACAATTTCCAAGATATAAAAGAAAATATTTGTGAATCTTCAGAGGCACAGATAATCCTAGGTCTGTGTACATTATAATATATTACTGTACTGGTGCAGTGACTGCCAATGCACTCATTATTATAACTGTAAAGAAAACATTTATTGATAACATTGCTGTACCTTTTTAACAGCATTTACTGATCATATGATATATTCTTTTAACTTGAGTTTTTCAAAAAAATGTTCCCGAATCTAAGGATATAGGTAGCCGGAAAGAGGTGTAACATTCCACAGGTGCTAAGGAGTTAACAATGTCATTAATAAGCATTTAATTAATCAAGAGGGGAAGCAGAGTGAAACAGTGAGGAAATAAAACCTCTCTTCTTTTAGTATCAGGAAGGAAATTCCCGTAGTGATAACATCTCCAGAAAAAAACACTCTATTACAGGAAATAGACAGTGGTACTGTAACATAAAAATGGAAGTGGTACCAGTGAAGCAGTAGAAACAGAAACAGAAACATGAAACAAAGTGAAACATGAAGGGGGTTTAAATATTCTGGGGTGTACTGTTTAAAAGTAACAAAAATTCTAAAAGGGATTATAACCCTCAATATATGTAAAGTGATAAGTTTATGGAATATGCATGTAAACATTGGGGATAGGAAGCATTGTGGGTCAGAAAATGGAATGGAAATGACAGGGCACTCTGCAAAAGGGCTTGGGAGAGGGGGGCAAGGAAATGCTAGACCATCTTCTGAGAATGACAATGAAAGTGAGGTAATTTTTATAGCAGGCTTCATTATTTAGTTATAAATCAAAAGATTTTGTTTGCAGTTATGACTAAGTGCAGTATCATTCCTGATACCCCTCAGATGGTTGGTATTAGATGGTTTACCTTTACATGTCCGTAATGCACATGTGTGAAATCCAAAAGTCTGAAAGGACTTTTTCAAGTTCTCGGAAGGCCGACAACAAAATGCATCGAATGTGCAATGAGCGAATGCACAGTGATGTTCTCTCATTGCAGATTCGGCATTTTTGGTGCAAGGTGCACTGCAGTGGGGATCGGGAAGTGGACCCTTTCCCCACTGTAGTGCGACCTCGGAGTTAGAATAATAAAGTAGGGGTGTGGGGGGTGCAGGGGGGCTTGCCCTCCTGCATTACGCTATGTCATTCAAATTGAAGTTTGAAAATCAGCGAATCTGGTTTTTGATTTGCTGATTTTCGAACTTCGGTGCAGATTGGAGTGACGGTTTTCATCATTCCGGTTCGCACAAAGGGCCGTTCGGTAGGTTGATTTTCAACCTTTCAAAGGTAAACCTATTAGACATCTAATACTGGAATTTGTTTTTGAAGAAAGGTATTTATGGACCTATTATTCTCAAATATAGAGTGTAATGGGATCAAAGACCTAAAGGTAAGAAGTCAATTAAGAATGAGCTATTACCATAGAGTGTAGGTCACTGTCGAATGAAGTATGGCTCCATCCCAGACAAAAATAGCGCTGCGGACATCAGGAAGGCCAGCCATGATAAAAATGGGGCAGTGCTTCAATAGAGATCTGACTAAAAGACAGACAGGTGAGATGAAATAATAAAGAGTGCATGTCAATATTCATTACTCTTAGGCTGGTAGTTGGTTAGAGGTTCATTCATCAAAGACCAGTGTAGAAATACAGCCAAATTATATCACCATGTGCAGTTTTAAAATGATAATTATATTATAATGACAGAATAAAGAGAACAATACTAAGTAAGCAATCATGGACCCATATTATGCCTAGCTGTATGCTGCATTTAGAAGACACACTTCAAAATTCTTGGGCACTTATCAAGCACTCATTAGTGCTTACATGTCTCATCAGCTGGGGTCATACATGATAACCTCTGTCTTACTGTGTGCCACACTTAGCAACATAGTATTAACCTAAATATCTCACTGTGTGGAAATACATGTTATTATTCACCTAAATGTCTTACTTTGTGTATTCTTAATATTAAAATACAGCGATTAAAATGCCTCCCACTTATTGCTGTATGCAACTCTGACTCAATGTAATTAATTAATATTCTCTTCCCTAATTAAATCAATGTATTATTGTATATCTCCTGGACAGTGTTGGAATAAGCCTACCATGCTAGTTAACAAACTTCGACAAATAAATAAAACATAGCCACAGGCAACAAATAAACAAATAAAACCTACAAATTGCTAAAACATTGTAGGGTTTAGTATATAAATCAACCCTTAAAGTACACTTCAGAGAAGGCATTGTGTTCCAAGCTGTGCCTGAACTACCCCTGAAAAGGAGACTGACACAGAAGGTTTGTCAGCAAAAGAGGACAAGGAAATCTGCATGCTCGATGAGAATGATGTGTTTTATAAACCAGAACTTTCTGTAGCAGCTGACTCAAAATAAAATCTTTTAGCAAAGAAAATGAAACTATGGAAGCCATTACCAAATAGAACACAAAGTTACTGCTTCTAAGACTGTGGATCAAATTCTTTCCTGGACCCAGATTGGGTCATTGTGTCTGAATAATATCAGATCTAGAAGCAATCCCATTCCCCCAGAATGATATTTAGACCTGTATTGCAGCCTTTGGTCTTTTACTAAAGTTAAAAACTAACTGTTCTCTACAACAGTGAAACAGAAATTTAATTTCAATTTTTAGTGCTGATGAGGTCTTTTTTTAATAGGCACATTAAAGTATTCATTCTGATAGCTGAATCTTCATCCTCAAATTATAGTGCTATTGTTGAATTAGTTTGCCTGAATATTGCTATTTCTTAGTTCCCCTAAACATGTATACTTAGACTACTTTAGGACTGGACTGCAGCATATTAAAAACAGCACCTTAAGCAGGTTAAAAAAATTGCACACAAGTGTACCCTTTGTAAGTGCTGGGTAGCTGTAACTAACTACAATATCACTGCTTGTTTTGCAATTGTTGTTTGTCTTTCGGCTTTTCCCGGTAAGGGGTTGCCAAAGCAGAACTCCAGTCCGCTAATGATTGGCAGTAGATTTTTATGAAACGCCGAGGTTTCAGCTCGACACCCAACCTTCAACGAAGGCACTCCCATTTATGCACGCATGTCTTTCGAACGCTACCCAACCGCGGGGAGGACATGCAGACTCCACACAGAAGGCACTCCCAAGCCCAGCCGAGAATCGAACGGGAGAACCTCTTGCTTTGAGGTAACAACGCTACTGCTGTACCACCACAGCAGTTGTAAAAATCCCACAGAAATCAAGCAACATTGAAGAATTGATTGATTATCCTTCTATAATTCTGGACTTCATAAGTATAGTTTTCTTAGCTACCTTTCCCATCCTGAAAAATAAGTTGATGGTGATATTATCTAACATGGCCTCAGTATATCGGCTGATGTCATGAGTCCTATTTTCAATCACCTGTTGTGTAAAGGAATGACACAAGTCAGCAAAACTGTGCAAGAACAATTGCTTGGTCGTGCTCCATTATAAGATGCCAAATGCCTTAATCATCAGTCCACTAAGGAAATTAACCCCCCCCCCCCCACTGACTGTATGCCATTCAGAAAGCCAGTATTATTGCAGTACCAGCTAGTCCCAATGGCACAACCTATGGGTAGTAAAACAAAAAAAGAATACCATTGCTGCATAGCAGGAAACTCCCTACTGGCAAAAAAGTCCCACTTAGAGTGCAGGGAAAACTGCTATCACACGCACACTTTTTCTGCTCTAGTGCTGTGATGCTGCTGAGCCGCCAACCAATCTGAACTTTCACAGCACCAGGTCTCCTCATTTACAATTACATCATAGTGAACCCCATCCTGCTGTCTTGGCAGCAGATGATGAAGCTTTGATTGTCTGTTGCTATGGTGGACCATGGAATAGTAAGTCAGTCTAGCTATATACTGTATATCGTACCAATGCACATGGCTACTTGGTAAGGCACACAGTGCTGTCTGCCATTGCCAAAAAGGAGGGATCCTAGTATTCCTGAGTACTATGAAGGAAATGAGAATGTGAGCGTTTGTTGTTGGGACCACAATGATCCATGTCTCTGAACCAAGGTAGCCCTCTGTGCCATACTGGACATTGAGGACACAGCGCATGTGCACATCTGTGGACTATATTTTTAAGTTCTATTGCATATGTTTAACACAGTATGTAAACATAAAATTTTATCTGTTTGTTTACAAATGCTACATTTTCCGCACAAATGCAGTTTTAGCAAAATACATGCTCGGCTCGTAATTCCACCTAGATTTTGAGTATATAGAAAAGGCAAACGATGTTTTGATAGTTTCTGCGTACAATGCGTAAGTATGACCCTTTCATTCATATTCATCTCAGGTTATCATTTAGTATCAAGCTACAAAGTTCTTGCTAATGCAACTGTATACTGCACTAAGCATAGTATTGTACGCTGTTAATAAATTAATAGCCATTAGAAAAATCTATCCTGTCCTTACTTCACCAACTTTTGTCAGTATAAATCATTTACAAGGAGCCTAGGTCTAGGTATTTAACATTTATTTTTGTCTCTGTGCCACAGTACTCATTGCTCCATCTGCTTGTCCACATGAATTATTATTTTATAACATTTTTGGTCAGCAGGTCGTTGCATGTATGATTAGGTAATTTTTGTTCAGTGAGTTTTCTATATAAATTTGTTAGTAATGTTCCAGACTATAAATATACTAGTTGACTACAAATACTCTGTTTGTAACCTAGTAGATTGTATTTATTGCTGAATGACTTCACCTGTGTTATTATATTCTAAGCATAAATCCAAACTTTTCCATAACCTTACCAACTGAGAATGATGATATGTGCCAGATTCATGAAGAATTCCCTTACACATACTACACGGATGTGAATGCGGACTCTGAACATTGTATACATCTCTAATACTTAATGCTGGTTTAATGTTAAAAAAAGAAAATCAATGTGGAGGACACTGTAGTTCAGCACTTGACCTTATGGCTGTCTTAGTGCTTGATTCTGTAGTGAAGTTCCTATAACTTTCTTATAGAATCTGCATGTCTGCCAGTATCTCTGTGGGTTTTCACTGAAAGCTGTGGTTTCCTCTCATATCTTAAAATTGCGTTTAATAGTCATACTGTCAGACTAATAACAAAACACCATAGATTTTTAGAAAGAAGTAGAATTTATAAATATAGCCCATGAACAAGGAACAAAATATTGCAGTTTGGTAAAATGATCAAATTCTGCCTGAATGAATGGCCTGCAGTGTAAAGGATAACACATACTGCAGATAAGAACTCTTAACATCACTGCACTTTATTTACATTGGAAAAACATAAAATATAAGCAAACTGCATTTTTCTGCTAGAAAACAAAAAGTCTTCTATTTAAGAATTCACTATCACTAAATGTAATAAACAGTTTCTGGAAAATCCAAGTATTGCTTCATTTTAACCCTCCTTCCAGTATACTTCTGGCTACTCCTTGCTCCCTCTCAGTAAATGCTGAAATTCTCCCTCTCCAGTGAGGGGCGTACATCTCTGCCATGCATTCTGACGTATCACAAGTCATCTGCCCGTGCTGCATGCGCTCTCAAGTCGCATGTTGCACTATATTGTGATATATCTGCACAGCAGTTCGAGCAAGACAGTATCATCACAACAAAGCAGCAGTTTTTTTAATAAAATAGCAGTTACTCATATGCATAAGAGAGAGTGTGTGTGTGTGTGTGTGTGTGTGTGTGTGTGTGTGTGTGTGTGTGTGTGTGTGTGTACCACTGATGGTGAATCACAAAATATTGAATACTTGTCTCCCGCTAAAAAATCCTTGTCTTTAACCTTGCCTACAAAACCAAGAGAGTGTTGGGTTGGTAGTGATATTGTTACGGAAAGAGTTTTAAGTAAGGTAATCTGTAGTGCTAGGAGCAGAATCAGGGTTAGGGATAGTGAGATTTCCTCCTGCCCATCTTAGTTATGTGTGTGCTAACCATAACTCTATCCTGGCCACTAATCCCACACATTACATTATTAAGAAACATTTTGCCTAATAGTACCATTGCACAAGACAAAATGACGCAAAACACACAGAACAACAAACACCCGCAGTACTGAATCTATCTCCTTACTTAACCCTTAGCCAAACCTGTGAACATTTGCACATAAACCCCAAGTGCTATAACACAGTCTTGCACTTCTTCACAACCACCACATTTTCATTCAAACGTTAATTTTCATGCACACTTTTACTTTGCTACACCATATAAAACAAAATTCAACTGTATGTGATTCAAATAAATGCCACTCATCTGTGCACTCTCTCTTTTTATGCCCCCCAAAAACCAAAAACCTTTTTGGTTAAATGAGTATTCAGCTTTTTGAGACACACACACACACACACACACACACACACACACACACACACACACACGAGTGTGTGTATATGTGTGTATATATATATATATATATATATATATATATATATATATATATATATATATATATATATATATATATATATATATATATATATATATATATATATAAATATATGTTTGTGTGTGTGTGTGTAAACAGAAGGATACATGGTTGCATGGACCTAAAGATGCACAGAAGATACAATAAATGCAAAAACTTATGAACTATCACCATTTATTCTTTGTACATTATTACACTAAAGAGGCTGATGTTTGTGGGGAAACAGCAGTCTGCTTTTTTTGCCTGAATCCCGTTTTGTGGAGTACTACAGGAATAGCTGCTGTTTTTAGTGCAATACTGGTGCACAGTGGGGTTCCTCACTGTTATGTGATTTTAGAATTGGTTTGTTTGTGTGTGAGTGTTTTTGTATATCTAGATAGATCTACATCAGTTTATCTATAGACATAAACATATGTATATATATGTATATCTATATCTATCTATCTATATATATATATATATATATATATATATATATTATAACTTAGTGGCAGGACCATGAATGAGAAACTCTTTGGGGTGGGGGTGTTGCAGTCTGAGTGTGTCATCCTTTGGATGAGATAATAAACTGAAGCCACATCCCCTTGAGTTAGTGGTAGCTCAGGTGGATGTAAAAGATCATGGCGCCTATCAAAAAGAGTAGCGGTTCTTTATTGATTATAACAAATTATATGCACTATTTGCATTATAGACAATATATAAATTATTTACACTTGCTTACATCTTATATTCCAACATCATATAGCTTCATATATTTCAGTTGCTGCAAACACTTATTTTCAATTATACTTTATTTCATTTAATCTTTCATTCCATATAATCCATAAAACACAAATTAACTTATCAATTTTTTTCATTTCTTTTGTTTTTTTTTTGTTACCATAGTATCCATACTTTAGCATGTTCATGTTTATATCTTTCACAATTTTAGAATCATTCAATGCATTAATTTCATATCATTTTTCCAACAATCCTCTCACTCTTGTACAATTTAAAAAAAAACATGTTCTGTCATTTCAATCTGTTCACAGTGGTTACGTGCCGTCTCCCAAATCCTTTTGTAAGGCATCTTTGCTTTAACATGTTCTGTCATTTCAATCTGTCCACAGTGGTTACATGCCCTCTCCCAAATCCTTTTGTAAGGCATCTTTGCTTTAACATGTTCTGTCATTTCAATCTGTCCACAATGGTTACGTGCCCTCTCCCAAATCCTTTTGTAAGGCATCTTTGCTTTAACATGTTCTGTCATTTCAATCTGTCCACAATGGTTACGTGCCCTCTCCCAAATCCTTTTGTAAGGCATCTTTGCTTTAACATGTTCTGTCATTTCAATCTGTCCACAATGGTTACGTGCCCTCTCCCAAATCCTTTTGTAAGGCATCTTTGCTTTAACATGTTCTGTCATTTCAGTCTGTCCACAGTGGTTACGTGACCTCTCCCAAATCCTTTTGTAAGATATCTTTGCTTTAACATGTTTTGTCATTTCAATCTGTCCACAATGGTTACGTGCCCTCTCCCAAATCCTTTTGTAAGGTATCTTTGCTTTAACATGTTCTGTCACTTCAATCTGTCCAAAATGGTTACGTGCCCTCTCCCAAATCCTTTTGTAGGGCATCTTTGCTTTAACATGTTCTGTCATTTCAATCTGTCCACAGTGGTTACGTGCCATCTCCCAAATCCTTTTGTAAGGCATCTTTGCTTTAACATGTTCTGTCATTTCAATCTGTCCACAATGGTTACGTGCCCTCTCCCAAATCCTTTTGTAAGGCATCTTTGCTTTAACATGTTCTGTCATTTCAATCTGTCCACAATGGTTATGTGCCATCCCTCAAATCCTTTTGTAAGGCATCTTTGCTTTAACATGTTCTGTCATTTCAATCTGTCCGCAGCGGTTATGTGCCATCTCCCAAATCCTTTTGTAAGGCATCTTTGCTTTAACATGGTCTGTCATTTCAATCTGTCCACAATGGTTATGTGCTGTCTCCCAAATCCTTTTGTAAGGCATCTTTGCTTTAACATGTTCTGTCATTTCAATCTGTCCACAATGGTTATGTGCCATCTCTCAAATCCTTTTGTAAGGCATCTTTGCTTTAACATGTTCTGTCATTTCAATCTGTCCACAGTGGTTACGTGCCATCTCCCAAATCCTTTTGTAAACCATCTTTGCTTTAACATGTTCTGTCATTTCAATCTGTCCACAGTGGTTACATTCCCTCTCCCAAATCCTTTTGTAAGGCATCTTTGCTTTAACATGTTCTGTCATTTCAATCTGTCCACAATGGTTACGTGCCCTCTCCCAAATTCTTTTGTAAGGCATCTTTGCTTTAACATATTCTGTCATTTCAATCTGTTGACAATGGTTACGTGCCCTCTCCCAAATCCTTTTGTAAGGCATCTTTGCTTTAACATGTTCTGTCATTTCAATATGTCCACAATGGTTACGTGCCCTCTGTCACATCCTTTTGTAAGGCATCTTTGCTTTAACATGTTCTGTCATTTCAATCTGTCCACAATGGTTACGTGCCCTCTCCCAATTCCTTTTGTAAGGCATCTTTGCTTTAACATGTTCTGTCATTTTAATCTGTCCACAATGGTTACGTGCCCTCTCCCAAATCCTTTTGTAAGGCATCTTTGCTTTAATATGTTCTGTCATTTCAATCTGTCCACAGTGGATACGTGCCCTCTCCCAAATCCTTTTGTAAGGCATCTTTGCTTTAACATGTTCTGTCATTTCAATCTGCCCACAGTGGTTATGTGCCCTCTCCTAAATCCTTTTGTAAGGCATCTTTGCTTTAACATGTTCTGTCATTTCAATCTGTCCACAATGGTTACGTGCCCTCTCCCAAATCTTTTGTAAGGTATCTTAGCTTTAACATGTTCTGTCATTTCAATCTGTCCACAATGGTTACGTGCCCTTTCTCAAATCCTTTTGTAAGGCATCTTTGCTTTAACATGTTCTGTCATTTCAATCTGTCCACAGTGGTTACGTGCCATCTCCCAAATCCTTTTGTAAGGCATTTTTGCTTTAACATGTTCTGTCATTTCAATCTGTTCACAGTGGCTACGTGCCCTCTCCCAAATCCTTTTGTAAGGCATCTTTGCTTTAACAGGCGGTTTACTTGTCATTAACCTCCAATAAATGCTTTACATTCATACACATTTTTGCTCCATATAAGCCTTATTTTAATTGGTGTTCTTTATTCATTATCCAAGTTTTTCCAATGATAAATAAAATAGCATTCCCTTATTACATTTTCATACCAATATTTCTGTTCTTTTGTACATTTCTTATATTTAATTTCCATAATAATATCTAGGGTAGCACAGTGGTACAGCGGTTAACATTGTCACCTCACGGCAAGAAGTTCTCCAGTTCAATTCTTAGCTGGAGTGCCTTATGTGCAGAGTCTTCATGTCCTCCGTGCATTCGTGTGGGTTTCATCTGGGTACTCCAGTTTCCTCTCACATTCCAGAGACATGCATCTGGAGCATTTCTCCCCAGTCCTTCTCTGAATAGGGGCTCTGTCCCAGTTAGACTTTCCCAGTAAACAAATGTTAAATAAAAAAAAATATCTTGTTTTGATATTCTTTAATCTCATTATTACATTGTTCTTTTATCTTTTCCCATATCTGAAACTTTCCCAGCATCTTTATACTTTATTTTCAATATATAATTTATTATGCTTCTATTTTCTTTTTTTATTCCCCATAACACTTGATGCAAATTCATTGAAGCTGCATGAACTATCGGATTTATTAATCCTAGCCTCCTTCTTCTTCTTCCTTCACCTATAGGAGTCCTCTCCTCACAGGATTTAGTCTTGAGTCCCATATGAATGAAAATATAGTCGAAAACAATTATTTTTCATACCTAGATGGAATCATGTATACACTTCCTAAATAGGCAATCTTTTTATTCACTATACCTTTTTCTTGTATGATAATTTATATGACCTCCAAAGTATACATATTTCTTATCAGCTTCTGTATCAGTCTTTCCCATTGTATTTACTGCTTCATATTAACCCCAAATGTTACTCCTGGAGTAGTTATCTCTTCATCATTATAGTGAATACCTTCTAATTCACCCCAAATTCTCATTCCATTACTTTTATCCTTATTAATACTTTGACCAATCATATTCAAATACTTATTTAGTTTTTTAATTACTTGTTCTATCCATTTCCTATTGTTAGTAAGTAAAACTATATCATCTGCATAAGTAAGCAAAACTGGAACATATATTCCCGTCTATTATTCTATACCTTCCCATTTTCAACTCTCTATTCATTTCAATAAAAATAACATTCATAACTAATGCAAATAAGACACTATTTGCTGGACAGCCTAGTCTTATCCCTCACTCTATTCTTATTTATTTATTTACTTAACTATCCATTTAAGATTATTTTTATAATATCATTCACATATACTGATCTTATAACTTTAATTTAATTACTTACATTATAATTGCTTAATATACTATACAGTTCCTCACAATGTATTTTATCAAATGCTTTATTAACTTCTCCAACCAATATTTTAGTTTCCACTTTTTTATTTATGATATGTTACCTCAGCTAATATCCACAGTAAATGCTGACTTCCTTTCCTTTTTTCCAAAAGTCACAGGTTCAACCTATCTCCACAACATTCCCTAGTCTTTTCCCTATTAGTCTCATAAATATTTTATAATCTGTATTACTTGGCACTGTTGGTCTCCAATTCCTAAAATCTTCCGTCTTCCTTTTTTTTATATGAATTTCATGGCCCCCAATATATATTTATTTTTTTAGTTATCCCTTTTACTAACCACTCATTCTATACTTCTACAAAATATACTTTTTGTTATTCCATCATATTATAATACATATGATATTCAATTCCATCTATTTCTGTAGCTTTTGCAATATCTATATCGTTTAATATTTTGTCAAACTCTTCTATACGTATATTTTTCCATAATCTCATTCTCTTCTTTACTTAACTTCTTTACCTCCCATATTTGCCTCTCTTTTGTCTCTATCTTCTTAAATGTATTTTTAATATACTGCTGTATTTCTTCAAATATTTCTTCTTGTGTGTTCACTTTTTCTCCTTCACAGTGTCATAGGATCATAGGAGATTTCTAGCCTATCAACCCAGAGGTCATTTTAACCCTAGCCATTTCAACCCAATGTAATACCAAAGAGGTACTAGTCAATAGCCAAGACTGCATTTAGTGATGACTGCCAATGTCCAACAGGGTTGTGGGTGCTATCCTTGGTAAGAATTTATGATGCCCCATGCAGTCATCCAGGTTCCTCTTGAACAATGTCATAGAGGTGCTCTGTTTCACATGAATTGGTAACCTGTTACAAAGATGTGGCAGTTGCTGGGAGATAAAATTTGTCTCTCCAGCATGTCCTATTTAAGTTGCAGGCCATATTTAAGTCTCTGGAATGGGTAGCCCAAGATTCATTTGATTTATGGATATGCAGTAAGCTCATTAGGTTTGAGTCTTGGGTTGCTCTGTAAGCCAGGCATAAGTCTCCCCTAAGAAGTCTATATGATACAGAGTATAGTGACAGGGATTTTAGTCAGTCCGTGTAAGGCACATGCTGGAGGCCTTTAATCTTCTTTGTTAGAAACCTCAAGGATCTCTCTAATTGCTGCTGATGCTTAGTACAGTAGATGCCAAATGGGGCATTATACTCTTTTATGGGCTGAGAAGTATATACCAAACAGTGGTCTGCTGGTTGAAGTGGAGTCACCCACTTTGATAGTGTGTGTCTAGTTTGTAAGCCAGTTGGCAACCCATCTTACAATGAAGGGGTTTACATTTAGTTTGCTAAGTTTATCAGTAATGCCTGAATGTGGGATTGTGTTGAAAGCCTTTGCCAAGTCAAGGTATGCTGTGTGTACTGATTTACCCTCATCAATGGCCTTGGTGACACTTTCAAATAAATCCACCAGATTAACAGGCAGGATCTGCCATTTATGAACCTGAATTGGGTAGGATCCAGGGTTTGGAGGTCACCTATGTCTTTATTTTTGAGGTCCATAATGATATGTTCCATGGCCTTACAGATGAGGTTGATCAGACGTATGGTTGTGTAATTCCCCAGGTCTGTTGCTAGGCCACCTTTGGGGAGGGGAATAACTGCAGCTGTTCTCCAATCTATTGATGGGACAGTGCAGTGGTGCAGAGGTTGCATTGTCTTCTCACAGCAAGTGGTCTCCGGTTCGATTCTTGGCTGGAGTGTCTTCTGTGCAGAGTTTGCATGTCCTCCCTGCATTCATGTGGGTTTCCTCCAGGTGCTCCAGTTTCCTCCCACTTTACAAAGACATGCATCAGGAGTGTTTCTTCCTGGGCCTCCACTGAAAATTGGCTTCATTCCGAGTCAGACTTTCCCTGTAGACAAACGGTAAATAAATAAATCAGAAATTCCACAGGAACAAAGCCAGTGGTTAGGTTATGAATGAAAAGGGGACTTCGTGGTAATGCTAGTTCATGTTTTAGCCTGCTTAGAAGACAGCCTGGGATGTTTTCTGGTCCCATAGAGGCCATGTTCCTTGCCTTGGATAGAGCTTTGAGGACCTCCTCTTCAGATATGTAAGGTGGAGGGAAGTTTGGGGGAGGGTTTTTTGTAAGTTAGGAGAGGAAAAGGGAGTGAAATTTTCACCAAACCTATCCGCTAGCAGGTTCGCTATCTCTGTGAGGTCAGTGTGTGTGATACCATTGGTCATCAGTTCTGCACATGCTTGGGTCCTACTCTTTAGGTTATGTACATAGCTGTAAAAGACCTTATGGTTATCCTTGACAGTAGTTGCTAGGTTTCTCTCAAAGGAGCTCCTGGAGGATATGTCAAGTTGTCTTATTTGCCTGTTAAGGCTGAGAAGGGTGCTTTTCCATTGTTGGGTCCTTGTCTTTGTTTTCTTGGACAGCAACTTTTTGCATTTATTGTAGTTTGTTGATGCTGGAAGTCCACCATTGCAGCTTGATTTTGCTTGGAGCTCTGGCTTTAATTCTGGCTGATACAGCCGAGTTTATACACGTATGCAAGTGATTGAACAGGGCTTTAGTTTAAGCTTCAGTGTAGTTACCACATACCACTTTCAGCATGGGATGGGGCTTGGAATGCATTTATACCTTCACGTAAGAAGGTATAGTTTGCTTTGGTGAAGTTTATTTGTCTGATTTCTCCCTTTGTGAGTTCTGGTGTTAGTGTCAGTTCGAAGCTGAGTGATTTGTGTCCAGTTTTAACTAATGAGGGTCCAACAGTGCACCTGTTTGACATGTTGGTGATAACCAGATTCAGAATGTTTGTTCCCCTTGTCGGGGTATGGACAATTTGCTCCAGGGCATTTGAATTCACAAAGTCAAGGAACTTTTAGGTTGGGCTAGAGGAGGTTTCCTAGTTGATGATTGGATAACTGAAATCATCCATAACTAGTGTGTTTGGTAAAATTTGGATTGTCTGCAGTTTGCTTAAATAGGCTTCATGGGTGTTGTGACCCATGGATGGGGATCTATAATTGGCTAGAACTTGAATAGGGGTTTTACCCACTGTAAACTGGACATGGAGTAACTCTATGGAGTTGCCCAGTCTAACTAGACGTGAGGTGAATTTATCTATAAAATAAATTGAGACACAACCTCCTTTGGTTTTCACATGTTCATTTTGTGGTCTAAAGGTGTGGAAGGCATTGTAGCCTTGCATGGCCATGGTACTCTCTGAGGCCTTTAACCATGTTTTTGTGACTGAACAGACATCTACATCTTCTATTGATTATTTTCCAATTCTCTTATTACTATCTCATTTTCTCTCACTACTTTACTCAAATATGTATCCACTTCTTTTTTTCCTTGTAAAAAGTACCTTTGTCTGTATAACATGTTTTATCCTTTCTTGATTCATTTCATATAATTCCTTCTCCTTTCCATAGACATTTTATTATTTCATAATTTGTCTAATTACTGTCTAACTTAGCAGCCTGTATTTCTTCTTTTCATTGTTTGGCATTCTGAAAAGCACTTTTTATATTTTTCTTTCAAACTTAACCACAAATCATTCCAGTTTTCATCAAATATTCTCATTTCTACATGATCCTCCCATAATCTATCCATTTCTTTCTTTCCTCCTCATCTAAAGCTTTTTTATTCAATCTTTTGATACCTTTACCTATCCTTATATATTCTTCCTTTTCTTTTACTTCTACCTTTATTGCCAAATGATCTGTTTCCTTTACACCTTCTTTTATATTTTTAAAGTATCAGATATAATCAGTCTCTGTTTTTATATCATTACTTTTATAAGTCCAATATGTATAGCTTTCCAATTTTCATTATTTCATGTACTATGTTAATATCATTCCCTTCTTTCTTTCTTTTCTTTAAATCACAATTAAAATCTCCTACAAATATTATTTCCATATTCACTCCTACATAATTTAAGATTTTTTTAAACATTTCCTCTCTCCCTTTTTTGTGACATGTGAATATATTGCAATGCTTGTCTTATATCCTATATCTACCACTGTTATTCTACCCAACTCAGATAAAGTATAATCAAAAACCTTACCTATTTCGTTAAATAACACAGTAATTCCTGGACATGTATCTTTCCCCATCTTCTATACAATACTCCCAGGCCATAAGTTTCCCATCTGCTTCCTTTCTTCTTCCATCAAGATTCTTGTATCTTCTGAAATAATTACATGCCTATTGAGTAATATACACCATTCTACAACACCTAACCTCATTCTAACATTTTTTGTACTGTTAATATTTATTGATAAGTCCCTCAGGTTCTTCCAGATTTATTATTTTCCATTTTAACCCTTATATTTTTTTTTATTTTCTTTCATAATCACATTTTAAATTTTTATTTTCCTATCTCTCACCCTTCTCCCTATTGATTTTTTTACCTCTTACTATTTTCCAACTACTCTCTTCCTCTTCAATTGTTTCCATTACTGATTGTTCACCTTCAGTTTTTTTTTTATTTTCTTTACTCATCATATTTTTATCTTCCTCTTGTATGATATTTTGTTTTTCATGTTCATTCTCTGCATTATTTTTTACATCAATAATGCAATGTTATTTACAATAATAATGACTTACGTTTGAATTTCAGATTTCAAACTCCTCAGAAAATTCATGCTAATGTAAAACCTGTTATTCTACCAACTTTCTAAGTTTTGTAAGAGCAATGTTTAAAATTGTCCCTATATTTGGGCCTTTGCCCCCCATTATTTATGGCTTTGTCTAGATTTCTTGCTCTAAGAGGTTGAGAGGTATGTTTGGAAGCATAAACATAAAGAGCCTTACTGGATTATTTACATTTAGAAAATTGTCTTGTTTGTTATAATGCCCATCTGTATTACTTCTACCAAACATTATGATTCTTAAATGTTTATATGCACTAGATTTACTGGCAGGGATATCAAGTTCTTATTTCTTACATGTACTAATAAGTCAGTGGTAATATCTATACATTGCATAACTTATTATATCTGTTAACTGCTTTATGAGTAACGATACAGTTATGAGATTTCTACTACATATTATGGAGATGAATATCAGTTTCCTGCAGATATATAGTATTTTTAAATACTTGTAAAATGAGATCATAAACAAAAACAAAAGTAGAAGCAGTCCAGAAATGTTTAGAGCAGACAATGCAGTATTGTTTAAAAAACAACAAAAGTGGCCAGTAAATATCCAAAAAACAATTTATTACAACAAATCACTGACTCTAGTGCCTCAGTTGCAAAGCATTCAAGGAGTAAACATTTGCAAATTAAACAACAATTTATAGTAATAAAAACAAGATAATACTTTCAATTAACTAATTAAACAATTAAATAAAAAATTTCCAAATATGCACTGCATTCAGACCTGAAGGCATTAAAACTGATTCTTTATATAACAATCTTTGTTTAGTCCCTACACTGCTCTCATGTTTAAAAAATACCTTTGCTAAAATATTGCCACGTAGACCACCCCAGTCACAATTATGGTGCATTATTTTTCCCTCCTTGTTATCACATGTAAACAGAAAACTCAATTTTCTGCTGAATACTTTGTGCCTAAATATAATTTAAATCATTCATGTAATTAGTAAGCACAAAAGAGTCAGTTCTTTGGAAAAAAAATATTCAATTCAAAATCATCAAGAAAGGAGTTACAAAATGTAAAACTATTTTTTCTCACAATAATGCTGTTTTGTGACCTTTTTATAACTCTCTACTCCCTCCCCAGTTTTTACATTTCATTTTCCAAACTGATAAATGAACTGTGGGTGTGATGTGTGAATTTACCCCCACATCCAATTATAACTAGCAAATTCAGACAAATTCAAGACTCCAAGTAGAAATTAACTGGTATAAATAACGTAAGTAAATCCTTTTTAATAATGCATCTTTTATTTACAGAGGCAGTAGCTAATGTAGCATGTGATAAATCCTGTTGGTATGAGCTACGTTTGCACATTTTATGTATTTGTTTATTTATGCTTAATTGCTTGTGTATTTATTTATTTGCTTTTGTTTTTCAGGATAGTCTGACTGGGTTTGTCCTTTTTCAGTGGAGGCTGGGAAGGAAATGCTCCAACACAAAAATAAATTATGTTAAAACTTAGAATTATAAAGAAGTATAAAAACATTGCCTCAAAAGACAAAAAATAAAACATATTATTAGTGTGTGTATTAATAAGAGTGTAGTTAATCTCCTCAAAAGAACAATATAAGTGGAAGAGTTTATAATCCCTCTAAAAAAATATATGACTTCTTTGTCTGGCAGGAGCAGTCTTTAGTTTAAAACTCTGACACGTGTTTCTATTTTTTTGGAAAACAATTTATTAAAATATGACAATTTTGCTAATTCACGAGTAAATGTTTTCTGCTGCTGCTTTTATTTCCTATTATACATTACATATATCTTTCATAGAGTCATATAACTAATATAATGCTTTCATTAAAAGTACAGCAGTTTGAATATTTTCAGTTAGACTGTTGTTAGATTAAAATAATAAAAAAATCACTGTGCTAAAAGAACTGGCATAAAAGGGCATTTCTGTGTGTGAGAAAATGGTTTGTTAAATTTAAGTAGCTTAAATAAATGTTGGCAATGGTTAAAGAAACAATAATGGAATATAATCTGGAAAGGAAGACAATAACAGTGGCTGTTGTTCTTGTATCTTTTAACTGAAGCATGCCATATCCTTTCCTTCTTGATTTGGGCTGGGATTTAGAAACATGGTAGGAATAGTCATGGCCAGCCCACCACTATTTACCTATTTACCATGTTTCTCCAAGGAGACCTGGAGATCATTGAAACATGAGAGTGTGGGAAATCAGTCTGAGAAGGTGAGCTTATGAAATATCCTGCTCACGACTGCAGTGAAGTGTGTGGTAACAGCACATACCACTGAGGTGTGGCTGCAGGGAAAGATGAGGAAAAACAGTAAATACCACTGGTATACACACCTCCAAAAGACTCCGTGTGATGATGCTCAGAGAGTAGCGGCAAGAAGGAGAAGCCATATAGAATCCATTTTAAAGGTGCACTCATCAATTTTTTAATGACAATAATGGATTAAAATGGGAATTAAAAAAAAAGATGGTAGCAAGCAGTAAGTAGAACATAAGGTGAAAAAAATGACCAGGATGGAGGTGGGGGGGTAAATATATATTTGTGGGTCAGGTGCCTAGTTTAGAGAAAGAAAGAGAACAAGAGAGAGAGAGAGAGAGAGAGAGAGATAAAGCATGTCTCTCAACTGTCACTTGCAGAGTTAGGGTTAAAAAAATAAATTCTGGCACAGATCACAAATTAGAAACAGAATTTAAATGCTGGTCACGTTAAACTGGAATGTTGAAAATACGATCCAGTTTTAACAGGGATGGAGCAGAAGCGTTGTCCCTCCAATCACTTTAAAGTTGAGAGGTGCAATGACAACTTAAGTGGGGTAAGTAACTAAGAGGAAGGTAAAAAGGTTAGGGTAAGATGTAGGGGGCATGTACATAAAAAACAAAAACAGAAGACAAACAAGACTGAAAAAAATAGTGCTGGCACAGTGAATAAGGGGAAGCACAAAGGAGAAGGAAATGTCAGACAAACAGACAGTAGAAAATGGTGTTTTGGAGAAATGGACAACAAACAGGACTAAGTATAGACAAAAAAGGGAGAGTAATACCGGGGGGGGGGGTAGGATGAAGTTGTGCACCTGTCATACCTGCCAGCTAAGAATCAATGGGATCTGACTCATCTTTCTGGCATCCCTCACTAATTGGCCCTGGCTAAGATAGAAGAGCCAATGCAGGGCACGGATGTGACTCAATGAGCTGCAAGCAGAGGTTCTGTACATGGGTGGTGTGGGCAACTAGCCATCTATCAATCAGCTTCCTTCATGATGCTGCTATTACATGACAACTGTGTTACCTTCACTTCCTCTGCTACAGACAGGGACAACAGCCTATACCTCTGGTAGCTGATGTTTCAAGTGAGGAGTTCACCATGGCACTTGGCCCACCGATGTTGTACAGGGTGTTACATGTGGGGGGCTGACAGGTGTTTTTGGAATGACTTGTACAGGTCTAAATGGTGATACATATAATTGTAAAATAAATGTAGAATAACAAAATAAAGTAAATGTACACAATGCAATGCAATTGATAGTAAGAAAGAGAGAGAGGGAGAGAGAGAAGTACAGATATAATGAAAAAAATATGCAACTTGTATATTTGCTTTGATGATGCTACAGGTGCCATACACAAATCAACAATAAACATGCACGCCAAATGTCCAATGATAGCGTGATATACAACTGAAAAAAGAATCAAATTCACAGAGATCTGAACATACTGTTTGAAAGACAATTGTCTTAGTATGCTGAGCTGCTTGTATAGTTGTGCTGACACCACCAGACAGTGATAACATCAGATAATCATCCAAGGTTGGCACAGTGGTGCAGCGGTTAGCATTGTCACTTCACAGCAAGAGGTTCATTGGTTTGATTCTTGGCTGGGTTGCCTTCTGTGCAAAGTCTGCGTGGCCTCCCTGCATTTGTGTGGGTTCCGAGTTCTCCAGTTTCCTCCCACATTCCAAAGAAAAGTGTTTGAAGCATTTCTCCCTGGGCTTCCCTTGAAAATGGGCTCTGTTCCAGTTGAACTTTCCTGGCAAACAAATGTTAAATAAATTAATATAGCTACCTGTGAGCTAGATATTTAGCACAGACCTGGGAGTATAACATAAAACATACCATGGCAGACTACTACTGCTATAAGCTGTTTTTATGTGATAAATAGTGTATTGAAAAAGCGGGTGGGGGAAGGAGAAATGTACTGATACAATGAAAACATACATCTCATACATATTTTTCCTTAATAACATTGCTGAGACTTTATCAGAAAGTACAACAAACACACAGTCTGCATTATTAATGATAGGACAATGCACAATATACAATCAATGAGAGAATGCAAACAGATAGGCATCTGCATATGCATTTGAAAAGGCAATGCCTTTTAGTGTATAGCTACTTGTAAAATTCCACCAAAGTATGCATGCTTACACACACACACACACACACACACACACACACACACACACACACACACACACACACACATACACACAGCATCAAGCAGTCATGCTATTAGCTTTGAACTATAGAACTTAGCAGAGAATTGGCAGTGCTGGACAAAACTTATACTCTGGAAAGCTACAGCTGTACTTGGACAACAGACTCAAAAAAATCATATTGTAACATGGTTTCCTGTTCTAGTAGTGCTAATATTTAAAAATGCACTGTAAGAAGCAGGTGCATTGATCAAAGTTCCTTCTAAATTGCTGTATCCTCCTCCTATGTGACTACACATTCTCTGCTATTGCTTTTGAGCTATGGAAAAAGAAACAGGACTATGTAAGATATGTGGATGGCATGCACTAGCACTTTCTATGTCCAGGTAAGGCAAAGTTACTCTCAGTACATTTGTAGTGCTGTAGCTTTAATCTCATCTTTTCACTGGCAAAGAATGTTGGGATGCCATTGACATATGACACTATAATGGTGGTGACATTGTTCACTTCTGCACAGGATGTCTGTTGCATGAGTGACTGCCTGTACCTGGTATTCTATGCTTCAGTCTTATACTGGGAGCCTTTGTACTCCTCGTCCAATAAGCGCTGCCTGTAGATACTGTGCAGGAGGTACAGGAATCATTTTGACTCCTCCACATACTACCATTATGTCCTGATAGGTGCAGTTTCTTTTTCATAGAATAATATGACTATTGTATCACAAACCACAGAGAAATATGGATGGTACCTTATGGCCACACCCTAACTCTATTCTACCAAGTAGCGTGCAATGTGGACCATCTCATTTGTATGACCAGAGGTGGGAGCAGACTGATTCATGTACTGTTTTACAATGTTTAAAACATTGGACTGCAAGGTGTGAAACATCGTAGCAATCTGCTTATATGCCATGAATGCAGCAGAAAGTGCACTGACTCCATTTTCCTGAAGCAAGATGTGGTATTATATATATAACCACTCACCCAGAGCCATAAAATAAGCATAGCATGCATGCTACTGCCTACAAATGTCTAGGAGTGTGCACATTGCTGTGCAATATTCAGCATGAATTAAAGCCAATGAGCTCAACATGGAGATGGAGCAATTCAGAATGGATATGCAGTTGATCCTCATTTGCATAATCACTGTGTCCAGACACCCAACTTTGTGCAAGGGAAGGCAGTGAGCTTCATGCTACAGAAGATTTTACAGAGGTGCAACATCTAAACCTGAACAGGTGAGTCCTGTACTGATTGCTTAAAGGTAATGGATCACCGATTCTATAAGGTAAGTGCCACTTTTTTCAGCTTCACTTTTTTTAACTACGAGTGCTGTTAGCTGCTGTGTCAGTTAACTACATACTGCACTAGCATGGACATTACTTTTATGGGCTATTGAATGGGTATGAGTGCTGTTAGCTGCTGTGTCAATTAACTACATACTACATTAGAGTGGACATTACTTTTATGGATTATTGAATGGCTTGAGTGAGGTGGTAGTACAAGGTTAAGGCAATTGTTGTGCTGGGGGATTTTTATGTCTAAGGTTAAACCCACTCAGCAAAAAGTAGTCATAGAACATGTTAACTCATTCAGGTGTCAGAGAACATGTCAACCTATTCAGGTATCAGACAACATGTCAATACATTCAGGTTGGCATTGTAGTAGCACCTTGTATCAAAATATTCAGCTCTCTATAACCTATATATAAATGACACATGCTAAAGCCTTTTTTTGTTTTAGCAGGGAAAAGGTACAGTCATTTCACTTTGGGGAGTAGAAATGTTAAGGCTGTCATAGTGCTAGAGCATTTTTCAATAATGTCATGTGCCTGATATTAGGTCAACTGTCCAAACAGAAAAATGACTGCAAGGCATATTAACAGCATGGTATATGGGCAAGTGGAATAGCAGTGAGGTAAGGGGGTTGACTGTGCCACTCATGACCACCATGCTAATATTACAGTTTTCCATGCATACAGAAAAATGCCTAAAATGTTTAGAAAACAGAACAACCTGTTGACTCTGCTGACAAATCTACCTACAAAGCAAATTTTTCTGAGGCAAAGAATGAGATGCTCCTCCAGGTCCTTTGGCTCCATGGCTGATGGTTCTTGCTATTATCTGGGCCTAATAAGATCATGCCTGGAAATATCCTGTGGCAGACATTAATGCTTTGGTGGCCAGGACTGCAAATGTGAAATAGCCCACTGCAAGGCCACTGATATACTCATGCTGCAGAAAAAAGAGCTGTCTGTCTGGCACAGAAAATGGTCAATGAATGTTGAGGTATTGGTTGAGATACCTGTGTATAAGAGAGAGGAGTTTCTGGACTCAATCAGATGCAGTGGCTACACCACATGGTCCCACAATGCAGTTCGGCGCATCAGCATATATTTACAATGTGCACCAAGAGAATCCACTGGAGATGCAACAGGTATATTGTGGACTTTCTGTACAGCAGTAGACTTAATTACCCCTGGTCCATTACTCACTGAAAAAGTTATTAAAGCCATCTGCTTTGGGTTATAAAGGAACATCAGGGATTCCACCTACATGTCCGTCTGCACATGGTATGGTGTTTAATGCTTTGTTTTTCAAACACTACAACTACTACACCTGATTTTGATGTATTCTTCAGGTAGTGGGTTATACTTACATAGGATATAGTGTTTTGCTGTATTCATGCATGATTTTCTATCCAGCAGCACACTGTTGAATTGCTACTGCCTGAATTTGGAGACTTTTCACCTTCTGATGATAGTGGTAAGGATGAGCAGGCATGGTCAGGGAGTACAGTGTGTGTGTGTGTGTGTGTGTGTGTGTGTGTGTGTGTGTGTGTGTGTGTGTGTGTGTGTGTGTGTGTGTGTGTGTGTGTGTGTGTATGTGTGTGTGTGTGTGTGTTGGACATAGAGAATGCGACCACTGCATTTCCTATGCATACCATGGGCACAGCATCTGTGCATGAGGACATCCATAAGAAGGAGGGCATGGAGATGCTTGCAGTCAGTGTAGTGTGGTACTCCCCCCAGTGTCTGCCAGTAGTGGCCTGATTGAGACAATGGTACATGTACTGGTAATCATTGGACACATGGTTACCACTGTTTTCATGAAGTTGCAGTGTCAATGGCTGCAACCCAGTGTAGCGCAGAGAAATCATGGAGACACAGGCTAGTACCACCACCACAGCCATTTAACAGTTAGCAGGGCTAATGTAGGGTGTCACATATGACCTCCATGAATGCATGTCTCATATATGTGAATAATCTGGCAGATAAATCACATACTATTCGGATGGCGCAGTGGTGCAGCGGTAGCATTGTCACCTCACAGCAAGAGGTTCTCCAGTTCGATTCTCAGCTGGGGTGCCATCTGTATGGAGTCCGCATTTCCTCCCTGCATTTGTGTGGGTTTCCTCTGGGTGTTCCGGTTTCCTCCCACATTACAAAGACATGTGTCTGGAGCGTTTCTCCCCGGGCCTCTTCTGAAAATTGGCTCGTTCCAAGTTGGACTTTCCTGGTTAGCAAATGTTAAATAAATAAATAAATACTAGAAAATGTACATTCCCTCACTCTTACCTGCTGTGTATCATGCTCCATCCATAAAGTTGTTCCTCTGCAACCTCAAGGAATGCTAGGCATCATATCCATGGATGGCCTAAATCACAGTCACATAGTGCTAGCAGTTCCATGGGTACATTTGTTGTGGAGAAGACTACAGCCAGGAGAGGATGTTCATGGGATTGTGGCAGTCACAGCAGGGGCTTATGTGGTAGTGGACATCATTCATGGTTATGCAGCATGCTGACATCTAGACAGGGGTATGGTATGACTATTGCAACTCCTTGTAGAGGCAGCTCTTATGGCCAGGTACACGCTTGGGATGCCCCCCCCCCATCTATTACGAATTTCCAGTTGGTTGAGCCACAGTGTTGTGACTTACTGCTGACATTGTATCCCTACAGACGCACACACTCACACCACCACAGCACCAAGTGCTTCAAACACACTGACATCCCGTGAGACTGTGCTTTCACAAAGCATTTTACACTAATGATCTACTCACACAAAAAGATCCAACATACCAGTGCAGTCTTGCTTGTCAGTGTCATCATCACTCACACATTTCCTTGTGAAAGACATCCACACATGTTCTCCCACTTCCACCTTTGCTAATGATAACTGTGCACTGCTCTTTGTACAGTGTTACTTGGTTTGTCTATGTCTGATGCACAGTGTGTTTAGTCTATTCATGGGTAAGCACACCCTGGTGTTGGGTTTGTAGGCATCACTTTTACTACAATGTATCTTCTTTACTGCATGCTGAAGCTGAGTGCAAGCTGCTGCCTGGTGACCAGTGTCACTGCATACTGTGCTAACCTTTGTCTAGCATGTACATCCCTGCTACTCGGTCCTCCAAAGACTCTACATCTGGCTCGGCCTCCACCATCTGCCCCCCCACCATTGTAACTGCCTCCTAAGTATGATATTGTATAACACTAAACATACTGGAATTAACACACACCTGTCTGGATCACACTGCAGGACACCACTGGATGAATCTAGACAGTGAAAACATGCCTTCAGCAGCCAAAGTATACTCTGCAATAACTCTTGTTTATGATTTGGGTTTAGATCTACCCAAACTCTGGTTTATTCTGTGACTTTATGATAGGTGTCATCAGTTAGAGTTTTAGGGCATGTCCAGCATCACATCACAGGTGTCCCATATGTAGCAATCATGATAACCCCAGTCACATTTTAGATGATACGCTGTGCATTACAGACCACCTGGCAGATGACGGGGTGATGCCCATTGTGGTCCTCATAGCTCTTTCCCAGCTCTTCTGGTGAGGCATTTACTTCATTGAAGGCACAGTCTATGAATCCCCAGTACCTCACGCCACAGGCCATATTGTAAAAGTCCCACATGGTGGTCCCTCTCTGTGTTTCCTCTGTGGTAATATGATGGACCACATATGGTCCCCCTGCATACCGTAGCATAGCATTGAAAAACTGATGGAGTATTCTAAAGGATGATGCCTGTGATACCCCAACTGTGTTCTCAGTAGTTTGCTGAATGGTCACTGTTGCTAGTATGCATAAATCCACATAGACCTTGGTATCCAGTAAGATAGGTAGTCCACAACTTCCATTGGGCTGCAGATGAGGCCAACACATGTCCACAATGTCTTACATGGTCATCCTATCCACATGGTACCAGTCTACAATGTAGGTGTCATAGACTCTGGGAAGTCTTAAGTGGAGTCAGATGACACAGTGCCTGCAAGGGGGATGACAAGTACTGCTGTGGCTCATAGCAGCAATGAGTGCTTCCTGTAAATACACATTATCTAATGGTGAAGCATCATCTACTATAGTTTCATGATTCACAGTCATGAAGACTGGAGTTTAGCTCCATTCATTAATATTGGTGATATAGCTCAGCATCATGTACTTTGCAGATTTCTGAATCATTCCAGCATCTTGATTTCTCTCATTTGCATACACAGCATCACTCATTTTAATAACGTTACTCATTCCCATCTGACTATAAGGTTATTAACATATATTACTGCCAGCTCTGCCACTTGACATGTACTAGTTATGGCATGTGTGTCTCTGAATCACATACATCTTGCATGGGACCACCTATTGCACAAAATTGCTTGCCACAATGTGGCTACATTTTCTGATTCCCAACTTTGATTGGTCCTAGTCATGTTTTACTCATCTGTGACATCTATCTTGCTTGAATTTATATATTTGTTTACGTTTAATTCTTATCCCTCTTAAAGCATAGTCATCATTTTATATGCCAGTGATTGTTTTTAAGTGCCCTACTTAATTAAAAACAATGGCAAGAAAGAAGGAGCATTGTACATATACTTTCATCTTTAAAAATTGAGATTTATCACTGTACAAGAAAAAAAAACAACAAACATTAACAAATCTGATGATGAACCTATATGGCATGAAGGATCGTCTTTTTTAATGGTTATAATTATTTTGTATTTCATACTTAGTGTTATGATTAGTTTGCTGATCTGTTTGTTGTTTATTTTTTCTGCTACTTATCAGATTGATTAATTACAAACTATCCCCACTGACAAGGAAGTATTTGTTTATTCTGGTGTATCATTGCTCACTAAAATCTAATATATCATTGTCATTTGTAGACCTGAAATGAAGCTTATTTCATCAGCTTGTATATTTGTAAATGCATTTCCTACAGCACAAATTGCACCAAAAGTACACACAATCTTAAAATATTAACTAATAGTAGATTAGGTTTATTGAAGACCAGTGCAGAAACATAGGCAGCATTTCTATATATGTTTTAGTACTTCAATTATGTAAATTAGTGCAGAGTGCAACTGACTCATTTCCCCTGAAAAACATCATCAAGGGCATAAGAAACACTGGCTCTGCAAAACAAATATTTCATACACTAATTTGATTTTGATGCAAGGGGTTTGCTCTGCCAGTGTAGGTCAATTGATGCTGATTCAAAATGCACTTCATAAACCCTTTAGTGTAACAATAACAAGAAACACGTGATTTGTATATAGCTTGTGAAAAGTAAGGCCATGTAAAACTTGAATAGAAATTAATGCATATAAGCATGGATGCCATTATAACAGCATTAGAATATCTAAAAACATTAGATAGCTGGTTCAGAATGGTATCCATTTCAAATTTTCATGTAAGCCTCTAGAATGTAATATTTTCAGACTATATATCTGATCAACAGTTTTCTTTTTGTTTAACATAATTTCCAAGGCCTCACTCTGATACCTTCCCAAATTCTGTCAAGCCCAGTAAATGTAGACCTACATCACTCCATATCATATATCAAATGTTTAAAGAAGACATTTTTTATCACAGCTATCCTGATGTAAAACCTGCAGTCTGTGATTTTGTTATGAAGGTTCTAGCTGATTTACCTGCATGATTAATGCCTCAAAATAATTGTAATGTCAAAGAGAAGAGAGAATGTGAGGCATGTAAGGCAACAGAAATGGCAGGATAGTTATCACATTGAATATGCGCAGAATCCACATCTTATGTGTAGTGAAAATGACAGCTAAATGATAGATGTCAGCCTCAGAATGGCAGGGAAAGCTTTGGCACTGTTGCTAGAAGATTTTAATATGCCAAATGTAGAGTGGAGCACCAAAGCTACAACCACAACTCAAATATGTGTCTTATCCTGAAGTGCTAGGAGAAACAGGCCTCTGGCAGCTATTAAGTAGAGCTTACAAGGGATTTCAAATCTTAAAGTAGACATCAATTTGGAAATGAGTGATCACGAAATGCTGTGCTTCTACATAAACATACATGCAGGCTTGTGGCAATCAAAGCAGGGCGCTGAACAGCAGGGGAGAAGTTCCTTCAAAGGAATAAATCCTGAGAAGGGATCCAGTCAATAGGAATTAAAGTAGGGTGGCCAATCACTAGTGATGCATCAAAACTGTAGTAACAAGCCTATACATGAAACTGATCAACAAATCTAAAATAAGGAAAAATGCAGTGGATCTCTAGGCACGCTGAGTGTGAAGCTCAATCAAAATCAAATACCATTTACAGTGATATTTGATGGAAGATAACAGAAAGGAAAAAGAGCGGCAATTAGACAAGCAAAGAGCCAGACATAGGAAACCATAGGAAAATAAGAGCAGTTCCTTCATGAAGAAAAAATGCTTTAAGATAAACATACAAGAACAAAGAACGACAATGGATAAGGCCATAAATATACTAGGGTGTGAGAAAACTATTATATGAACACAGGACAGTGGAATAAGTACTTTTGCTTAGTGTCACAAAATGTAAATAAAAGCTACTTTAGTGGATATGTACCCTGCATATGCATATGGAGACATTGTTCTTTTAAGTCAAATGTGCAGCATTGTCTTCTGTACCATAATGCACTACAAGTTGTACTGGGTAGTTGTATGTGAGAAGCTGTTGTGAAAAAGAAGAACCACACACAAAAACTGAAAATATTTCTTTATTTGTTTATTTATTGATTGAGTGATATTTGATTACCGGGAAAGTCCAGCTAGGTAGGAGCCCACTTTCAGTGAAGGCCCTTGGAGAAAAGCTCCAAAGTATTACAAAACATGTTAAGAATAATAATTTTACAGTCTTTAAAAATAAAACAAACAAAACAAGACAGTTTAAATAATTATTCTAAACTAACTGTATTACAAAAAACTATCTGTATTATCTGGAAGAAATCCCCTGGTCAGCACGTTATCACGGATGCCAGCTACCACTTCCTGCCCTGCTTTTCCTTGCATTTCACCCACTCCTGACTCATATTTAACTGTTTTTTTTATTAAGTCCCTTGTCTTAATTTTATTGCTTATTCTTGCCTCATCTCCAAAGCTCCCTATTCTAATAGACCATACCCATTTAGAGCTGTGCTTACTCTTTACACACTAATCTGTTTAAACTCTTCTCCTACAGTTGGATGCAACTTACTAATTCTTCTCTGTACTATCCTCCATTCCAGATGTAGCCCCACTCCATTCGCCCTTGCTATGCTCGGGCTTACTTTGCTTTTGACATGGTCTGTCACTCTTCTGCTGGATAAACTGTCTAACCTTAACTTCTCCTCTGATACTGTTGCATGATTCTCCAGCTACCTCATTGACAGGCTGCAGTCAGTGAGATAGCACTCTGCACTATCCTCTCCTCTTCCAGTTAAAATGGATGTTCCCCAAGGATCTATTTTTGGGCCACTACTTTTCCATATCTTTACTAATCTACTCCATACTTCTTGCCCTCAGTCTTCCCTAGTTCAATATGCTGATGACTCTACAGTCATCACCATTGCCAACTCTCCCACTCAGCTCTTATCCTTTAACTCAGTTGAAACCTGGCTCACCAACATACCTCTACACCTCTTAATGCAAGAAATCTGGACAAAGCCTAAAATAATGGGGGGACAAAGGCCCAAAAATAGGGAAAGATTTTAAATATTGCTTTTATAAACTTAGAAAGCTGTTAGAATAACAGGATTTGTGTTAGCATGCATTTTCTGAAGGAAATGAAGTCTGAAAGACAAATATATGCCATTATTTAATGACTTCATTACTCTGCAATTTGCCAGAAAATCACAGATTTTATGAGGAACAGACCAAATATTTGAGGCAAAAATCTGGACATTCTGCAAAAATCTGTACAGTTGAGAGATATGCTCATCAATAACCAGCTCATCCTCAACCCTAAAAAAATATACTGTTACTCTTTGTCCCTAAAAATGTTAACTATATTAAATCCTCCTTCTCCATGCTGTCACTTAATAACACTCCCATTGAAGTGGAATCCAGCACAGAAATCCTTGGCGTCACCATTGACGATCAACTTAAATTTGACCTACGTGTAAATAATTGTATCAGAAAAACCCACCAGAAATTAGGGCTGCTGTATAGAAACAAGATGTTTCTGACTATTGAAACCAAGATTACTCTCTCTTATGCTTACCTCCTACCTACTCTAATGTGTAGCTCCCAAATTCTCAGAAATCTTAACTCCTCTCCACTGACGAAACTACAGTCTGATTACAAGGTAGCTAGATTTGCTTCCCAACAACCTTACAAATCCCATCACTGTCTCTCTCTAAAACACCTAAACTGGCTCAAACTACCCCACCTACCTCTCCTATCTCAGCTCTAGATCATCCACTCTATCCTATTCCAGCCCTCCTACTGTCTGGTTCTATCCTCCCTCATCTCCCACTATTCTCCAACTAGATCCCTCCGGAGCTCTACCAAACACCTACTACATATCTACAAACCCAAGACCAAATCCAGATGCAACATATATAGCTACCATCCTTCTATTGATTAGAATAAACTCCCCCTTGAAATTAAAACCCTCACACATCCTAAACAATTTAAAAGTGCCACCAAAGAGTATCTAAAATGTCACTGGACTTGCCACTGTACTCACCCTCCCTGAACATTTTCCCCCATCTCATAGACAACCAAACCATTGCTCTCTACTTTCCATCTCACACTGACACTCTGTCTTTCACCTAAACTAATCTCAAAACTGTAATTCTTAACCTAATCTGCTAACACCTTTGTGTGTTCATTCGATAATACACATACTATCTAACTAAAACTTTTAACATGATCTCTAATGCACTATGTAACGTCCGAAGTTAATGCATCTTATTCTCATTGAGCATACTTCTGAAAATGTTTTTGTTGATGTATTGTATGAATTATGTATTATCTTTTGTTATTAATTGCTTTTGTTATGTATAACTTTATAATACAATGGAGCTTTTTTCCTCCGGCCTCCACTGAAAAAGGGCTCTTCAGCTCAGTTGGACATACCCGGTCAACAAATGTAAAATAAAATAAATCAATAAATAATTATACCAAACTACACATAATATGTAAATATTGGATAACAATGAGGAAATGAGTGAAAAATGAAGAATAAAGAGATGTAAGGTATGAAAGGCATTTGTCCGCATCTAGGGGAAATAATTTATCCTGGTGTTGAGCAAAAACAGAGTAAGTTTTTGTCTACAAAGTCTTTCAGAATGGTTTTAAAGGATGGTAAGGAGGGTATTAGCCTGATGGATAGAGATAAATAGTTTCAGGTCTTAGCAACATAGGATGAATACAGACAATGGCCAGCAGATTTGATAGGTTTGTGGACAGACAGGAGTTTTTGGTCACTGGATTGTAATGACGGACTAGGGACATAGTTGTGTAGAATGTTATTTAGTCCTGGTCAAGCAGATGAATTCTGGATAACTTTATACGTGATATGAAACTGTGTATATGTTAGTTAATGGGGGTAGTTTTAACCAATTTATGCTTTTAGTACTATGTAGCACTAGGTACTGAAAGGGGTATTTGTGACAAATTTAGCAACTTTGTTAATAGCATTGTTCAAGTTTTGGATAGTAAGGATGGGAACACCATAAAGAAGTGTGAGGAGGAGATAACTAGTGGCAAGTACAGCTTTAACTATGTTGGCGAGAATGTTTTGGCTGTTTAAAGCATCCCAAGATTTAGATGAATTTTTCTTAGCAATTTTGTATATGCAGGTTGAATGTAAGATTATCATCCAGTATCATTGCTAATAATGTTATCATCCAGTATCATTGCTAATAATGTGGGCAGCCGTGGTGGTTTAGCGGTTAGTGTTGCTGCCTCACAGCAAGAGGTTCTCCGGTTTGATTCTCAACTTGGGTGCCTTCTGTGTGGAGTCTGCATGTCCTCACTGTGATCGCGTGGGTTTCCTCCGGGTGCTCCAGTTTCCTCCCGCATCCCAAAGACATGCAGTAGATGGATTGGACACTCTAAATTGGCCCTAGATGTGAGTGTGCGTTTGTGTGCCTTCTGTGGAAGATTCGGTGCCAGGCTGGCAACTCGACACTGTAAAAACTCCACTGCCAATCATGAGCAGACAGATGATCCACTGTGGCAACCCCTAACTGGGAAAAGCCAGAAGAAGATCATTGCTAATAATGTACTATGAGAAGTGGCTACAATGGTTGATTTATCAAGAGAGATGACTTTAATTATTTTTTTTTGTTTGTTTTCTTTTTTGATGGTTGAGTATGAGTTGTGAGTTACAAAGCCATATTTCAGTTGCTGTTAAAGCTTCTTGAGTAAATTTTTTGGGGTTCCGATCAGCAGACCGAAGACGCATGTTTTCAAATGCATCTTGGTCGAACAGACAAAACCGAAACTGCAAAATATTGAAGTGGTATGTAAGTGAATTATTTTCCTGGGAAAGAATTTGCTTGGCTGCTTCGGTACTTTGCCGTTTTCTGCACTGTAGTGTGGTCTCGGTGTTGGTATATTTAAGTAGGGGTGTTTGGGTGGCACAGCCCCCCATATCAGGGGCAAAGCCCCGCATTTAATCTCAAGTTTTAAAGTGCTTTCTTTTTTTTTTTTTGTTGGAACAGCGATTTTTTTTCCCAGTTCGGTTATGTAAGCATTCACTTACATGGGGTTGATTAATCACCATTCGCTTACCTAAGTGTTCGTGTGTGTGTGTGTGTGTGTGTGTGTGTGTGTGTGTGTGTGTGTGTGTGTGTTTGTGTGTTTTATATATATATATATATATATATATATATATATATATATATATATATATATATATATTTATATATATATATATATATATATATATATATATATATATATATATATATATATATATATATATATATATATATATATATATATATATATATATATATATATATATATAAATATATATATATATATATATATATATATATATATATATATATATATATATATATATATATATATATAGATTATATATAGATATATATGGTTCCACTTCTAACCATCTAAATTTCAAAACATCGAAATTCTGATCATCAAGACCAGAACATCGAATTTTGAAACATCGAAGGTTACAAGTGTAACCAAAAAAAAAAAAGAAAAAGAAATTGTAACAATTGTATGCAATTGCCCCCCTGCACCCCCACAACCCCTCTACTTTAATATTCCAACTCCGAGATCGCACTACAATGGAGTAAAGGGAAATCTCCCATTTAGCGCTATATGCAGAAGCGCTAAATGGGAGATTTTCCATACCCTATCTATAGTGCCATCACACAGATGGCACATAGATGGCACATAGACACACACAGTATGCAGGGCACCTTGGTGCCCTGCAAAAACACAAACATTCCCCACCTACACTTATCTTTTTCTTCCCCTTCAAACCTTCGATGTTTTAAAACTCGATGTTCTGGTCTTGATGATCTGAACTTCGACATTTTAAATGTTCGATGGTTTGAAGGGGAACCATATATATATATATATATATATATATATATATATATATATATATATATATATATATATATGTGTGTGTGTGTGTGTGTGTGTGTGTGTGTGTAGGATCCTATATTTATGTTTTTTGGCATATCTTGAACATTTCCACATTACTAATGTCTCTATACCCTAAAATGTTCTGAAACAGGGCTACCATGGGTGGCATGATTTTGTTTTATAGCCATTGTCTTTGCCTTCCCAGTGTCGTTTTTAGAGGGGTAGATGTGAGAGTCATGTACCATGTTTTTTTCTCTCTCAACAGTTTATACAGTTGTGCAGCTTCCTACTTTTGATGGTTAGTATAAAGCGGGTCTATATCAGCTTACTGAAAGCTGAAAAGAGCAAACTCTCTTTGATTGACCCCTAAACATTGAACAACCTAAATATTGCAGACACGAAATAGTGATTTTTTTTTTTTCCAGAGAAAAAAAATCACTGTTCCACAAAAAAATAAATAAATAAATATAAACAAAATATAAAGTGGGGGGTTTCACCACCACATCCCCTGAATGTGGGAGGCTGTGCCCCCCACAACCCCCTACTTAAATATACCAACTCTGAGATCGCACCACAGTGGAGGAAATGGCAAATTCCCAAAAACGTGCCGAGCGATTTTATTCCCTGGGAAAGAATCACTATTCCATGTCTTTGCTATTTAGGTTGCTCAACATTTAGGGTTCGATCAAAGATCACTCGCTCTTCTCAGCTTTAGATAAGCTGATATAGACCTGTATAAAGCTGCGTTTTTAATTACTTTGCTTCCTTTGATTTCCTTTAGTAGCCGTTTATGCTGCAGAAGCTTAAGGAATGTTTGAATGACAGGTTTGAAAATGTAGCTGTGTTTATTGTTCTTTTCAAAGTTACAACTGTAGTTCAGTGTTGACATGTGAGAAATCTGACCACTGTGATTAGCAGGTGTTACTTGAGATGCGATAGTTTGTCTTGCATTCACAGATTTTAATATCGCAGCTAGAATTAGAGTCATTGATGCTAATCTTCCTTCCGCAACTCACTGACTTGTCTCAAAAAATACTGTATGCAATGCAGAAATGCTGTAACAGAGCACCAGAAGAAGCATGCACTGTTTCAGAAAATACAGTGTAGAAAAAAATGCAATAGTGTAAGCAAGTAATAGGTGGGTGATTTTTACTGAAATGACTTTAACATGGGACAGCAGAGATTTATTTGACTTATATGTGTCAATTATTAAACAGTAGACCTCAGGCATCAAATATTCACACAGTCATACCACTCAAAATAAATCAATTCAGTGCAAATTTCTCCCCCCTCTCACCCCCTAAAGGGCCCATTTCAATACTGAAAGATTGCCAAATTCTGGTAATAATGGCCACACAGGAAAAAAACACACTCCTCAAAGCTAAGAATACAGCATCCATGGGACCAGATGACATCCCAGGCTGTGTACTACATGAACTACAAAATGAACTGGCACCTCACCTAAGTGTCATGTTTAATTATAGCCTCACCTCAGGCTTCATGTACACTGAGTGGCGCACAGCTATAGTTATCCCACTCCACAAGGGGGGATCCACCTTGGATCCTGGGAACTACTGCCCCATCAGTCTGACGAACCTGATCTGCAAGGCCATGGAACGTATTATCATGGAACTTATAAACAAAGATATTGGCAACCTTCAAACACTGGACCCCACGCAGTTTGGGTTCATGAAGGGCTGATCTTGTCTCCTGAACATGATTGACTTCTTTGAATCAGTCTCCAGAGCCGTGGACATGGGTAAGGTGGTCCACACAGTCTATCTGGACCTTGCCAAGGCCTTCAACACCATCCCCCACTTTGGAATGATAGATTAACTTACTAAGCTGGGCATTAATCCCTACGTCACTCGATGGGTTGGCCACTGGCTTACTGACAGAACCCACACTGTAAAAGTAGCCGATTCCAAATCCAGCTCTAGACAAGTGACAAGTGGAATACCTAAGGCTTCAGTCCTGGGACCACTCTTGTTTGGAATCTACTTCTCTGAAGAACAGTCCAACACTAAGGGACTCTGGCTAGCAAAATTCACAGATGACTGCAAACTGGGCACAATTATTGAATCCCCAAATGATGTGGATACTCTACAAAAAGGGCCTTACAGAAACAGATGCTTGGTGCCAGATCAATGGGCTCAAGCTCAATGCCAAGAAATGTGTAGTTATCCCCTTTGGGAAAAAACATGTACCTGTGACTTGCCATATAGGTGGCAGTACACTAAGCACCGAAAGTGTGATAAGAGACTTAGGGACACAGGTGGACAGTGGTCTCAACTTCGATAACCACATCGCCACAACAGTCAGGAAATCCTTCTATGTGGCACACTTCATCACTAAGGGCTTTTCATCCAGAAAAAAGGAGGTCATTGTCCCACTGTACTCATCCCTCATTAGTCCCATTGTAGAATACAATGCCCCATTTGGTATGTACCTCTCAAAAAATCTGCAACAACTGGAAAGGCCACAGAAATACCTCACTAAAAGAATCACAGGTCTAAAGCAGATGCCCTATGCTGACAGTCTAAAAAAAAACTTCACCTATACTCTGTCGCATATTGTCTACTCAGAGGCGATCTCTGCTTAACATACAAGGCCATGTGAAACCCAGAGCTGTTGGACATGCTACACTTAAAGAAATCCCAATCCCTCAGAGACACATGCTCCAGGGATCTAAACCTTGTAATCACAATGAACAAAACATGCTGGAGGGATAGGTTCCTGACCCAGAGACTCCCCAGACTCTGGAATCAACTGCCCATACATGTCAAGCAGAGTGCCTCTTTGGCCCTCTTTAAAAGGAACCTTGATGATTGGATGGGAGATAGGAAATTCACCCCGGGATCACGTCAGTCACCCTGCTTGACAGGGGTCCAGGGAAGTAAATACTATGAGAAGAAATAGCCAGGGAATTGTTATGGCTAGGCTTGTATAGATCCTAGGGCTGATAGCCTAGTAGCAACCTATGAACCTAAAAGTAATGATGGTCACTGCATTTTCTCAGTTTACCACTATACATCTGTACTAGAAAATCATTAAAAAGAGAATTTAGAAGGTAATAATACACATTTCAGTTTCAGACTTCTCAACCCTCAAAAGATCATTAACAGCAATAATGGATAAAGGTTTGATGCTATCTAACTTTCTACGACCAATATAAGTCAAAGATACAGTTACCAATTCAGCATCACAAATGCAGATATACTAAGCACTAAGTTAGCTATGCAATCTGAGCATCAGGCAAAAGCTTATGTATCCCAAAAGCCAAAAGAAAACAGTTATATGGCACAGTTTTCATCACTTGCACAGGGTGTTGTGTGTGGGGGTGGCAGGAAGCCTAGGCTGACACAAAAGGCTGACGAGTCTGTGTGAGTAAGAAAGAGAAGCAGGCAAACATTTGGATAATCTAACAAATGGGCAGTGAGACAAAACAAGTTTTAAGCTTTACATTTGATCATCTAACTGTTGTGGGTGTGTGTGTCTATATGGGCCCTCCAGGTGAAATTGGTGCGTGAGTGCAGCATGAACACTGCCAAGCTCCATGCTAGCTCTATGTCTTGGTATGTTGGGCAGGTGTGAGCCACACATTGTAGGGGTGGCAGTTCATCATTGTTTTACCTGACCATGAGAACTGGCTCTGCCAAGAGTTGCACTGGCATGTCCATGCCTAGGGTCAGATGCACTACTGCCACCTGAACGTGACTGATGCCTGCTGGATGAGCTCCCCTCATGAGAATGCCAGGACCATGACCCCATGGTCCTGGGTGTGGACAGCTTAACCACTGAAGGAACAGTGGAAGTCCTGCCACTATGGGAGCATGATCAGGCATGGCCACATTGGCTAACATCAGATGATGTGGCTGACCTATGCCCACAAGGTTGCCATTCCCCTCCCAGCAGACATTTCATCACAGACACTGCCTGTTCCAACATGTCATTCATCTGATCCACTGCATCAGCAACACAGTAGAAGCAGTCACGTATGTCAGCCTGTGCCACATCTACAACCCTAAGCATTTCTCTGGAGGACTTATGGGAAAATGCCTATGCCTTCATGATGGCCGTAAAGATATGTTGAGCTGCACAAGAAGAGACACTTGGATCAGGTAGAAGATGGACAGCAGGCCTCCTCTGAGCACCCCTAACAACGTTCCTGTGTGGCACATCAACCATACTTTAGCTGCAGCCAGAATCAGCAGGCACTGAAACCACAGTAACCCCACTTCCCTCATTGAATGTCTTGCCCTCCACCTGTCCTATATCTGAGGGCTCACTGGAATGGTTAGGCATAGGCCTACTGGCTGTGTCTGATGGAATTTCAGCAGATGGCTGTATGTCAACCTCAGTCTCAGATTCAACCTCTGCACCCCTGACTGTGCCTCTGTTTGGCCACCAACATTATTAGAGTCTACTGATACTCTAACATCAGGTGGTAGAAGTCCCACACTTCCACTGTCAGAATTACCAGTGATAATAAGCAAAAATAAAATTGCATGTTATTCATCTGCTTTTACTTTATTTGTGTTTCCTCCTACTTTATTTTGCTTTTGCCTCTTCTTAAAAGTACTCAATTGTATTTATTCTGTTGCATTTATTACTGCTTTGTAGTAGCCTGATTAAACTGTAACTGTTATTCTAAGACTTTTGGTTTAGGCACTTGGGCTTCATACTGGTTGTTTGACATTAAGAAGGTTTGTGGTCTGCACTGTTGTGACAGGACAGGTAGCTTACATCCTTCTAAGCAGGGAATTGCTGACTGATGGCTTAGTGTCTGCTAGTGTAAATGTGTATTAGTTCTGGTTTAAGCACTTGGGCTTCAGGCCAGTTATTCTACATTAAGAAGGTTTGTGGTCTGCACTCTTGTGGGAGGAAAGGCTGGATTCTGCCCTTCTCAGCTGGGAATTTCTGGTCACAGGCTTATTGTGCCTGCTTATTTGTACTATTTCTTTCTGAAATTGGTGTGCATTGTTGCTGTAGCATAGACCAGATTCAGGCCTGCAGAATCTAGCTTTCTTTGTATAACTTGAGCACTGATCCAGGCCATCTTTTTTGGAGAAGGTTCCCCTGCACCCTAGTGGCAGGAGTGGGCAGCTAGAACTTGTCTGATTGAAGACTGCCTGAACAGGGCTCAGTTTTGAGCTTTTTTCTGGTTAATTGGGTAACTTGTTTAAATCATTTTGCTCGTTTTCTATTGTTTTTATATATATATATATATATATGTATATATATATATATATATATATATATATATATATATATATATATATATATATATATATATATATATATATATATATATATATATATATATATATATATATATATATATATATATATATATAAATTGCATGTTATTCATCTGATTTTACTGCATTTGTGTTTCTTACTACTTTATTACTAGGGGCATTGACTACAACTCTGATCTGAGATATATAACAATAAGTATCCTTTTCTTTGCATTTAAAGTGTTTTTTTTTATTGTATCTGCTTTATTTTCTGAAAAAAATATACTTGTTCCCCACCTTTCTAAGCTAGTATAGTCCAGGTTTCAGGTTAGTGCTGAATTCAGGGCTGTGTTACAAATCTCTGTGTTTGCCCATACCTTACTTGGCTAGAAGGAAGTTTCTTTGTTCACTTGTGAGAGAGGGGAGCTTGAGCAGCCTATCTGTCCCTGGAGGAGTGGTTTCAGCCCAGAAATTAGTAGTTTATTGGTCATTTTGGGCTAATTTCTATCTCTTTCATTTCCCTGCTATAAAAAAATGCATTTGCCCAGTTTTGCTCGCCGGGCAGCACTGGTTAGCTAGGGTATAACTATTCCCGGCTCCACAAAGTCTCCTCTTCAATTTTTCCCTTGGAACTAGACAAACTTTCAACTTAACCACTCAAGCCATTCATTTTTCATCCTGGAACTTGCTCAAACCTCATAGACCCTAGCACTAGACCCCCCCTATACTGTACAGAAGGACAAGGCTCTCTATTCGACCTTAACAGCCATTCAGTAAAACACTTCACTGTACCTATCCAGGCATGTCTAAAGGGCAGTTTCAGGTGTACTCTCCAGTTCAACTGGTGAATCTGGGCATTTTGAGGCAATGTTACAACTGCCTCATGTACATAGACAACCCTCTCCTCCTACCACCAAACACTAATACATGCAAGAAATTAAATTATACAGCCAAACTTGAGGCTAAGTTCTCTCAACCCAAGACTGGATCAGACAGTCAAGAGGAGAAGGGAAATACTTGCATCACACCACCAGTCTCACATAGATCCATGAAACCAGCACCATCTAAAAACACACATAAATACATGAAAACATACTCGGAGGCTCTAAATAAAAATCTGCAAAAGCAACAGAGACCTCCAAAGCAGATATCCAAGCAACCTCCACCCCCAAACACAAACCATGAGCACATACTTCACAAAACCAGTGTGCCACGCAATCACAGCCCTTAAGGCAAAATAACATACCTAACATACTAGTAATAGGTGACTCTGTAGTCAGGCACACTGACGTCCCACTCACTTGGCTGAATAAGGAGAAGATTACTGTTAGCTGCTGGTCAGGTGCCAGGATCCACCACATAACACAAGCACTCAGGTCACTCCAGAACAAGTACAGATATGACTCTGTCATTGTCCATGTTGGTGTGAATGACCTGAGCTGTACTTCTCTGGACTACATGAAAAGAGACATGGAAGAGATCTCTGATCACAAAGCCCATGCCGGTATGACCCTGACCCTAAGTAGCATCCTGCCCCCACCAAGATAGATACCACGGTATAAAGAAAAAATGATCAATTTCAACAATTGGCTAAGTTTCTGGTGTCATTCAAAGGGGATCCAGTGTCTGTCTGCCTGGGATGACATGCTCAACAAGTCACACTGCTTCACTAGAGATGGCTTGCACCTGTCACCCTTAGGCTTTTGAATACTGCCCAAGGCTCTTGCCACCCCCATAGTATCTTTTTTAGGCAAGGCTCAAAAGACAAACCCACCGCCATAAATAGCACAAGTGACAAAAAACTGAGGGTAATGCTATTCAATGCCAGAAGTCTAAACCTCAAAATGCATGCACTCGACACACTCCTCAGTATGGAGAAAATCGATATATGTGCAATAACAGAAACCTGGTTTAAGGCTCCTGAGAACACCCCAGCACTACCAGGCTACAACTCATACCATACATTTCGGTCACAGAACCCGGACCGAAATACAAAAGGCGGGGCCATATCCATATTCATCACGGATACCCACACCTCCAGGTTAGGAGCACAGCATGATGCTTCAGAGATCATCCACATGCAACTAACAATGGGCAAAACTGCAATTCAAATTGTAGCTCGCTACAGATCACCCACCATGTCCCAGGACCCCCATTCTGTGTTTCTGGAAACACTGGGAAAAATAAAGGTCCTACCAAACACCCTAATATTGGGTGATTTCAATTACCCAAACATTAACTGCGAGAACTACTCAAGTACTAAGGCCCTTGCCCAACATTTCCTAGAATTTATAAACTCAAACACCCTGGATCAACTGGTCAACACTCCCACCAGAGGTGACAACATATTGGACCTGGTCATCACCAACATGGGTGGCCAGTGTTCCACACCGGAGGTCAAGCCCTCGCTGGTTAGATCTGACCATAAACAAATCACTTTGGATATCCACATTCCACCCCCGGAGAAGGAAACCACCGTGAAAAACTTTTCAAAAGCAAACTTCACCTTATTTAAGACCGAGATGGAAAGTTTCGAAGCCCCCATGCTAAAAGATAACGCTGTCCAAGCTGCAAAATCCTTTACTAATGCATTCTATGGGCACCTACAAGAATGCATGGATCATGTTATCCCAAGCAAAACCAAGACTCACTCCTCCAAGAAAAGAAAATCAGTCTGGTGGACCCCTACCATAAACAAACTATACAATAGAAGGAGGAAACTAGTACAGAAAAGAGTAAAATCCCAAGAAGGGAATACATCCCTGATCTGTATCAGCAAGAAACTACAATCCCTCATAAAATCATCCAAGACGAGCTTCGAAAGAAAAATTGCCAAGGACTCCAAACATAACCATAAGGCATTCTTTAGCTATGTCAAGAATGTAAGTGGCAATGCTCAGATCTGCTCTGAGTTAGTGCAGAATGGCACAAAATACACTGAACTGACCAATATCACCAACATCCTGGCAGACAGGTTCAGTGCAAATTTCACCCCCTCTCACGCCCAAAAGGGCCCATAACCATACCAGAAGAATGTAGAGTCTCTGAAATCACAGACAATCAGGTTAAAGCATCCCTCTCCAAAGCCAAAAACACAGCATCAATGGGACAAGACAGTGTTCCAGGCTGCATCCTACACGAGCTCAAAGACAAACTAACCACTCATCTAAATACACTGTTCAAACTCAGCCTCTCCACAGGCTACATACCCATATAGTGGTGCACAGCAATGGTTATTCCACTCCACTGGATGCAAAAAAGGGAGAGTTACAATAGCAACATATCCTTGTTTGTGCCATAACAGAAATGCAGCTTTGCTTCCTCACCACTAAAAGAACAGATAAATGACAGATTTTATTTTATTTATTTATTTATTTATTTATTTATATTATTTTACATTTGTTAACTGGGAAATTCCAACTGGACCAGGTCCATTTACAGCAGAAGCCCAGGGAGAAAAGCTCTGAAACATTGTTACAAAAGAAAAAACAAGATAAGCAAATTTATATAGTGTTATACAAAGGTCATTTAAATGATACAAAATGGAGTTAGTCACTTTTCCAGACAAACACTGAAAATATGTAAAATAAATTGGAAAAAGATATTTTCCAGGAGAAACAGTCAGGAATTCCATTTAATGTGCAGGTGCATAATGATTGTGACAAAAAGAGGAGCAATCGCCAGCTCTGAGAAGTAGCAACTAATAGCCAGAGATATTGGCTGGGTTTAATATTGTAGAGGGTTAAAGTGAGTAGCTTGGAAGTTGGAAAAAGAAGGGGGAGATGGGAGAGTAAAGGTTAAGTGATAAAATGACATAACTAGGTGTTTAGTAGATGTGATTTGAGGGAGTTTTTGAATTGTGGGGTGGTAGAGCCAGTGGTCAGAAAATAGGGGAGGGAATTCCAGTTTTTAGCAATGGTGTAGGAAAAGAGCACTTTGCCTGCAGTATTGTTTGCCCTGGAGATGCAGAGGAGAGATTTGTCACTAGATCAGAGATGCCGATTTGCAGTGTAGTAGGTAAGAAGATTGGATATAGATTTTTTTTTCTGGGTACCTAAGTATGTTATATGTAGTAACTAGCTGGTGGTAGTTAAGCAGTTGTGGTAACTATAGCCATTTTAGTTATTTTAGTGCAACACAGTGATGTGTTCTGTAACTGGAGTTTGTAGCAAACTTTGCTATCTTATTGTAACAGGATTCTAGCTTGTTTAGGTCAGTTTTTCTAATGTGGGTGAAAATAGGTCCTGCGTACAGTAGTGTGGACAGAAGGCTACTCTGGGCAAGGGTGACTCTTGCTTGGTGTGAGAGAAAGTTTTTGTGCCTAGTGCGCCCATTTTTTTGTGAACCAATTTGATGCTATCAAACTATCACTGAAATGCTAAAAGTGCCATCAAATGAATTGCCCCTGAAACATGTCTACAGATTTAACACAGAACATTTCATTTTAAAGTATTGTCAATCATATATACCTGTGAACTGCCCTGACAAACATGCCCATGCTATCAGTACACGTCTAACTAATGCAAATAATAAAATGTAGCATTTGCTAATCAAAATATATATACAAATATTGAACAGATTTTTTCTGAATGACATTTCAGTATGTGCAGTATACAGCTAAAAAATGCAAGCATACCTTCTCAAGTTCAATAATCTTCTGTGCAGATATATCCCAAAGTAATATCCTCTTTTCTGTGTTCTCCACATAAACAAGTCTTCTCACCTTCAGGTTCCCTAGCTTCATGGTTTCCTTTTATGGTGTAGATTCAGAGCTGTCAGCATGGTGAAGATGCAAATCGGGGTGAACTCATTAGAATTGTTGAATCCCAAATACTTAGCTCTGTGTTGTAGATGTAAACATAGTGCAGGCACTCTGTCAGTGTTTGTTTTTTAATGGATTGCAAATGTGAATGATTACTGCTAGGGAAAATGAAAACACAACAGCAATACAGACTGTCCTACATCCACTGGGTGTATCAGGTTAGAAGTACAAAGTGCTAGAAGTAATTTTGTCAAGGTTGGAAATGTAAGTAAGCAGCATACAATTCACAGTTTCTGTTCATTAAGCTCCAAACCTCCCCTTCATTTGTGAGCAACTGTATATTATATTATTGCCATTTAATATCCTCACACATTTTAAGGGCAATGATATGGAATGGCTTACAGACTGCATGTCTGAGATTACTGGTCAGATAAGACAAGAATGACCAACAAACACATAGAGGTAAGACAGAGTTGCATATTTGCAAGCAATACTCATACATGGTTATATGATCTCTCAATGCACTAAATCCAAAATTAATACATATACACATAACTGTTATATGGGTTCATAGTACTGTCAATGATGTTGCATTTGGCTATATGCAGAATGATTTCAGTTCCTTGCTGCAAAGGTGCTTGTGTGGCAAAAAGGGATAAGGCACCCTTACTGTGTTCTGAAGGTTCATTGGAGTGATAGTTTATATACAGACCTATGTACGAATATTTCATTGTTACTAACATTTTGTAGTGTCATAGATTGCTTTTCCTCAGTTTTCTTTTTTTTCTTATATATTTTGGCCAACTTTGCACATTAGCACAAACAAGGGAAATGGAGAAACAGATGGTCAACTTTGGCTGTGCTTAACTCATTTGTGTGACATTTGGCAGTGTGCAAACCTGGACTAGTGGCCCACCCATGAAACAGACAGAACACCTGCAGACAAGGCATCTGCAAAAATACAAAGGTCAAAAAATATACAATGTTGCAATTTTTGATTTCCATCCTGCAGCTTCGCTTAGTGACATTGTGTTGTGATTAACAAAGTTTCCCAACACGTGCAGACAGGACTTAGACAATAATTGAAAACAGATACATTCGATTAATTCTTTTGGGCAGTGCACAAACATGCTAAGTGGAGTTGCACTGTAGTTAATAAAGAGAACTTAAGAATGAGTAGGAAATTATGGAACTGTCATGTAACTAGTCCTGTAGCAGCAGGTGTAAGTGTAGGGCTGGAGTACAGATGGCCCTGGGTTCTAATACTGGGTGTGCAACCTATGTTTACTGTTGTGACAGTGCAGTTTATTGGAATGAACTGAATAAAACAGACAAATGCTATTTCAACATTCTTGCTGAAAGTGTAGGACTAACAAAGACATGGTATTGGGTTGTAATACAGGATATTCTATGCATTTTTACTGTTGTTTCACTTCCCATTATATTCATTCTCACTTATAGCAATTTAGATAGTAGAGCTGATATGAATTATATGTATGAGAGATAAGATACCTGTATAGTGTTTTCAGATGTGTGCCTGATGGTATACTGTCCACTATATTTCTGTAAGTATAATTCTGCTATCTTGACTTGCATGGCCTTCACAATTACATAACACACACACACAGCTGGATTTATATACTAGAATATTGTCAGGTCACACACATACATGTGTAACACCTCAAACTGTCACCTATATTTATGAATGATTCATGACTACAGTTGAGCAGCACTTCTTCTGTGGCAAAGATGGAAGATCAATGCTGTGGAAGAAAATGTTTTGTACTTTATGCCTAGGTTTGAATCCCACACTTTAAAAATCAATTTTAGCAGTGTATAAAGCCAAAAACAAGTGTGTCAGATCATGACATTTATGCCCCAGTGCATGTCTGCAAACTAAACTCACCTAACAATTACCTTCCAGTTTTCAATACATATTTCCAAGCTACATCACCCCCCTCAAACTAAGGTCAAATGTAAGATTAACCTTTCAGTTTCAAGTATTTATTTCCTCCCTGCTTGGTACTGCTGCACTCTGCCTAACATCGTGCAAATGTGGTTGGCATCATTGCTTGAGTTTGCGCACTACCAGTAAACATGATAACTGGAATTGTCAGGAAAGCGTCAGTTGCTGTTGCACTATTTCAGATATTAGACATGTCTAACATTAAGAGGAAGGTGCCTAGTTTAAGATGCAGTTGGGGTGTCCAGGAGTCTATAATATGTATTGGATTCCTGGTAAAGCGCCACAGCCAAAGGCTTCTACACACAAACTATTCTGGCTCCCAGTACAAATCTGAGGCATGTAATATTTTGAATCTGGCTGTATCCAGTGCTACTGGAATCCCACACACTGGAGAGCAGTGTAGGTATCATTTTAATGAGTTACATAGTTGTAAAAGGGATACCCTCAACCATTGGATGAATGAATATGAGATTGTGGACATCCCACAGCTGAGTAAGTATTATCATAATAGAGTACTTGTAATAGTTAGAAAGCTAAATATAGGCAAGACTGGTATGCTCAATGCTCTTCTATCCTTTTATGTCCTTTCCCCAGCTAATACCGAACATGAGCTCAATAGACAGGCTGGTAGTAATTTGTCTTTTTTTTCAAACTCTGACTCTTATCTCTCTTTTTGTGTTTTTTATTATGTGTTATCAAAATGTCTCCATGTCATCCATCTGTACCACATCACTAAATGCTCCACCAAATAGCAAAGTAAGCCAGCCCCAGTGAATCAGCCTGCTCCTGCCTCACTGGCTCCATCACCAATTCCCAATACATCTGGGAGCCAAAGTGGCACAACTGCCACTGCTGCCCCTGCACTATTTGAACCCTCAGGTAGTACTGCCTCAGCAGTTGGTTTAGTGGTATCTTCCAGGAGCAGTGGCAAAGAAGGGGATTTCATCACCTGCCACAAGATGCCACGGTTGGTGTGTAGGGTCATGCACTGCACCATTGGTGTATGCCCATGCTGAATGGTGAGGCTGCTCTCCCTCGTGGTATATAGGAGGAGAAGATGTCAAGCACTCCAGCTGCAAGAAGCGTAAAGTGACAGTGATGACAGTCCAGTGGGTGAGGACTCAATTCTCACTGTCTCCAAGTTTGACAGGCATGAGTCTGCGTTGTCCCCTCCTTCACCCCAATCATGGTATCCTCCAACAATTCTTGTCTATCACCATCCCTGTCTCTTGTCTTGTTTATCTTGTTTGTTTGCATTTGCTTCCTCACCTACCCAACTTACCTGACCCAGACATACCTATGTCTCTTACTCAGCATTCCTGTCTTACTGAATTAAATTAAAAAAAATGGGCAATTGTCCCACAAAATAAATATCAACCTATACATAGCTCTGCATTTCACACACATGTCTCCTTAACATACTTGATTTGGTCCAATTGGCTATACAATATGATTACGTTGTTGTCACCTCTCTCTCTGATTCAGCTAATACTCTGCATATATTCTCAGTTTTTACTGTTGAAGAAATGGATAGCTATGGTTCTTTCCTACCTCCCTCCTGCACATTCCTATATTGCTTTCCCTTTGTTCTTCTCCAGCTTGCTCCCCATTTTACCACTTTCATATATACCCCATTTTAACACCTATAATCTGGTCAAAAACTCGAATCACACACAGCACACATAAGTGTCAAAAAAAGCAATGGATCTCTTCACTTTTTGACCTCTACATTTGTGTGGAGTTTGAAATTGTGCACCAATGCTAAGTGATGGTGAGCAGCCCTACAATCCTGATGTTACCTTTTTGCAATGGCACTTAAACCCACTGTGCTATGCCAACATACAGCAACACATGTTCTACAAAGAATCAACGTCATTGCATTATCACTGTTTATTTAAAAGTATTAGATACACCTGGATTCGAACCAGTATCATCTGGTCTCAAAAAGAAATATATCAATGCATTTCCACCTGTTCTAACTCTTAGACTTTTAGCAATGTGGCTCGTGTTTGCACGCTGCTAAACGATGCACAAACAGGGAAAATAATGGAAATGCTTATCTCACATGTGCACTTTGCCAGCAATTCCTCAAACTCACTGTTCACTGCTGCACTACTCATAGCCAAATTTAGCATGTATTAGTATTGTTTACTGTCCATTTTATTCTTTATTCCATGAAACTACATGTGGAATCTTAAACTGAACAATATGTTGCCTATTTACAATGCAGTCATGTGTTGCCTCTCCCCATGCACTGCAACCCTGGTGTCTCCAGTATATTTCACAAATATATCAACTACACTGCATAAATTAATTTCAAATGTTGTGTGATATGCAATGCATGTCAATCTGGTAACATGCAGAACTAGAACTATCTTTACAGTTGAACATGCCTACACATCCATCAACTGACCCTGGGAACTATTGACCTATACCCTTCTCCAGCCTTCTCTGCAAGGCTATGGAAAGATTCATCATGGACCTTATCCACAGGGACACAGGTGATCTTCAACACTCTTCACCTGGTCCATATTGGTTTTGTCAAGGCTAGATGTTGCTTATTAAACCTAGTGCACTTTTTTGTTAATGTCCCCAAAGCCCTGGATGAGGAAAATGAGGACATGCTGCCTGTCTTGATTTAGCCAAGCCCTTTCACTCAATCCCCCATTCAAGTATCATAGAGAAGTACTCCCATCTGGGGATTTATCCATACATTACTAGATGGATAGCAAACTGGCTCACCGACAGAATGTACACTGTCAGTATTGGGAAGTCCACCTCCACCAGTAGACCAGTTACCAGTGGAGTACCACAAAGATCTATGCTTAGCCCTCTACTGTTTAGAAGCAATTTCTCTGAAGTTCAGGAAAAGGTAGAGGGGCTGTGGCTTGCAAAGTTTCAGATGACTGTCAACTGGGCACAATCATATAGAGTCCCCCAATGATGTTAACATATTACAGAAAGGGCTGACACAGACGAATGATTGCTGCCAAACTCATGGACTGAAATTTAATGCAAGAAAATGCCTCATTGTCCCCTTTAGCAAAAAAGTAGCCCTGCTAATTATGTTATACACAGCATCCCTCTAAGCTCAAACTCAATGATGCAAGACTTGGGAGCATGGTTTGATATCAATCTACAATTCAGTCACAATGTGTTCATAATGGTAAGACACACATTCTACATTGCCCACCTCATAACTAAGGGCATCTCATCCAAGACCAGGGAGGTCATAGTTCCACTGTAATCAACCCTTATCAGACCACTAATTGAGTCCATTGCTTCCTTTTCTATGTACCTCATCAGACACCTATAGCAACTGGAGAGACCACTGAGTTTTTTGAACAAGAGAATCCAGGGCCTCCAAAATATGACATACATGGAAAGACTGAAAGCCCTGTCACTTTACTCAGTATCAGGGTGCTCAGAGCTGACCTGGGTCTGGCCTACACAGAAGTCTCAGACCCTGCCCTAATGTAAATGCTGGATACCTGCAAATCAAATGGGACAACAGTAACTTGTTCTAGAGATCTCAACCTGGCCTGTGACATAAACAGAACATGCTGGAGAGACTGATATATCTCCCACTGATTGCTGATCCTCTGTATTAGGCTCCTACTGCATGTGAAACTGCTTCTCAATGATCTTATTCAAGGGACAATTTGACAACTAGATGGATGATTATAAATTCACATCAAGGACGGCACTTATGTCCCTCATGGACAGAGACATTTGGTTCTGTTAACAATGAATATGTAACTATGCTCAATAAGGGTACCTGGGTTTTTACACAGCTAGGATTTTAAAGGCCATTAGCCTAGTAACCTCCTAGGAACCTATGAAGCTATGAACCTATGCAGGCCTTCGACCATCTTCTCTCCTACATTCGGTGCTGATGTCATCCAGTATAAGTTGGCCTGCAGCTGAGTAAAAGTCAGACTTGTGCCATGGCACTTGTATAAATTACTAAGTTCTGTAGTGTGTGTACTTAGATAGGTGGGGGTCTGTTCTCACTACAGTCAACTGGTGTATGTGTGTGCATGTGTGTGTGTGTGTGTGTGTGTGTGTGTGTGTGTGTGTGTGTGTGTGTGTGTGTGTGTGTGTGTGTGTGTGTGTGCATTTGCTTGACATTGCAGAGAGCCTTTTACACCAGCGTGTGGGACACTGTTATTGCTATAGTCTCCTCACCAGTCACTGCTGATATCATCAGCTATAAAGTGCTGTCTGATACACTGCAAGTCAGACTTGAGTTGTGGGGCTTGCTTTAAATACAGAGTTTTGTAGTCTTTCTACTCAGATAGATAAGGATTTTATTCTCACTTCAGTCAACTGGGGTGTGTATGCATGTGAACTTGCTTAACATTACAGAGCACCTTTTACAACAGCATTTTAGACACTGTTATTGTCATATTCTCCTCACCAGACACTGCTGATGTCATCAGCTATAAAGTGCTGTCTGAGGTACTGTAAGTCAGTCTTGAGCTGTGGTACTTGTCTTGAATACAGAGATCGGTTCTGTAGTCTGGGATTCTGTTCTCACTGCAGTCAACTGGGGTGTGTGTGTGTATGTGTACTTGCTTGACATTACAGAGAGCTGTTTCACTAACATGTGGGCCACTGTTATTTGCCATATTATCCTCACCACTCACTACTGATGTCATCAGCTACATCTGATTTGTGGATGTGCATTATCCCTATCAGGACAGGGTCAATGACATGATACAGATTACAGTGACATGGCTTTTAGTCTATCCACATGCATCATGGCATGGTTTGTGGGCCCTATCTTGGTGAGAACTCTTTGTGGTCTCTCCAGCTGCTGCATCTGGTGAGGTACATGCAAAAGAGAACATTATACTCTATTTTAGTGATCTGATGAGGTTTGAGAACAGTGATGTAATATAATCATCAGATTTGAATATGATGTCGTGATCTATGTGCAGAACATGAGCCTTCAATACTTGGTTGTCGAAGTTCAGATTGCTATCCACGTGTATTCCCAGGGCATCAGTGGGATTTAGCATAGCAGGACTGTTCTCAATGATGTAATTAACAAGGAATTCCACTTTGCAGAAGAACAAAATAAAGACACTTTTTTGCATTTATTTGTAGAACATGTGGCTTTGTAACCAATCATTTGTCTGTGTTAGCCCTTACTGTAGTATGTTATCACAGCTGGACTCAATGATTACACCCAATATGTCAGAATCAGCAAATATGGTAAGCCAAAGGCAGTATGCTTTACTCTGAACTGTAGAGAAATAGATCCAAACAGTAAAGGGACAAGCACAGATTACTTGGGTATGCCAATGTTGACAGCTCTACTGGTACAGGTTGATTCACCAACTTTCACTGTATGTGTTCTGTCAGTGAGCCAACTGGTTACCCATCTTGTGACATAAGGTTTAATCCCCAGCTGGGAGAGCTTCTCGATGATACCTGTGTAAGGGATTGTGTTCAACCCTATTCCAGATCAAGATAGACAGTATGCACTGTGTTACCTTCATCCAAGCCTATCACACAGAATCAATGGGCTGTGACAACATTAGAAATCATCTATCACATGACGCATCACACACACCTTCCTGACATGGTCGAATACACACTTCAACACACCCTCCATACAGACTATGTTCCTGTAGAAGGGTGTACAGCAACATGGATCCATCTGAATTGGGAGGGGGGCATCAGATGCATGCATGTATAAACACATCCTGACTTTCCTCATCTGTGAGGAGACCAACATGTCATCATGGATCTTTTCTAAATGGACAGTAGTAATATACTGGCTGTGTAAAACAGATCTGAGTGAGTTGTTAATGCTACATCATGTCTGTTACATTTGGTGGATGCCCTCAAAGAGATCATCAAGGGCATGCATGATGACAACACTATCATCCTTTTAAACTTGACAAGCCCAAGGCATTTGATACATATCCACACTGAGGTATTCACTCAACACTGTCAGATGTGTCCATAAACACCTATATCACCAACCGAGGGAGACAAATGTATCACATATGTGGCATCTAAATCTGTTGAAATGTGTACAGTGACCTATATCTCAGGTCCAGTGATCAGGTCTGCAGATCAGGGCTGTCTGCTACACCCTTTCCTGTCCATAATTTAAGTGACAGACATCACATATGATATACACATCCTGTATCCAAACAGCTGTCTGAGGGACTACAGATTGTGGGTAATCATTGACTCCAGCTGCAATAGGAGTATAACACGGAAAGTATCAGCTCACACCAAAAATTGCTGCCACAGACATGACAACACCTGCAGTGGCACAAAAACATGGGGGGATTTGCTATGTCAGGAAAACAAACAGAAAACCCAAGTATAATATAAACATCAAACCCTATAATCAGACGAATACATATGTGACTTGTGTCCTGGGGTAGATGGTAAGTGGAACATCCACCAGCATGTGGTCACAGTGCTGAGTATTTCCTTGTATGGAATACAACTACTGAGTATGTTACACCAGATGGTTGTGTGCTACCTGTTTCGGGGATGCACACAATACACACATAGCTGTTTGACAATATTATTTGCATGGGTAACATTTGTGACAGTGTGTGTATTGTGCCACATATATCTGCCATGCAAACCAGTCAACTAGCCTGTATTGATCATGATGTCACTTACAGGTACAGCAGTGTCCCTCCTAACACCTCCAGCAGATGTTACAGTGCCCAGACAGTATGCGTGATTACCCTCATTGAGTGTCGACATGTCATAACAGTTGTACAAATGTGTTTCTGCAGAATCATCTCTGATCATTATAAATCACATATGTTATGTCAGTGACATGGGATTACTGGTGGTATTATTCTGATATTGTCCATGATTGTGCTTGCTTCTTTTAATGTTGCCCATGAGTGTTTACACATGTCCCACATGCTGGAGACCTCTGCTGTGATTGCACTCGTATTCAGAAATGTAGCTTCACAATATGTGCCCTGCCCAAATTGCATATCACATCCCTGATAGGGTTCCCCTTCAAACCACTGAACATTTAAAACGTTGAAGTTCAGATCATCAAGACCAGAACATCGTGTTTGAAAACATCGAAGGTTTGAAGGGGAAGAAAAAGGTAAGTGTAGGTGGGAGAATGCTTGTGTTTTTGCAGGGCATCAAGGTGCCCTGAATACTGTGTGTGTCTATGTGCCATCTGTGTGATGGCACTACAGATAGGGTATGGAAAATCTCTCATTTAGTGCTTCTGAATATAGCGCTAAATGGGAGATTTCCCTTTACTCCACTGTAGTGCGGTCTCGGAGTTGGAATATTAAAGTAGGGGAGGTGTGAGGGGTGCAGGGGGGCAAAGCCCCCTGCATATAATTGTTAAAATGCCTTTTTTTTTTTTGGTTACACTTGTAACCTTCGATGTTTCAAAATTCAATGTTCTAGTCTTGATGATCAAAATTTCGATGTTTTGAAATTTCAGTGGTTAGAAGTGGAACCCCCTGATAGATGTCCTCTGCATTGTTCATGCAAGGATGCTTATCTCACACAGACATCTGCCCCATTGTTAGTTACCTTGTGTGACAGTCACATAATACACATTTTCACTTTGTAGTCCGTACTGTACCATATTGGTATGTGATCGATGTTGCTGCAACAACTGTCGTCCATTGACATGCCCTTATCTTCTGTACATTAGGTTGTTTCACATGTCTTCTTTCCTTGTGTTCATTTCTATAATTCATTTGTGTGTCCTATTCAATACACATACTTCCCCTGAGCATTTATTTTACATGGCAGTCCATGTACCCTTACAGATCATTTACACAATGTCAGTACAGAATGCCAGGAATAGGATTTCACAATACTCCACACTGCATACACTGTTTTGCACTGTGTCTGGACCATATACATAATCATACCTCTCAGCTGTCCAGCTTTTCACATAATTTACATATTTTTATCTTATAAATGTTTGGGGCTTTCCTTATAAAATCTTTGGTTGTCTGCCATATCACTTGGATGATCTCAGGACTGATGTCATGCAATCACTGCTCACATTTGAGTTTCGGATTTCAAATCCTTCAAAAAAGTTATATTCAATCAAACCTTGTTATTTAGGTACATTTCTAAGTTTAAAAGAGCATATATGTAAAATCTGTCCATATTTCTGGGTCATTGTTCCCCCCATTATGTTGTTCTTTGACCAGATTTCTTGCACTAAGAGATTGAGAGTTATAAGAAATATTATATGTTAAGCCCTGGTATCATTGTGGCATTTTGCATACATCGCCTAACCTGCTGTTCTCTGAGTTAAACAGGTTTGCTATATATGTTGCATTACCTGGTTTCCTGTCCAGCAGCACTGTTACCAGTCAAAAATATATATGTATATGCATATGTATATATGGGTCCACTTCAAATCTCAAAATACTGAAATGCCGAATTTCAGTATTTTGTGACCAAAATGTTGAAAATGCAGTTATTCAAAACTGCATTTTAACTAATCTGAGGTTATTGAATCCATGGTAGTTGTGGTGTGATGTGTGCTTTTCGGTTTACTCTCTCTTTAATGTATAGTTTGGTCTGGTATTTGTATGTGACGGTCGATGTGTACCTATTTGTGAAGATTAAGGTAGGTGTTTGCTTTTTCAGGGTTTTGGGTAGGAATTTGTTAATTTTTATTTTTTGGGAGAGTTTTAGGACTAGGTTGGGGTAGGGCACATAGAAGTAGGTTTGTGTTTTTTTTTTTCCTGTTAGTGCAACCTCATAGTCGGTATATATAAGTAGCAGGGGTATGGGAGTTGCAGGGGAGCTTGCCCCCCTGCAAAAAAAGGTATGGTTGTGTTATTTGTATTGTGTTTGTTAGTGTTTTTTTGTTTATGTTGTGGGTGGGGTTGGATTGTTAGTTGTATTCCATATTTGCAATGTTTAGATGTTTTGGTATTGCAGATTTTTGTTTATGTGGATTTTCGACATTCTGGTCTCGATATACTGAAATTTGACTTTTCAGTATTACAAGATTCAGAAGTGGAACCCAGTGGAACCCATATATATATATATATATATATATATATATATATATATATATATATATATGTGTGTGTGTGTGTGTGTGCATACTGTATGTATGTGTGTGTATGTATATATATATATATATATATATATATATATATATATATATATATATATCTGGACAGGGCATAGAAATAGGACCTAAATGGCTTAGGTAGGGGGTTGTGTCATATCATTTTTTTTTTGCTCTTCACTTGAAGAGCTTAGGGGTTGGTGGGTTGTTCATAGATTCAAGGAGCTGATGGGCGGGATTCCTATTTTGTGGGACCGGCATACGACACTGATCGAGCCATGTTTTCTTTTGGCTTGCCTGCTTGGAGATTGAGATTTACACACTTTGAGTAGCCATAAAATGCTTATTCCATGTACTGTTTTATGCAGTAATCCCAAGATAGGAAAATTTGGCTCATAGACTTTGTGCCATGCCGCTCAAGCCACTCAACTATGTAAGATATGTCTCTAGGTGAGTCAGTCATGTTGTATAATGTCACCAAATAGGCATGGGTATGTGCGGTGATAAGTGGGTTGAGGGCTCATCCTACTCTGACCAATGCCAGGGACCCATAATAATGGTGTGAAGAGTGTATGTGCCACTACTGGCCAGCGTATGCCTGCCATAAATTCCAGCTGCATTGGGTCAATAAGCTACTGGCTGGCTGGTGTCTAGTTTCCCAGCATGGGTTATTTGGGATACCTCTGCTGAGGAAAAGCTGGATGTAAAACCAATTAACCTGTCAAACATGAAGTAAGACTTGTACTTAATGTAGGTTCACTGACAAGATGAAGCTTGGAAGTGGAAGACATAATGGTAAGTAGGAGGCTGGACATCTTATGTATCCAGCAGATAAGACAAAAGGGCCATGCAGCAAAGCCACTTGGCTTGGGACACAGAGTCTACTACTCAGGATGAAGGCAGGCTAGAAAGGAGGTGGGAATTCTGGTCAGGGAGAGATTTCAGAAGGCAGTGAGGCAGATCATCAAAATTAGTGACAAATTCATGGCAATTAGGCTCCAGCCTAATGAGAGAACCATATTCATAATCTCAGCCTACGCCCCACAGCAGGGTTGTGATAGTGAGGAAAACAGTACATTCAGACAGCAGTTGCAGGACCTACTAGATAAAGACAACACGAATTAGTGTTGATGATGGGTGAGCTGAATGCATATATCAGGACAGACAGACAGAGCAGGATCTGAGAACTGCCTGGGTCCCTGTGGGTGGGGCAACATGAATAAAGAAGGAAAGGCCATTATATACTTCTGTCTGGCAAATGGCTTGGGATAGCCAACACATGATTTAGAAAGAGAGCCAGTCACAAGATCACATACAACAGTGTCTGACATGCATTTCAGGTAGATTCCCTCCTAGTAAGAAAAGGGTACTGAGGTAGAATCAGTGATTGCAAAGTCATCCCCAGTGAAACAGTCAACCCACAGCATAAACTATTGGTTGCCAAAACCAGCTGCATGCAATGGTCAGAGAAGGCTCTAAGGTCAACAGAGACCAGGCTGAAGACCTGGAAATTGACTGGAGAGAAAGCACAGCAGTTCAAGGAATTACAAGACATAAGAGACACTCTACCAGCTTTTGGAAAATGAGTCAGTAGATGGTACAAAGAAGCTATTATCTGGTTGTAAGGCAAAGACAGAAACAAAAAGCTAGTCAGATACCCTTCATAAGGGATGCCAGCAACAATCTGCTCACCAGTCCACAGGACATCAAAAGCAGATGATACTTCCAGCATCTTCTAAATGAAGAAAACTGCACAAAAGCTGTACTGCCCCAGATACAGCTTGCAATGAGAAAAGGGAGGAGGTCACAATAGAAGAAGTAAAAACAGCACTAAGGAACATGAAGTCAAGGAAAGCAGCAGGCCCAGATGAGGTCACAGCAGATATGATAAGGATGTATGGTGAGATAGTGGCGAAAAGTGTGGAGAAAAAGGCATATCCCAGATGACTGGAGAATAAGCATACTAGTGCCAGCATTCAAGAACAAAGGGGACATTCACAATTGTGGGCAGTACAGAGGTACCAAACTCCAGTCACATTGCATAAAAGTAAAGGAGTGGTTGACTGATAAATAAATACTCAGACTAGTAAAAAGTGAGGTAGGAGATGGGCAGTTTGGATTCAGATCAGGATGTAGCACAAATGACCCAATCCTTGCAGTGAGACAGGTAGTTAAGAAGAAGCTAGAGATGAAGAAAGCATCCAACTGGGCATGCCTAGACTTGGAGAAAGCATATGACAAGGTCCCAAGAAAGGCAATCTGGACAGTCTTGCAGTGGCTCAAGGTCCAAGAGATATTTGTATAATTAGTGCAGTCTATGTACTAGGACCCAATAACTTAAGTGTGAACAGGGTTTGATCTCAAAGAGAGGTTCCTACTGGGAGTGTGTGTGCACCAGGGTTCAGCACTGAGCCCACTTTTGCTCATACCAGTTATGGACTACCTTATCAAACAGATTGTAGGAGAAGGGTCAAAAAAATTAATGTATGCAGACAATGTGGCATTACAAGCAGACTCTGGGCAAGTACTTCAGCAAAGGAATGGAATGCAAAACTGAAGGCACATGGGATGAAACTGAGCACAGATAAGGTAGTTGGACTTGCTGCAAATGGGATGAGAACTGAAATAGAAGGGAAAACAATAGAACAGGATAAAAGCTTCAAGTATCTCAGTGGGGTGGTTGAGGAGAGAGTAAGTCTTAATGAAGAGGTCAAAGCTAAAATCAGAGAGGCTGCAGTCAACTGGCATAGAGTGTCAGGTGTAGTGTAGGACAGACAGATGCCAAAGAAGCTGAAAAGTAAGGTGTACAAAGCAGTGGTGCCAGTACTACTGTATGGTACACAAACCTGGGCAGTAAAGGCAGAGCAGTTGAGGATCCCAGAGGTGATGAAGATGCAGTGCTTGAGATGGGTGGTGGGATGCACATGGTGGGACAGACAAAGAAATTGGGACATAAGAGCAGTAGCCAAAACAGCTCCAATTGCAGAAAAAGTTAAAGAGAACAGATTACTGTGGTTTATGCACATGTGCAGAAAAGCAGAAAACAATCTGGTGAAGAAGATTTGGGGCAGAGAAGAAGAAGGCAAGAAAAAACAAGGGCATCCAGCAAAGAGGTGGATGGATTGTGTGAGAGAAGACCTGTGACAGTCAGGCATGAGTGTCAAAGAAGGTAGGAGAGTGGCACTGAACTGAGGGAGATGGTGACAGTTAACACAACACCCTGACCCCATGAAGAAAATGGGAAAAGAAGGTTGATAATGATGATGAGTAGCCATGAAATTAGATAAAAAATCTGAAGAAGTCCAGGTAAACATGCTTCTTTATGCAGTGGGTAAACAGGCTGAGACCATTTACATCTTTTTTTCATAGAGCCAGAGTATTAATATGGGTCAATAATAAGTAAACCCAATAAGCATTTTATGCCAAGTGAAATATTATATATTGGAGTTTTTTTTTTTATTTTATTTTTTTTTTATTTTAACATTTGTTGACCGGGAATGTCTGACTAGGTTCCACCGATCCTGTTTTCAGTGGAGGCCCGGGGAGAAATTCTCCAGAAGCATGTCTTTAGAATGTGGGAGGAAACCGGAGTGCCCAGAGGAAACCCATGGGAATGCAGGGAGAACATGCAAACTCCACACAGAAGGCAGCCCAGCTGAGAATCGAACCGGAGAACCTCTTGCTGTGCGGTAACAGCAGTAACTGCTGCACCACTGCGCCGCCCAAAAAGGTAGAGAGAGAGAAAAGAAGGAACACTACGGGTGTATCAGTGCAAAAATCTACAGAACCAAAACTTATGCTGTATAAACTAGTGACAATGCCATTGTCTGATAAAACAGATGATGTGGTCAAGAAATTCCTGATGAGTGTCAACATGTGTGTAGTGCACCAGATAATCAAATGAGTCAATTTGAAACAAGAATTACCAGACTGATATCTGCTAAAGCTGTTCCAGAACCAGTGGCTGATCTAGCTCAACCGAGTGTTTAATGTAGTAGTAGTAGTCTGAGTTTGAGTGTTTGCATTAGCAGAAAATTCCTGTACAGTCCTCACAATCTGGTGTTCCTGGTTTGATTACTTAATTTGTAGTGTCAGTAAAATTCTGATGCATACTTTAATAACATGTTTTAAATGTTTTTCTGTTGCACGTTATTTAAGTAGTTACATTAGTCCATACGTATCCAGAAGTGGCCACTCTGAGTAAATTTTCAGTGTCAAACATAATAGCCACTGTGATATTCTTAATACGGTGACTCTCTTTTTTGTAAATGTTTTGTATGTTGTTGTCTTAGGGTTAACCAATATTTTCTTTTTCACAACTCCACTTGTAAAACAATTTAAGCTATATAAAGCTGATCATGTGTTTTCTTAACATACAAGACAAATGGGAATTTTCTTTAAAAATGGTGAAATGTCAGAAAACTTAATTACAAGCTTCTTTAGTGTATGTATGTATATATATATATATATATATATATATATATATATATATATATATATAAATATATATCACGCATATGTATATAGAGATATTGAATTAAAAGCTTTTTTAGTGTGTATATATTGTGCATAAGTATATAAAGGCATTGCTTTTTTCAATCAAATGTATAATATTATCCTTTTAAGAAAAACTGTCCGATAATCACTGCAACTACTGAGCTGAGTTGTGTAGCTGGGTGCAGCCATGATTGTAATAAAGTTACTGGTCATTGGATACCCATGCTGAATCCGAATTTTTGTATGATGGTTAGTACTAGAAACAGGGTTTATGTCACACCACCATCTGACACTTAGTAGTCACAGAGGCAGAGAAGTTTATTAAAATAAATCAATATTAGAATGGGAATTAGCAAGAATTTATTATTATTCTTTCACAGAAGAAAGAGTCCTGAAAGAAAATGAATTTCTGAAGATGTACAAATGATTCAGGCATGGTAGAGTTTATGCTGGAATTTTTAGGGAAAAAATATAGCTCATAATACTATTACCTAGACTTTGTTAGTAATTATGAAAGGATAGTCAGGTTTTGACTTGAAGAAATCAGATGGGATTTTTGTACCATAACAGAAAGAGCAAAACAGAAAATGGAATCTATCAGGTTGAACTCTTTAAGAAATATTGATATAATTGCTCATGAAAGGAACTGTAGACTATCTATAAATCTATACGCCATAGGACCCACGTCAGCATTAATTTATAACAGGAAGGACATGCCAAGGCATATCTAATGGTGTAATTGTATCACAAAATGCAACAAAGTACTCCATACTCAATTATTTATTGAACATTTCTTATTGCAAAAATGTCCATAATGTACATTTACAGATTGTGGAACACATAAGAGCCATTTATAATAATTCAGCAATTAATCCAATGATGTGTCATTTCATAATGGTGCATCTCATTTTTAATTCTGCATGTGATTTTGGTTTTTAATACCATGAAAAGAAAGGACCTCTTTCCTGAGTCAGAGTATGATTAAAGTTCATAGGTTCATAGGTTCATAAGTGTTTACTAGACTAATGACCACACGGGCCTTTTTAAGCCTAGCCATGCAACCCAAATCTCTGACAAATTCTGATACCCTTGATAAGTGTAAGCAGGAGCTTGGGAGATGAAACATTTACAAGCAAGAGCCTGGGAGATGAACCATTTACAGATTGCCTGTGTCCATTAGATACATAGGTGTCAAGCCAGGGATTAATGTCCTGTTCCCCATCCAATTGTCCAAGTTACACTTGAATTCGGTTAGGGAGGAACTATGCTTCACATGGATGGGGAGCCTGTTGAATTGTGATATTAATCATGAAATTAGTATTGCTTCAGTCTTTGTTTGCCAAAAGTGTTTTATAGTACCTGAAATGCAACCAGAATTGACTTATTCTGCAATTTGTATATTGTTAAATATATTCAAAAGTCAAAATCAAAGTAAATTATATTGTCAGTCAGATATACACAGCACTGCAAGCTGAATGAAATTATGTTGCTTTGGTCTCCATGCAAGATATAACAATGAAACACATAGTTTGAATGACAGTAAGACTAATGCACATATGGTAATAATTAAAATATTAACAACAAAATAAATTACCACAACTGGGCAGGAAGACATTAGACAATAATATACTAGTAGGAATTGCAAAGAGGGTCTACATTAGATAATCAAACTTTCAAAAGTTCGAGTATGATATGGTCGACACCATATGATCAAATTTTAGAAAGTTCAAATGTTTTAACGGAAATCTCCGTACAGAGCGGAATAGGAAGAGTTCCCTTTTCTGCACCGTAGTGCAATCTCAAAGTTGGTATATTTAAAGAGTGGGGGGTATGGGGGTGCAGGGGGGGGGGGCTTGGCCCCCTGCTTAAAATGTTCATGTAGGTTATTTGTGTAGTTTATTTTTTTTATTATATGTTCGAACTTTTAAAAGTTCGATCATATGGTGTTGACCATATGACAGTCGAACTTGTGAAAGTTCAATTATCTAATATAGACCCTTGCAAAGATTAGGACTTCACACTGATAGTATATCTTTATATGATATATATATATATATATATATATATATATATATATATATATATATATATATATATATATATATATGTAATATTGTTATATTGATATTATAGTTAAGTCCACTTAAATTCTTTTTATTTTATTAGTCCTATCGCTACTACTATCTGGGTGTCTCTACTTTCTGCTTGCGTATTCTAGCATTTTATTATTTTGTGTCTCTCAGTACCTAGGCCACTCTGATCACTGCACACAGCTGTTTCAAAGATGAATGCTACTTTTGTCCTTTTTTGACTGCAATATCTGGTTTTCTGCCTTCTACTTTCTTAACTGTTGGTATTGGATGATCCCATTTAATCAGAACTTCTTCATTTTCAGTAATGTTTGTTGCCCTTATTTCCTATGCTTCTCACCCAGTTTTATGTTGTAGCGTTTGCACAATCCCCATCACAACAACCTTAGCACATGTTGTACCTTTTCATTTCCAGGCCCTTGGCCATGAGTATATCACAACCAGCAATGAGATGCACAACTGATTCTAGTACTGTATTACAATATTTGCATTTGTCTGTATATTTGAAGTTTTCTATAGACTTTGTAAGATCAAAGTGTATGAAACCTACTACATTCAGCTGTCATTCTTAACATTTCATCCTTTGGTTTAAATTCACCTTAGTTCACAGTTAAGTACTAGGCTAACTGCCTTTGCATACCATTTTAAGCTTTACCAATTTCCCTTCAAAGCTGAGAATCATACCCTTTACCTTGTGTCTTTGAGGTAAACATCTTACTCATTATGTCAAACCCCCAATGAAAGTTAATGAAATCAAACACTGTACCAGAGGAATTTAACATGTTCTGCCAACTCCCAGAAACAAACAAGGGCTGGGGGAATCAAACCCTGTACCACAAGTACTAACAACTCTCCTTATCCATGTATGCATCAAATCTTGATACACATACGCATATACGCATTCTCTATACTTGCCACTATAATTGTCGACTTTCCATTTTTTTCTTTCCTTGTCTTCTGGCCCTGATCTTTGTATTATTTTTCTTTCTTGGCACTTTCTGTCTTAAATAGCAGTAGTGGAGCTGGTAATGGGCCTTATTGTACTTTTCCTTGTAATGGTTGCAAGTTTTGTAGGTTTATTTATCCTAATAATCAGCATTTTTCAACACATTAATTGTACTTTAGAACCTAAAGAGAGGTTTGACTGTAAGAGAAATGGATTGGTTTGTTTGGTTTAGTTGTTGTGGCTGTGAAAGATTTTACATTGGCAAGACCACTAGAAAGTTGAGTTGTAGGATTAGTGAGCATGTTAGGGCTATTAAAAATAAGGACACCAACAATGTCCTTGCTGGACATAGTTTAACATGTCGTCAGTTTCATAAATTTAATTTTATTGTGGTCCAGAAATTAGATCTTAAGCTATTTACTAGTCAATTTAAAAATTATCTTGAATTTCTTGAACTCAAGTGACAAGTATTCTTGCGTACAGATGTCACCTCAGGTCTAAATGAAATTATTTCAGTTAAAAGTTTATTAAAATGCCAATTCATTTAATAATGTGTTATTTGATGTATTTGAATGTTAGTATGTCTTTTCTATTCATTAAATCTTGTTTTTTTATTTATTTTTTTTTATTTCTTTATTTTTCCACTTTATCTTTTATTAGCTATGTTAAATTATAGAGCACATTAATGATACATTCTGACAGTGAAATTGGTGTTTATTTGGTTAAGAAAATGATTGGTTAGGTTATTAACGATATCAGCACTAAGTATGTCTAAATTCACTTGCATGTTCCTGTGTTTTTATTCTGATGAAGTGAAGGAAAAGAACAAAAGTGCTCAAACACTTTGTTGTTTTATATTTATAGTATTTATAGTATTTCAGCTCCAGGACTATTGGTCTAAGTTCTTTTTTCTTTAGTTAAGTTCCATTTGTGCCTCTAGCTCTGAGAAATTACTTGGTTTGTCACTGAGTTGACTAGTTTGTACTTGGTGCCATTTATACTGTTTGTCTGAGTCGGGTTTACGTTGTTGGTATGGCCAGTGAGAATTATACTAATCTAAATTTGAGTCTTCTTTCCATCCCTGAGGAATTACAGGTTTTGACTCACTCTTAAACAAGTTATTGGTAAAGTAACTGAAGTTATTAACAGAGATCGGCTTCAGTTGCAAAGTGATGGAGGAGATGGAAGGTAATCAGTTTTCCTCTGACGAGAGCACTATTACAGATGAACAATGTACAAGTGGTTCTAGTTGTTTGGTGAATGAGTTGTTAAGAGGGAATGGAATAAGTCCTTTTATGGGGTTTCAGTACAGTGCTGACAACAGTCAATCTACATCAATCGTTGTAATGTCAGATTGTAGAAATTTGGTCTTTCAGTTGGAAAAGAAAATCTTAAAATCTAAATCACTTGAACTTGAACACTTTTATTTAATACCTTGTTTTGAATATAGTATAGTGCCTTTGGTTGGTATAAAGTACAATGATTCAATTTACACAGACATTTGTGCCATTTACAATTGGGCATGTTTCGATGTTTTAAAAGTGTTACTGTAACTTAGTTCTTACCGAATGAAAAGTTTGAAAGAAGACATTCATTTGCTTGAATCGGAAGTTAAGAACAAAATCCTTCATTTTTACTAGTTAAACCTTTGCATCAAAATATTTTCTCCAAAGTTGAGAGACCTGCTGTTTCCATTGTCAATAGAAAAAAGAATAAGCTTAACAGGGACCTTTTAGTTTATTGGAGTCAGTGAGCCTTTATTATTGAAGGTGTTTCTGATTTATTTGGCAAATGTTTGGTTAGTAAGACTTCTGGTATTGGTTACCATGGTAAATGGTGTTTGGACCAATTATATTCCTTTTCTTCTACTTCTTCTGCTGATGTCAATGGGAATGCTGCCAACTGTGTAAGTAACAGTGTTTGAATGGAAGATTCTTCTCAGGGAGCCATTTCTTCTTTGAGTACCGCAACCATTAATGAAGAAGACCCTTCATTTTTTCTTTTGATGAGTTCAGTTGGTGATGGAGCCCCTAACCCATATTTTTGCAACCCAAAGAGGAGAAGACAACTTGTGGCAAGAACTGGGCAAAGGGGAGAGGCCATTAACCAGTGCATGGTGAATTATTAATCTCAATGATGCACAGTTTTCAACTTCTGAAATTGAGGTACTGTCTATAGGTTTCACATTCATTCCTACAAAAAGGGCTTCATTGACTAATGTTATTTTTGATTTTAAACAGTTTATTAGAAAATTAAATTTATAGTTTATTTTGAATGATTTTAAAGCAGATACAAATAAGTCTTCTTCTTCATCTTTCGGCTTTTCCCGGTAAGGGGTCACCACAGCAAATCACCTGTCCGCTCATGATTGGCAGTGGAGTTTTACAGTGTCGAGTTGCCAGCCCAGTGCCCAACCTTCCACAGAAGGCACACACATGCACACACTCACACCTAAGACCAATTTAGAGTGTCCAATCCACCTACAGCATGTCTTTGGGAAGTGGGAGGAAACCGGAGCACCTGGAGGAAACATACATGACCACAGGGAGGACATGCACACTCCGCACAGAAGTCACCCCAGTCGAGAATCGAACCGGAGAACCTCTTGCTATGAGGTGGCAATGTTAACCGCTGCACCACCGTGGCTGCCCTACATTTAAGAAATCTAGTATTATTAAACCTCCAGTTATTGGGACTTTAAATGTGTGAGAATGGATTGTACAAATTGTTTAGAGGTTTTTACAATAATAAAGAAAAAAGTAAAGTGTTCTACAATTTGAAGCAGGAGAGTTTTTGACTTTGAAAAGTTTAGGTCAACATTCTGTCATCAGGTACTTGAAAGCCAACAAAGGCAATGGTTTAGTGGTTATGAGTAAAGAGGCTTACAAAACTGCAATGATTATATTGTTGTCACTTTCTCAGAGTTATAGAAAAATAAGTAAAGATTTTGTTAGAAAACGTTATACGTTTATTGATATCACTTTATTAGACTTACTCCACCAAGGGCGTCTTTCTTTGGATATGTTTAATTTTTGTTCTATTGATCAACCAGAGCTAGGTACCATTTTTGAGATACCCAAAATTCAAAAAGACCAGGTAAGACCTCCCTTTAGGCCCATAGTGGCTTCTTCTAAGAATAAGATTGTCAACATAGCCACTTTTTTAGACAGTATTCTTAACCCAGTGGTACAAGGTAGTAAATATTTTTTAAATGATTCCTGGCTCTTTTTCGACCAGCTTAAAAGTTACGCATTCTTGGGTGAAGAAAAGTTACCTTGTACGGTTGATGTTAATTCTCTATATACCTCAGTTAATCAGGATGAAGGGACTGAGTTTGTGGATTTGTATCTCAATAAATCTGGACACCATTTAAGTGTTGATTCTAAGACAATCTGTGTTTAACTGGATTTGGTACTCAGTAATAATTTTTTTTCAGTTTGATTCCAGCATTTACCAACAATTGTCTGGTGTAGTGATATGGGGCTAAGGTAGCTCCCGCTTTCGCTAACTTGGTTATGCATTGGTGGGAAACCCAGTATTTGGTGTCCCTCCCTTCCTTCAAATTTGTTACCTACTATCATAGATACATTGGTGATTTATTTTTTATTTGGAAGGGGAGTAGGAGTGATTTTGAGCATTTTGTTACTGAAATGAACAACAGTATCAGCTGGTTAAATTTTGAAATGGGATCTATAGGCACCTTGGTTAATTTGTTGGACATTCAACTTTCAGTTGATTTTGTTTCCAAAACATTTGTTAGTAACATCTTTAGAAAGGAGACTTTCAGAAACAATTATTTGCATTTTAGCAGTTTCCGCCATACTTCTATGAAATTCAACATTTTCAGGGGTCAGGTGATTTGGTTAAGCCACATTATTATGAGAGTGACTATTTTTGAAAAAAGTTAAGTTACTTATTGATACCTTTTGTGAGAGAGGTTATCCTTATGACAAACTGTTAAAGATTTCTGAAGAAGATAATAGTTTCAGGGATGAGAGATTTCCACCTATTCTTTCTGCAACATGCACCCCTATTAGGGATGCAAGTTAAGGTACTGATAAGAAGTTAGATTTTCCAGTCCCTATGAGTATTGAAGGGAAAATGGTTAAAAGCTTATTAAGGTGAACTGGAAAGGGATTTTAGGTAACCAGGACCTTGCTGAAGTTATTGCGTCTGAATCTAAGTTTATTTCTAAGAAATGTTGTAACCTCATGTTCTTGTTAGAACATCTTAAGGACAACAGTAGTGGGGTTGGTAATGGGTGTTATGGTACTTTTCCTTGTAACGGTTGCAAGTTTTGTAGGTTTATTTATCCTAACAGTCAGTATTTTTTTAACACATTAATTTTACTATAGAAGCTAAAGGGAAGTTTGACTATAGGAGTGATGTATTGATTTATTTGGCTAGTTGTTGTAGCTGCCAAAGTGTTTACATTGGCAAGACCACTAGAAAGTTGTAGGATAAGTGAGCATGTCATGGCTATTAAAAATAAGGACACCAGCAATGCCCTTGCTACATATAGTTTAACATGTCCCCAGTTTTGTAAATGTTATTTGTTTTGTGGTTCATAAAGTAGATCCTAAGCTATTTACTAGTCAGTTTAACAATTATCTTGAATTTCTTGAACTCTAGTGGCAAGTATTCTTGTGTGCAGATGTCGTTCCAGGTCTAAATGAAACTATTTCAGTTAAACCTTTATTAAAATACCAATGCATTTAACAATTTGTCATTTGATGTATTTGAATGTTAATATGTCTTTTCTATTCTTTAAATCTTTTTTTGTTTGTTTTATTTCTTTATTTTTTCTATTTTCCACTTTATCTTTTATTAATTATTTAAAATTCCAGTGCACTTTAATGATACATTCTGACATTGAAATTGGTCCCCAGGATTCACAAACATGTTTTTTTCTATGCAGGAGCAGTGTAGGCGCTCCTGCACAGAATATGGCTGCTGAGCGATCTAGGAACAGCCCGTTTGCATGTGCACAAGCGCCCCTACACTGTTCCTTCGTGGAAAGCCCTGCAGTATGCTAATCAGCTCATTTGCTGGTGAAAACCATGCAAATGAGCTGAATTAGTGATTCAGGAAGTAGGCAGGTATCCATGCAGGAACAGTGTAGGGTGCAGAAATGTATTTGGCTACTAGCAAAATAGAAAATGGAGGCATGACAGCCTCAAAGAAAGCATGTAGTCCCAAATGCATGGCCATTAGCATGAAAAATAGTTTAATTTTTATAAAATACATTTGTTTGGCTGATCCTGGCCATTTAAGCATAGGGCAGTGGCACATAAATGGGATCATGCAGAAAATAAAAAAAAAAAGGGGGAAAAAGCATTTATTACAGAAATATGCATTTTGCTATTATAGTCAATGGCATGCAGAATGAAAACAATACCAGGGAACAGTGGCTGATAAAGGGAAAAACTGAGTGGAAGTACAGTAACTATGGAGTAAGGCAGTGGGGTATGGTAATGAGGGGACTTATACTGAATCACAAATTTCTTCTAAGTGTCAGACTGCACCTAACCATGTAGGTGCTCCAACACCACCGTGTAGACAGGAGGAGTAGCTAACATGAAAAAGGAGTGTGTCATTCTTGCTGTAAGCACATTGGAGCTCAGTGGCCTGTGTTTGTCCTTAGCTAAGCACAGCTAAGGCAGGGTGTGTGTGTCTGAGGCTGTAGTTTCTTATTCCATGAAATGCAGAGAGTGTTCTTGTCTAGGCCTGGCCAATTCTGCTTAAACCAGTCTACATTAGCTAAACAGGTGTGCATGGTGTCCACTGGGCTTAAAATAAGAAAAGCATTTAAAAAAACTGAAATATCAGAACTGTATACATCTGAGCACCAGGAATGAGTGGAGCGCATCAGGCCTTAAACAGGGAGGAAATGGGAAGGGGAAATTGTAGAAGGAAGGCAATCAAGGAGAACAAGCATAGCTGTCAGGTGGAATGTATCAGAATCAGCCAATTACACAGGCAGCAGCCCAGCACACCGCTGTATACTATGCAAACACCTTTCAGTCTGTTTTTTTCCACAAACTCTACACCACCAGTGTACACATTCAGGGGAATTTTAAACTGACAAATCTAACAAAACATGTTAGGGGCTGCTGTTGCTCTGAACAATCAGCATGTGCTAAAGAATGAGGGTGGTGAGGAGGAAAATGCTGACAAGCAACTCAAACTGAGGAGGAGGAGAAGAGTATTCAGACCAAGGGTAACCTACCAGGGACTACATGATCTGGAGATAGTAGATTGATACAGGGTGGACAAGGACATACTTCAGCAACTTGTGCTGTGCCAGCCTCACCTCAGAGCTAGAACCAACAGAGGGGAACCTATCCCAGTGGATACCAAGGTATGTGTAGCTCTTAGGATACTAGCTACAGCTACTTTCCAAAGACCAACTGGGGATATCATGGGGGGTTTCACAGGCATCTGCGTCCAGGATACTCCACCGTTTCCTGGATACCATGTGAACACATGCCGCTAAGCACATCACTTCTCCAGCACAGCTTGGGAACATATAATCATCAGAATGCATTTCCCTGCTACAGATGGCCTGGATCTGTCACACCTGGCCTACAGGCATCTGGCAAATGCCCATGCCTCACCCACAGTGTCCTTTAGGGAGTGTCATGGGGTTCATAACACCAACATAACACAGTCCAGAAAATGCAAAGAAAGGCCATGCTGACAACTGCTAGGAGCAAACCTGCCGGCCTCAGGGAGCCAGAAATCGAGACAAAGCCATGAATAACAGGGTGGTAAAGGTCAAAAGAGAAGGACACCTGTGAAATACTGCTCTAATAATGTTATAAAGTTGACAGAATGATATGTAGTAGCATGGAACGTCTGATGGGTATGAAGTCTGAAACTGCAATGTCAGCTGTCAGTAATATCTGACTTCAACCCTGAGTGACTTACAAAACACTTTTGCTGGAAAACCACACTTGTTTGGGTAACCAACAAGATATATGAGTCATAGATGTGGACATTCTGTGATACTCTGTACAGTCGACAGGCAGGGCTAGGAGTTTAGACATGGGAATGCACTCACTGTAGGCAGGTCTAACACTGGAAGATAGTGATATGTCTGCACCCACAGAACCTTAGGCCACAGCCATGGAGGTACACACCCCTCCCTGATCACTCATTCTATGCAACATCCTGACCCCAACATGTGGCAAACCAAGCAAAATGAGTTGGGCCATACATATATGGGTGACAAACACACACCTCTAGGCTGGTCAAACAGTCTGACACACACACAAGATACTCCAAGTGCAGTCAACCATCGAGGAGAGCCCAATTCAAAGTACTGGTAGCTATAGGCGCACATATCTGCCCAGGACACCCCCCCCCCACATATCCTATCCCCTACAAATCTATCTGGTGTCTGCTTGTCACCCTGATCCTGTCTGACTTATATTACCCAACTGTGGACAGGAAATCAGACAAGGCCAGAACATAAATGCAAAGAGAATCCACCATTGTAATATATCACGAAGGTGCTGGACCATTTCCACTGCACCAGCAGTCCAATTGCTTGTAGACACTCCCCTCAACAGGCTGGATTGTGCAAGAATGCATAGCATTTGGCCCATAAACCTTGTGTGTGCATCATCCATCCTGTATTACTCTGGTAAATCACTGTGATGACCTGAGGAGGTATGTCACAAGGTACTGAAACAGTACATGACAGTATCAAATGGCATATATGACAGATGTCTGCTAAAACAAGCCCTGTAACCCTAGAAACCCATACATTAGTAGAGAAATTGTCACAATCATTGTAAGGCCTATTGTCTCCACATTTTGATAGGCTATGTCCAGTTATCTTGCACCAACAGGTTGAGAGATATGGCTGTAGCACAAAACAAACCCGACTAGAGTGCAACAACCACTGGAATGGAGTCCCACATGTACTATGGAAGGGCACACTGAGGATGCTCATACACTTAGAGAAATGTAAGTAGGATCTAGGAATGAACAAGCCTTCCCCACCCAGTGCACTTCCTATTGCTCTACCTTAGCAGTCCTGAAGATGTCTGTCACCATAGAAGTCACTTTTGTTAGGCTCAGCCCCATAAGCTCTGTGGTGCATGTGATAACTGCATAACACAATAGTGTAGGTAACTAGTTAGGTAGGAGTTCTAATCTCAGTCCTGGCAAATGTAAAAGTGGGTGTTTACAACTAAATGTTTTTGGATCCATTCAAACCCAGTACACTTCCTCTTTCCCTACTTTAGCAGTCCTGCAGACATCAGTCATCTTAGAAGTGCATTCCATCAGGCCTCAGCCCCATAAGCTGGGTGGTGCATGTGATAACTGCATAAGACGATAGTACAAATAACTAGTTAGGTTGGAGTTCTAGTCTCAGTCCTGGCAAATGTAGAAGTGTGTGTGTGTGTGTGTGTGTGTGTGTGTGTGTGTGTGTGTGTGTGTGTGTGTGTGTGTGTGTGTGACTGTTGTGTGTGCAAGACTGAGGGAGTTGTGTGTTTGTTATAGATGATGCAGTTTTATACCATTCCCACCCATGACACTTCACAGTGCCCCACCTTATCAGTCCAGATGATGTCAGTCCCTTATCAGCAACCTTGGCTATCTGTCAACTCTATAAGTTCAGTAGTGAGTGTGATAAATGCTTAACACTATAGTACAGATGACTAGTTTGGCAGGGTTCTACTCTTGTGTCCGGCAAATGTGTGTGTGGGTATGTATGTTTGTAAGTAGAAGCATTTTGATATGTTTTCCACCCACTGCCCTACTTTATCAGTCCTGCTGATGTCATTCCCCATATCAGGACCTTTGACCAACTCTTAGCCCAGTAAGCGCTATAGCACATGTAGTAACTGCACAGCACTATGGTACAAAGCACTAGTTAGGTATAAGTTCTATTCTCACATCTGGCAAGTGTCTGTTTGTAGGACAAAGTATTTTGATAAGTTTAACACCCACTGCACTACTTTATCTGACCTGCTGATGTCATTCCCTTTATAGGTTCACAAGTGTGTAGTAGGTAATGGCCCAGAAACGTTAACAAGCCTGGCACATAGAAGGGCCCTGCCATTGTGCCACCCGATGTTATGTCCCAGTGCCTGTATCAAGTATAGCCACTGCAGTGATCCTTGGGTTGAACTGTCTTTTACCCATCATCTCATCATGATTTCACTGGAACAGGGTCAGCTAGGTGCTCTGCATGACATGTATGGGAAGTGTATTCCAGGGCATGTGCAGTCTCTTGGTGAGAGACTTGTCCCACCAGCATGTTGTGTTGATTGTGGTACTGAGGTAGAGGTCTCTACAGTGTGTGGTGTGGATGGATTTATATGTAGCATTTCTAAACCAGCTGGGTCAGACATGGCTTTGTAAGTCAAGCACAGATAGCTGCTTATTAGGTGATATGACACAGAGAATAGCTTGGGTCTTCTGAGTCTCTCTGTGTAGGATGTGTGTTTAATGCCTAGGAATCCCTTTGTGAGGTGCTTCTGTGGCTTCTCCTGCTGTAACAGGTGTCTAGTGAGGTACATTGCAAATCGATCATAATACGGGAATAATAATAAGGGAATAGTAGACAGAGATCATTACCTCTGTCTTCCTGGATGCAAAACCCTTGGTAATGCAATGTGCCATATAGAAGGACTCCCTGACCACAGTGGCAATGTGGTGCTTGAAGGAGAGGTTGCTGTCAACCTATGTCCCTAGATCTCTCATAATCCCTACAGTGTTCATTGGGCTCCCATTGATGTTGAACTTACTGGGAACTGAGTGTTTTACCAAAGGGGATGATGATGACTTTTCTGGTGTTAAGCTTCTGCCCATGGTTTCCACACCACTCATTGGTCTCAGTGAGGCCTTTCTGTAAGATGTCTGCATCATGTATGGAGTTCATGATAGCTTCCAGCTTGCAGTCCTCTGTGAACTTGGTCAGCTAGAATTCCTATGTGTTGGGCTGGACTCCTGAAAAGTAGGTACTGGACAGGACACTATCCAGTACTGATCCCTGTGGGACTTCACTCGTGACTGCTTTCCAGTCTGACTTGGAGTTTGCCACTGTCACACTGTGTGTTCTGTGTACCAATTTGCAAACCACCCACTGATATCGGGGATGGTGCCTTGTTTGTTGGGTTTATCAATAATCCCTGACTGAGGAATGGTATCAGAAGCCTTAGCCAGATTGAAGTAGGCTGTATGCAGTGCCTTTCTGTCATACACCACCCTGATGACTCACTGAAAGACGTCAACCAGGTTGAGCAGGCATGATCTGGCATTCACCAAGCCAAACCGTGTGGGGTCTAGAGTTAGGAGATGACCCATATCTTAGTCAATCAGGTCCCTGATGACATGCCCACACCTGTACATAGTAGTCTTGTCAGGCTAAGGGCCCAATAATCCCCAGGGTCTGTAGATGCTACCCCTTTATGGAGAGGAATGACTGTAGCAGTGTGTCATTTTGGAAGGACAAAGCCTGAGGTGAGGCTGTAACTGACTAGGGCACACAGATGTGGTGCCTTGTCTCTTTGCATGTCATGTAGAACGCAGCTACAGATATGTTTGGGTCCCATGGAAAACTGTATCGTTGCCTGTGGACAATGTAGGTCTAACCTGGCCTGCATTAATGCTGTGTGTCTGGCATTCATCTGTCATTGTAATTGTCCCCTTGGGGGGAGAGAGGGGTAAAGCTGGCATTGAATGTGTTGGCAAGCCTGTTGCCAATATCTGTTGTCTCAAGATAGGAATTAGCAATGTGAAGTAACTCACAGCACTTGTGGTTATTGCTATGGAGGTTGTTGATATAACTATCAAAGGCTTTTGTGATTGTCGTCAGTGTCTGCTGCAATTCTGCCTTCATAGCTGCCTGTAGGTGATTCCATGAGGGACCCCAAGTTGTGTTTGAGGCTAAATAGGGGGTTCACCAGTCGTGGGACACCACCTTTGTCAGAAATAGTGTCCTCCTTCTGTTGTATACTTTAGTAATGGCAGGGGACTATCACATTGGCTTTCAGTGTTTGGAGGACAGTGTCTGTGTTTTGTTGGCTATGGCTAGTACCATGCATCCATGTGCTTGCTTGTGCAGTGCATATGTGTATGATGTGACAGTCATGGAGCTATTTCCCATTGACATGGGTACAGTGAAGTCATCCACCTCTGTTTTTGTGACTGCAGTGTCAGCATTGGAGAGGTTTTGCAAGGTGGTTACCTTTGAGGAGGTTGTGGGTCAGATGTTGAGCTCAATGTTGATTACATCATGTTTGGATCTGACCAGGCAGAGATTGAAAACTGTGGTCGAGCAACAGTCTCATATGTAAGTAATCAACACAGATCTAGGCTGTTGCATCCTCTAATGGGGGTCAGTATGAGCAGATCCAGGGCATTGAACTGATGCATTCCATGAAGTATTGGGCCAGTGTACTGGTGCTTGACTACTTTCCCCAGGTGATGGAGGGGTAGTTGAAGTCTCCTACTATGTCAGTGTTGGGTTGGACCTTCATATATGCCAGGGTGTTGAAGAATGTTTATTGACAGTTTGCGGACATAGCTGGGGAGAGATAGCAGGCTATGGTGTGGATTGCACTATTCCCCAAAGTCAGTTTTTTAAGAAGTACCTATGATGCATTATGCTGGGATACTAGTCTGGAGGTGTGCATATCCATTATGAATATGGAGACAACACCACCTGTGGAGGTGTGGTGCATGTTCTGGCACTGACAGCTGTGGAATGCATCATAGCCTGTTGGTGCAAGGCTCCTGTCTGTTGCTGTGAACTACCTCTCCATTACAGCACAAATGTCAATGTCCTCCAGGGTGCTTTGAGTGACTGCATCTTATATGTCTACTGTTGAGTAGCATGACCCTCAGATTGCATACATCTGTTATGGTGGTAATTTGATTTGGAACACTGCCTAATAATGTACTATAGGGGTGGTGAGACACTCACCCTGTACCTGGAAGCCCAGGGCTGACAGATTTAGGACATCTCTGGCAAGGCATTGAGGTCTGTCAATCATGTTATCTCAAGCAGAGAGATACTGGATCCCCTGAGAATGACACACAACATGTAAGCCAATGTTGCAGTCAATTATCTGTTGATTTTACTGCAGCATCATTCTGGGTGATGGCAGTATACTGCTCAGGGCTTCTGTCACACCTGCCTGGACCACATAATCTGAGTGTTCAACCATGTCTCTTGTCATGTAGCCTAGGGAGGTGTGTCTCAGATCATTCACACCCACATGGACGATGATGACAGAGTGACACTTGTAGTTTTGGAGTAGCCGGACTGGGTGTCATATGTTGGATGCTGGCAGGTGATAGACAGTTGGCTGTTACCTCCTCCATAATCAACACAATGAGTGGGACATCTGTGTGCCACAGTACTGAGTCACCCATGATCACTGTATTGTGCAAGGTGGTCAGCCTTAGGAGCTTAGGTTGAGGGGCACACTGTGTAGGTGACATATGTGTCCTTTGGTATGTGCTATGTTATGGTGTGTGAGTGGATGTCCGTCTTGCTAGTCTGTGCTGTTTGTGTAAATGTCCATTGAGTGCCTCTGTGAAGGTGGGTGTGTGTCTTTACAGTGTATGTCAGGGCTGTCATAGTGGATGTTGTGGCAAGCTATGTGGTCCACATGGTGTGGTGCAGGTTTTGAATTTATCCTCTTGGCCAGCTAGTCCAGTCTTTGCTGGAGAGTGCATATTTCCACATTTGGTGATTTAGGGGCAACTCTCACTGGTCTGAGTGTTTGGAGTTTAGAGGAGAGGGTTGTCTGTGTACATAAGGCAGTTGCAACAGTGCCTCAGAAAGGACAAGTGCACCAGGTTAATGGGTGAAAGCACAGAAAACCACACTTCAATCATGCCAGCAGAGGTTGTCATAAGTAGTAAGTACTGGGGCTAATTCAATGATGAATGAGAACTGCTTATGGCTCCCAAGTGTGATACGCTTATTGATACAATAACCTGTTAAATTGCAATGCTATAATGCTATTTGAAGTGCACGAGAGAAAGAACTAGCAAGATGTATGGGAGAAACTGAAGACAGATTTCCTGACACCTGTAATACTTTACCTCAGCTGTGCAGTTATCAGCACCTTTAGCCAGATGCAAGTCCAGTAACCTCTGTAGCGTGTGCTGTAAGTGCATAACACTATAGTACAAATAACTGGATAGGCAGGGGTTCTAATCTCAATACTGGCAAATGTGTGTGTGTGTGTGTGTGTGTGTGTGTGTGTGTGTGTGTGTGTGTGTGTGTGTGTGTGAATGATGTACTGTGTGGGTTATACCATTTTGACTTGTGTACCACACTTTACACTTCTCCTCCAAATTAGTAGTCCTGTTAATGTCATTCACCTTAGAAGTACCTTTGGACTAGGTGATATTGCATAAGCTCTGTGGCACAGCTGATAACTGTGTAACACTATAGTAGACTTAACTAGATAGGCAGGAGATCTAACCCCAGTATTTGCAAGTGTGTGTGTGTGTGTGTGTGTGTGTCTGTGTGTCTGTGTGTGTGTGTGTGTGTGTGTGTGTGTGTGTGTGTGTGTGTGTGTGTGTGTGTGTGTGTGTGTGTGTGCATGTGTATCAGATACTGTGTGGCTTATACCATTTTGATTTGTGTACCACCCATTACACTTCCCCCACCCTACTTTACTAGTACTGTTGTCATTCACCTTAGATGTACTTTTGGAGAAGGTGAAATTGTGTAAGCTGCATGGTGTGTCTGCTAACTGTGTAATACCATAATACAAATAACTAGATAGGCAGGACTTGTAATCTCAATACTGGCAACTGTTTGTGTTTATGTGAGAATCATGTACTGTGAAGGTTATACCATTTTGAGTTGTGTACCACCATACTCATCCTAATTGAGCAGTATTGTTGATGTCATTCACCTTACAAGTACCTTTGGATGAGGTGAAATTGTGTAAGTTCTGTGGCATGTCCGATAACTGTGTAACACTATAGTAGACACAAATAGATTGATATGAGTTCTAATCTCAGAACTGGTGTGTGTGTGTGTGTGTGTGTGTGTGTGTGTGTGTGTGTGTGTGTGTGTGCGTGTGTGCGTGTGTGTGTGTGTGTGTGTGTGTGTGTGTGTGTGTGTGTGTGTGTGTGTGTGTGTGTGTGTGTGGATCATATCTTGTGTGGCTGATACCATTTTGATGTGTGCACCATACATGGCAGGTGACCACCTCCTGATGCCATTGATTTATATAGTATGGTAATGGCATCTTCCTCACATGCAGCATGTGAAATCATTGTACATGCTATACCAGTCCTCTGTACAGATGTGTCTGGAACATCCAGATGTTTGGAACCTATTAGTGCTCTGTCTGCCTTAACAATGCCCATGTATGTTTTATAGTTGCCAAATAGGACACAGTGAGTGTACCGACACAAATGGGAGCATCAGTTATCATACCTGAGTGAAACAGCATACTAATACATCTGCTACCCTCACACTTGTCCAGACTTGTAGGTGCAATACATGAGTCCAGATGCTTGGTTTTACAAGTGAATTGTTCATGTCATGCGATACATTAACAGTTGGGAAACATGTGGACTGACATATTGTGGTCTCAATCAGTACATATCAGAAACAAATGGCATCTTAACAGATGTGTGTACACATTTCATATCCACTGTATAGCAGTAATGTTTCACACATGTCCCTACCTTAGTCAGTTTGCCAGTGCCTGTCCAGATGTCTTGCACTTACAGGTTGTGAGGTATGTGATAGGAATGTTACATTCTCTTCAGATAGGCCCCTGTGGTGACCACTGTAATGCAGTACAATTAACCCCACCACAAGTGAACATGCACATAAAGCAATATGGCTATTAGTCATAGTTGTGTGCATGGTAACTTGCCTGCCCTCTAAATGCCTGGGGTATTGCTAAAGCACAACCGAACAATTCCATACTCACCAGCTTCAGGCTGCTGTCCCATATTCATACCAGAGTGAGAGAGAGGTATTGTAAGAAGACTCACATGTACCCTTGGTAAAGGATGCATGCAGCATGTCTGCACATTTACAGCACAACACCCAATACTATACAATTTGATGTCCTTCACCATAGATTTGCACTTCTGTGCATTAGAAACCCCCATCCACAACTGCAGTCTGATCTGGCACATGCATGTAGCTACTGTACAGATACAAGTATGTCTCATACAGTAGTCTACTAATCCCGACTGGGACCTTACCTGCATGCTCATTGTCCATTGTGTGGGTGCCACCCACCTCTAGCAAGTGGGGCTTTGTACCCTGGTGTTGTACTGTGATGAGTGGCCCTAGCTTGGCAAGGAGTTCCTCATTTGGTGTCAGTGGGAGCTGCATGGCTGGGCTCCCACCTGTGGTTGTGGGGTCCCTCGCCATGGCAGCAACCCTTTGCCAGGCATGGCACATGAAGTTGGTGGCATGATGTCACACCCGCTCATATGTACTTGCATGCAGACCCACCTAATTTACCCTGTGGCAGGGTCATCCCACAGGGTGGTTCTCCCCCACAGATGTTGCTGGCTTCAGCCCAACAGTACTGTGTGTTTCTGTATCATGGCTTCCATTATCAGGTTGCATTCCACTGGTGAAAAGGTTTCCCGTTGGTGATGTGACATTGAACCTGGTAGACACTAACAGGGAAACACATCACAGGATCTCATACATTTGGCAACAGTATGTCCAGTACCTGCACATGTACCTTGAATACCAGTAGCCAACACTCACAACCATACCAGTAGCTACCACTCACAACCACACAATACCCCTGTAATCTATCAGCACAGTATCAGCTTGCATTGCACTCCTGGTCCTGATCAGTCATATTACTTGCAGTGAGGGCAAGTTGTTTGTATAATCTGTCATTCCTGGTTCAGGTCTGTGCAAATGGATGACATTAGCCATCTTCCATGCAGATGGTGTGTGGCTGGTACTTTGGCTTGGTTTGACTACAGTGTGTAATGCAGCTGGGAGCACATGCCTGAGTTCATGTAGGATGCAGACAGGGATGATATGATGTCCCACGGATACTTACATTCGTTGCATTTCAGTAGGCAATATGTACCTGCTCAGTGGTGATGAGGGCAGGGGTGTGGGTGCAGTACATATCTACCTATATAGATGCTGAGCTGGGGGGATGTTTGCCCTAATCCTATCTGCATCAGGTTGCCTGTAGCTATGTTGTGTGTTTATGTGATCTGATTGGCCTCCATTACAGGTTGGGTTGGTATGTTGCCACCAAGATTACAGACATATGAAAAGATGGCCTTGTGATAGTCCCTGGTGGATGTCTCCAATTTGTACTCATAGTTGGCCTTACAGTAATCTACATGTGACCTTATATGCTTGTTCAGGCAATGGTTGACCTGATGCCAGGTTGGTTTCTGCCCCTACTTTGTCCTGTACAGCCACTATAGGGACCATGTATGTGGTTTGTGTAATGCTGCTGTCCAGCAAAGGGGATTACGCTACATTAGTGGAGGCAGGTATGACAAGTAAGGTATTGCTGAGTCCATATAGCCATGTATGTGTTCAATTAGTTGTTCGTAGTGGGCATAGCCACAAAGTCATAACACAGTTGCACACCTCTCCAATTTAGTAACGATAATCATGCTTATTGTACTAACCATGGCTGTCTCAGGGCAATGCAACCACCACTAGCTGTAGAAATGTCACTTTTTTGGGTGCACAGTAACTAAGATTACACATGCATACAGCATGTACAGCTTTTTTAACTGACATTTTGCATTCCATGTATGTTTTCATGAGGTGGATACATACACCTATTCATACTGACATGTGCATAGCTAATACCTCACATACATGTCTGTTCTATGTCAGTATGGCACACTAAATTCACAGTCTTTCTGTGCAGTCATCCCTGTCAACCTGTGACAGCAGGACATCAGTAGGATGTCATGCATACATGGGTGCAATGGGGCAAAATCAGTGACAGTGTCTCACTATTGCTGTAACATACTTGAGTCTTTCAGTAGCACAGTAGCCTTTGCACTGACTGGCATCCCCTGGATGTCCAGCAATCATATGTCAGGAAGAGAGGGTAAAGGCTAGAAGGGTGGTACTGAGGGTAAGAATTGTTAATGTTGGCAGTATGAGTGGTATAGGGACCAAGCTAGCTGATATGATGGCCAGGGGATGGTTGTGTGTGTACAAGAGACCACATGGAAGGGGATTATGGCTGGCTGTATGGTAGGTAGGTCACAATTGTGCTATCAAGGTGTGGACTGGAGGTGGAAGGGGGTAGGGCTTCTGCTGAAGGAACAGTATGCCAAGAGTGTTTTTGGAGGATGACATAAGTGTGTGATAAATTGATGTTGCTGAAGGTGTAAGCTGATGGTGTAATGATGACTGTTCTTAGTGCATATGCTATGCAAGTTAGTTGTGCGATGGATGAGAAAGAGAAATGTGACATCATTTGGATGATGTGGTGATGACTGTACCCAAGGGTGACAGACTGATCATTGCAGCAGATGTTAATGGGCATGTTGAGAAAGGGAACAGAGGGGATGAGGAATTGATGGGTATGTATGGTGTTAAAAGAAGTGGAGACAGTGAGATGGTAGTGGATTTTGCAAAAAGGATGGACATGGCTGTGGTGAATACGCATAGGGTGACATACAAGACTGAAGTAAGATGCACACATGGGGAATATATCCAATGTAGGAGAGTCAGTTTGAAGGAGATTGGAGACTGTAAAGTGGTGACAGGGGAAAGTGTATTTAGACAGCAGAGAATGGTGGTATGTGAGATAATTCTGGTAATTGAGATGGGGAGGAGTCTGGGGGCAGCACCAAGGATCAAATGGTGTGAATTGGAAAAGTGTGCTTGTGAGGTGGAGTTTAGGGAAGAGTTGAGACAGGCACTGGGTGGCAGTGACAATCTAACAAATATCTGGTTAAGTACAGCAGAGCTGGTAAGGGAGACAGCTAGACAGGTGCTTCAGATGATATGTGGATGGAGGAAGCAGTACAAGGGCACCTGTTGGTGAACTGAGGAAGTACTAGACAGTATACAGAGACAGAGGTTGGGGGAGAAGGAATGGGATTGTCAGAGAGATGAGGAAAGTAGACAGGAGTATGAGGAGATGATGTGCATGGCAAAGGCTGAGGATGGGCATATGAAGAGTTCAATGACAGGTTGGACACTAAGGAGGGATGAAAGGAATTGTATTGATTGGCTGGACAGATGCACTGAGCTAGGAAAGATGTGCAGCAGATAAGGATGGTAAAGGATGATGAGGTATATGTACTCACAAGTGAGGAGAGTGTGTTGATCACAAGGACAGTGTACTTTGAGAGGCTGATGAATGAAGAGAATGAGATAGAGAAGGTTGGATGATGTGGGTATGGTGAATAAGGAGAGGTGGGCATATGCTCTAGAGAGGAGAGGAATGAAGGTCAGCAGCACTAGGACAAAATATCTGTGTGTGAATGAGAGGGATGATAGTGGGATGTTGAAGATGCAGGGAGTACAGTTGGCAAAGGTGGATGTGTTCAAATGATTGGGATCAACATTTCAGAGCAATAAGGTCTATGGAGAACAGGTGAAGAAGAGAGTACAGGCAGGATAGGGAGGGTGGAGAAGGGTGTCAGGAGTGATATGTGATGGACGTGTATTGGTAAACTTGATATGTAAGGTATACAAGAGGGTAGTGAGACCACCTATGTTATATGGGTTGGAGACAGTGGCATTGACAAAAAGGCAGGGGCCAGAGCTGTATATGGCAGAGTTACAGATGTTATGATTTGCACTGGGTGTGACATGGGTGCACAGGTTTAGCAATGTGTATCTGACAGGCTCAGTGCATGTTGGACGGATATGAGACAGTACTGAAGAGGCAGCATTACATCAGTTTGGACATGTGCTGAGGAGGGGTGCTGAGTATATTGTGAAAAGGATGGTAAGGATGTAGCTGCCAGGTAAGAGGAAGAGAGGATGGCCTCAGATAAGGTTTCTGGATGGAGACAGGACATGCAGGTGGTTGGTGTGAGAGAGGAAGATTCAGAGGACAGGCAGAAATGAAATGGCAACAGATGATCCAGTGTGGCAATCATGCATGGAAAAAGCAAGAGGACAATGAAGGGGATGTTGTAATGTCAGTCTTCAAAGATTTGGCAAGGATCTGACTGACATAACACAACTTTGTGGGTAAATGACTACAAATATGAGGCACACATATGGTCAGTGTGCAGAACACTGGACAGTTGAATGGTATGAGCTCAGTATATAACAAACAGTTCAACACATATATCTGCAGCAGTACCTTACTCTGCACATGCTCAGTATAGTTGTCTTATATTTACAAAACAAAGTGTGTATCATAGTTAAATGCACAGGTAACATATGGATATGTACAACATCCCAGTAGTTGGCCTAGTCACTACAGACAGAGCCACATGCTATGGCCATCAGTACTGTTCCACAGTACATCAGTACAGCAAGTCTTGTTGAGACACATGCTTTCAAACCCCTATTTTCCATTATTACAGCCCACCTACTGCATTCACTTACATGCTTACTTGTTTTACATACTTTTTTTTTTACTGGATATTTCACAGATATATCCTTTTTTATTTTTTTCTCATACTACTTCAGCTTTGCACTGATGGACTGTCTATGACAGAGGTGGTTTGAATAGATGGCAGCTTGTCTTTTGTAGGTAATGCTCATGACCATGTGATGGCGTGAGTGCCAATTGGTGCTCCCCAGTTGCTGATTGCATGCAGAGCAGCTGTGTAGTTATTCCAGTAGCCAATGTCATGGCAGCATACTTCTATAATTGACTACTCCATGTGGGCATTGGACCTTTCCTTTCCTTTACCTGTGAGGAAGAGATCCTGGAGGTGTGTGAGCTAATACCCTTTAGAACAAGACCTGTGGAGACAAGTCAAATAAATGGTGGAGAAGATTCAAGACTTAGGGGCAGAATGTGAGTATTGCTGTTATATGTTTTGAATACTGCTTGTTTAACATGGTATGTCTGGCGATGCTACTTCTGCATGGGTTTCAGTCTGACAAAGTTCTGTGTCTGCATAGCTCTCAATTGTAGGCTATCCATGCCAGAGGTTTGTTTGTTATGTGTAGTTTGTTCCCCAGACAGGTGTTGTTCTTGGCAAATCAGTAGCACACTCTGGTGATTGCAATCAGTACATGCCAACATCCATTTGTGTTTCAGACTTTATATCCCTCAGAAAAGATAGGTTACAACAATCACTATAACACCAGCAATTTTCTCAGTGTATAACAGCAATATTTCAAGTATGGCCATGTTTTTGGACCTCTGTCCCAAACTTTCAGGCATGGTACAGATGCCATACAGTAGGAGGTTGATAGGTAGGGTCTACCATTAATTTGTTCTGTCATTCCTACTGAGGGGAAAGGGTGGGCAACATGTGGGGCTCTGTACATTTAAGAGGTTGGTGCATGGAGAATGTTCCTAGAGGCTCTTGTAACATATTTTATGTGGGGGAGAGTAACAAGTGTTTTACAACTAGGCTGTTAGAACATGTGAGACATATTACTGATGAGGAAGAAGACTCACCATGGGGGTAGTAGTCATGAAGGAACATTTGTTATGTACAGAATTGGTTTAAATTCTTAAATGTGATACTTTATCCCCTAGGGGGTTACATGAGTAGTGTAACTGGAGGCTGTGTATATACATGTAATTAAGTGTAGTGGTTTACAAGGTACTGCTTTGGTAAAAGTCTGTTTCTCAGTTTGGTCAAATAGTCATAAAAGAACAACTGTTATGTACAGAATCAATGTATGTTTTTAAATATGATTCTTTATCCCCTAGGGAGTTGAATGAGCAGTGTGTAATTGGAGGCTGTGTATTTAAATGTACTTCATTGTTAATTGCTTCTTCTAATTAAGGCAAGTATTTTTTTGTAATGTGTTACTCCTTGAAGGGTTTGGCAAAGACATCAGAGTAAAATGAACTTATGTGAATTACTGGCTGTTTATATTTTTGTTTAATATCTTCACTAATTGTAGTTCTTTTACTAAGAGGTCACTGGATATGTCTGGCCATTGTGTATGGCCTATCATGGTTTTGTAGCAGCATACTGTTCACTTATTATTTGGACGGGGGGGGGGTCAGATGTGAGTGCCATGGGTTCTTTTATATCCATCTGTGCATACTGCCCCAGTTATGGGTGATCTATCAGCAACATGTGTTTGTATGGGCATTTAGAGACATGTATGCATATATATATATATATATATATATGTATATATATATATATATATATATATATATATATATATATATATATATATATATATATATATGTATGTATATATATATATATATATATATATATATATATATATATATATATATATATATATATATATATATATGTATATGTATATATATATATATATATATATATATATATATATATATATATATATATATATATATATATATATATATATATACACACACACACACACACACACACACACACACACACACACACACACACACATACACACACATGTCAGTATTTTGTGGTAATATCTATACATTGTTATACATATATATGTATCTCCACACATATCTGTCTATATATGTAAATATATTTTATTTCTTGTATATATTTGTAGATAACAGTCATTCCTCTTTGCACAGTGTCTTTCCTATTGTAAACTGACTGTACTACATGATATGTTGTAAATAAATCCTAACATCTCACAACTAAGATGGCCTAGTGGTAAATTGCTGTGACTATGATGTGTAGCATCCTTAGCTCAAGACTGAGCATAGCTGATTATGTTGTTGCTGTTTATAAGAAGGGCTGCTGGATACAGAATGATTAAGGCACTTTTAAGCAGTTGTAAGTGGGTTTACACAGTTTGTGTGTTGTTAAGAGGTGCTAAAACATGGTTAGACTTATAGGTCTTGCTTACTGATGCTTACCAGTGCGCAAATATGCATAGCAGAGCTAACTACTGGTTATCATTCACATTTAAGCAATGTGTAAACCTGCTAAGCATAGCTCAGCCCTGGTAACCATTGCTCACATTCCAGTCTCATAAAATAGCAGAGTAATGACATAATGTAATAGGTTTATTTAATTTCCTGTACATAATATGCTTTTATGTGCTCTCATTAGAATAGGAAGGGGTATGACTATACTGTACAGGACACCTAGGTATACATGGGTAGTATCACATGTTTTTTGTTTTTATTATTTTTGTATATTTGGGTAGTATCACATGTTATATGCACTCACATTTGCATGTTACACCAGCTACAGTACACTGGCAGATGAATATGATTCCACACATATTGTATTATGAAATTAGTACTTTTGACACTGCTTTTCCATGTAAGATTAGATTGCCTATTGTAGTACTCCAACCATGCCCCTCTGCATGCAGAGCTGGGACTCTGAGTACAACACTATCTTGTTCTTGGTTTTTCAGCTGTATGTTTTTAATGTATCCCATATTAGATATTAATATGATATTATTATATTAACTGTAGAGTACTATGTTTTTTGGCCATGTCATTGAGGACAGCTGTCATGTGGTAATGGCATACATTTCAGTTTCAGACTTCTATCCATCAGGACATTCATCCTAATGCATAACGTTTGGTGTCTAATTTCTGTCTGTCCTCTGTGCAGATATGTAGATGTCAGGTATTGTTAAACACATACAACTATGTAGGTGCCCACATAGATTTATGCTGTGGGCTTGGACACTGCTGCTAGCTCCAACAAATCGGACATCCTTCATGTGGACCTTGGCCCTTTTACTTGCCTGTGTGAGGGACATTACAGAGGTGGTGGGCTACAGATTCACAAACAGTAGGTGAGAATACTTCACAGGACAGGACATTTGGAGACAGCACAACAACATGGGGGACATATTTACAAAAGTGTGAACAGATTCTATGTCATCATCAGTGCTGTTATACACATGGTGGGTTGATAGGTTGACAGGGTTTGTGTGGACATGCATTTAGTGAGTGACATCATGTCTGACATACCTCTCCACTGGCATGCTGTCCACAGACTGGCCACATTTGTCTGTTATGTTTGGTCAGTTCCCCAGACAGTTGTTGTCCTTGGAAAATCAGTCAGGGACTCTGGGAAATGCAGTCAGTCAATACTAATATCCATTCATATTACTGACTTTATATTCTTCAAAAAGGATATGTTACAACAAGCCCAGTAACATCAGCAACAGTTTAAATTTCATACAGCAGTATGTCCAATCTACACCTGTATTTGTGCCTCTGTCCCCAAGTGATGTCATACTTTGTCCAGATGTCATGCACTATGAGGCTCAGATATATTTAGTATTATTATTTCTTGCCTTCATTCCTCCTACAATCCCAGTGATGTAGTAGACCCACAGACTTGTTACAGGGAAGCAACCATAGATATCAGTCCTGAGCCTGTACATCCTGAGGTGAACTGTACATTTGAGATGTCTATATATGTTTGACGATTGTTGACAGACTGTCAGGATTGTGTACATGTTATTTGAGCTGTGTATGGAGGGGGATAGTTGTAAGTGTTATGGCTCCTTTTTTATCTGACTGTGCATGCTGCTCCAGTATCTGCTGGTCTATTGGCTGTATGCCTTTGTAGGGGCAGACTGTGACATATGCTGTACCATGGTCAGGATTCAGACTACACTGAAAATTGTGCCACTATATGTAGGGGTTGTGTATGACTGGAAAACAATTATGTATTTCTTCACACAGTCCGTATACTCTACTGTTCACCTGACCTACTGGTATGTGACTGCGATTGTGGTGGGACTGGTTATGGGTACGCACTTTCACACTAGTATATGATTTTGGGTGCTGTAATATCCCTGTAATGCCTGACATCCCAAAGGGGGATGACAACACATTCTTTGACTTTGAGCTTAAGGCCATGGCTCTGACACCAGTCATTGGTCTCAGTGAGGCCTTTCTGTAGAATGTAAACATCACTTGGGTAGTTATTAGCTCCCAACTTGCAGTCATCTGTAAACATTGTCAGCCAGAGTCCGTTCATGTTGGCATGTACTTCAGAGAAGTTGATACCAAACAGGAGAGAACCCAAGACCAAACCCTGTGGAACTCCACTCATGACTGTTCAACAGTCTGACTTGGGGTCAGCTACTTTCACACTGTAGGTTCTATGTGTAAGACATTTAGCAACCCACCTACTGTTATAGGGGTTGATGCATAGCTTAGTGAATTTATCCATGATTCCTGAGTGGGGAATGTTATCAAAGGGCTTGGCCAGATTAAGGTAGGCTGTATGAACCACCTTGCCTTCATCCACAGCTCTGGTGACTGACTCAAAGATGTCGACCAGGTTGATTGAACAGGCATGATCTACCCTTCACAAAAGCAAACTGTGTGGAATCCTGAGTCTGGAGATTCCCATATCCCTGTTTCTTAGGTCCATGACAATGCGTTCCATAGCTTTGCATGACAGCCTTGTCAGGCTAATGGGGCAATACTTCCCAGGGACAACAGCCACTCCTCTTTTGTGGAAAGGGATAACTGTAGCAGTGCACCAGTCAGTAGGAACAAAGCCTGAGGTGAGGCTGTGATTGGGCAGGGCACACTGGTGAGGTGCCAGTTCACTTTGTAGTTCATGCAGAAGACAACCTGGATATTGCCAGGTTCAATAGAAGCTGTATTCTTGGCCTTGGACAGTGGTTTTAACCCAAGCAGCAGTGCTACTGGGTGCCTAGCAGTGTACTGGTATTGTGATTGTTCTTTGGGGGTGGGGAGAGGGGTAAAGTTGCCACGGAATCTGTGTGCCAGTACATTGGCAATATCTGTTGGCTCAGTATAGGAGGTCCCATTGTATAGTAGCTCAGAGCACATGTTGGTATTGCCATGGAAATTCTTTACATAACTATAGGAGGCCTTGTGGATGTCTTTACTGTGTGCTGCAATTCTGTTTTCACAGCTAGCTTTAGAGTATTTTAATGAGAAATCTCATCTTTTTGGTGAGGCTGATAAGGGTTTTTTCCAGTCTTGGGACTTCACCTTATTCCATATCAGTTTCTTCCTTCTGTTGTAGAGTTTCTTTGGGCGGGGACCACCTGATTGGCTTCCTTTTCCTGGAGGGGAGCGTCTTGTTTCTATTGGGTATTGTGGAATGCATGCATTTGTGTACGTGTTCATACTGAGTTGGTGTGTGATTTGTAGGTCATGAAACTAGTCTCTATTTGCTTGGCTTTCCTGAAGATAGACACCTCTGTTTTTTGGAGGCCAACGTTAGCTTTGGAAAGGTTTTCCATGGTGGTTTTCTTTACAGGGGGGTGGGAGGGCTGTGGATTCCTAAGGTGATGCCATTGTGGTCAGATCTAACCATGGCAGAGTTGACTATTGGTGCAGAACAACAGTCACCCATGTTAGTACTGACTAGGTCAATGATGTTGCTACCTGTAGTGGGTATAGAAACAAGCTGGTCCAGGCCATTGGAATGAATGCAATCCAGGAAACACTGGGCAAGTGCATTGATACATGAGTAGCTTTCACAGTTAATGGAGGGGTAGTTGAGGTCAACCAGAATGATAAATGTTAGGTTGGACAGTATTATTCTCCAAGGTGTTTAGGAACATGGTGTTCCACTCTTGGGATATGGTTGGGGACCTATGGCAGGTTACAACTTGAATTGCTGTCCTAATCTATGTTAGCTACACCTGCTGTATCTCTGATGCATTATGTTGGGCTACCAGTCTTGATGTGTGTGCATCCTTTGTGAATAAGGAGAGCTTTGAATGAGTGCCTTTTGAGATTTAGACTTCTAGTGTTGAGCAGCATAACCCCCAGACTGCATTTGTTTGTAGCTGTTATATATTTATGTATATTTATATATATATATATATATATATATATATATATATATATATATATATATATATATATATGTGTGTGTGTGTGTGTGTGTGTATGTATTTGTATACTTTTCTATATATATGTGTGTATGTATATATGTATATATTTTACACGTATATCTCTATAGATATATTTTGTGTCTAGATTTGTCCACATATATGTATCACCATACATAAATGCATGTATATATAGAAAACCTGACTGATTCTACATAATATTTTCCCTACTGTTGAATGACTCTACTGACTGATATGTTTGGAAAAACATCAGTGTTTTGTAGAGCTCACATGGTGTAGTGCTACATTGCTCTAACTATGGTGTACAGGGCCCTGTGTTCAAGATTAGGCAGGACTGCTAATCTTGTTGGAAGGCAGAACAGTTGCTGCTGGAGACAGAGAGATAAGGGCAATATTTGAAAGAGGTCCCTATTTTGGGCCCATTGACTCCCATTTTGTCATCCTTTGGACAGATTTGTTACAGTAAGATGTTTGTGGTATGGATCTGATGTACAACTCCAATACATATATATGTAAACATATATATATATATATATATATATATATATATATATATATATATATATATTTTTTATATATATATATATATATATATATATATATTTGTCTATACATACATATATATATATATATATCTATATATATATATATATATATATATATATTTATATATATGTATACCTATTTTATATATATGTGTATCTATGTATATTTTTATGTAATATATGTGTATTGAATATATATATGCATATATTTATATATATATGTATATCTATTTTATATATATGTATATCTATGTATATTTTTATTTAATATATATGTTATGATTTACTTTTCTATCTATGCATGTATTTCTAAACGTATATATTTTATATGTATATCTCTACATATATTATGCATTTGTTTGTCCATATGTATATGCATCTCCATACACATATATATTTGTATATGTATATACAAAACTTGAGTAATTCTACAGGAACTTTTCTGCACCGTTGAATGATTCTACTGAATGATATGTTTGAAATAACATCACTCATATCTACAGCTTAGATGGCTTAGTGGAAGATTGCTGTGGCTGTGGTATGCAGGGTCCTGGGTTTAAGACTTGCAAGGGCTGGTTATTTTGTTGCTGGGCAGAACAAGGGCTGTTGGAAACAGAATGATTAAGGCAGTTTTAAGCAGTTGTAAGTAGGTTTGCTTGGATTTGCATTGCGGTAAGCAATGCTAACTTACAGTTAACTATGCTTACACACAATTAGCCCTAAAAGTGCTTAATCTGAGTTAGCTTCACTTAACACTGTGCAAACATGCTTACTCCCACTTACTACTGCTTATACCCACTTACCCCTGTGCTAATTTCATTAAAAGAAAAGAAAAAAGGGGTGATAGGAAAGTGGTGAAAAAGGAGGCATGACGAAGGAAAAACAATATGAAAGATAGCTAGGGATGTGCAGAATGGGTGTAGGGAAGGTCCATCACTATCCATTTCTTCCACAGCAACAGCTGTGTATATATACAGAATTTGGAGGTAAATTTGGACATTCAAACCCCTGAGAGAGGCGTGATGTCAACAATAATGTGTTGTAAAGCCAATTAGACCATATTAAATATATCCAGTAGACATCTACGAAATGGACAGCTGTGTATGGGGTGACTTTTTTTGTGGGAACAGATTGTCCTTTTTTTTTAAGGTGAGAGTGGGATGTTGGGGAAGGATAGTAGATATATTTGGCAAGGTAGGTTGGGTAGGTAGACAGACAAGAGAAACAAGACAGCAAACAGGGGTGGTATATGACACATGTGGGGGGCCAATACCTTGGATGAGGAGGGGTGGTTGGTAATTGGATGCTCACGAGCCCCCAAATGGATTCAGTCAGACTGAGGTCCCCACCCTTTGGCAGTCACCACTGCACCTTCATGGCTCCGAAGGTGGCTGTGCTGGGGGCTGAGCAGGATGGGCAGGCTGATCCTCTAGATGCGCCATGCAACCCTCAAGCTGATTTAGCAGATCTCCAAATTCCTTGCAGAGCTCGCTATGCACCAGACCCCGGACCTGGCTTTGGGTGACATTATCCTGTCTGCATTCAGAGGTGGACGAGCCCCATCCTCTGAGGCGGTTCCACCCAAAGGCAGTGCAGGACCAGCTGATGAGGAGGTCTTGGGGTGGGTCCCAGACATGCTGGGGCCCTGTGCCACAGCCAGATGAGGTGGGAGAGGCAGCTCCACTGCGATCGACCTTCCCAGATGTGCTATGGTGTTGCAGTTGCAGAACATATATTAGTTAGTCATGCAAAAAACATTCCAGGATTACTTATAACAACATGCATGTGTATTCCCATTAACCCAAAACAACAGATTTGGAACAGTTGCATAGCAAACAGAACACATGCATATATGGAACCACAGTGGGCATTATAACAGCATGCAGGTTACATTGATAGCAACAGGCCACCAATTATAGTATTTGAACAAGGGACATTGATAGAAAAACATTTCAACATTTGTAGAACAATAGGACACATGTCCCAACAATAGGTTTGGTGAAAAACATACCCATTGATCTATGTGTTTAGATTATTGGTGCACATAAGGTGGGGGAGAGAGAGAGATGTCAATTAACAACTCTAAATGCTTGAAGTGCTCTTAACTTTAATGTTCATTGCTCTAGTCATTACAGTACAGGTATTACCTCACTTTACATTGATCTATGACCTTGGGTTGGACAGTGGGTGTTGTACACAGTGTATAATTACAAGCTTCTTACAGCTCATTTAAACCTTTTCTTACCTGACAGACCTGTGGAGGGAATTTCTGTTAACAATACCTACCTGCAGTGACCACTAGCTGTGACAGTGTGACCCTTGAGGGACATTTATTGGTGTGACTACTTGGTGTACATACTTCTCTTGCTGTCATTTGCAGCATTGGGGTTGGACAGTGTGTGTTGTACACAGTGTATAACTACAGGCTTCTTACAGCTCATGTATGCTTTTTCTTACCTGGCAGACATGTGGAGGGAATTTCTGTTAACAATACCTGACTGTTTCTACACATATTCCCATATTCTTGGATGAGATTGTGCATACAGCTTAATAGCACTGCCGGGATTCAAACTGTGCCAGTTTGTGCAAAAATCGAACACAAGGTTGTGTTTCATCACAATGAGCTACTGAGGAACTGCTGCTTTTTCCTCACTGTTTTCAGTATAATTTATTTATTTGTTTATTTGCAGTTGGTTTACCAGGATAGTCCATTGGGCCTAGAAGAACCCATTTTAAATGGGGTCCTGGGGAGAAAAGCTCCAAAAACAAAACAATGATTACAAACAAAACAGTAATTACAAACAAAATTACAATCAAAGCTCTTGTTACAGGATGTACAAAAGTACTAGTAGAAACATTGCATTTAAACATACAGTTTCTAAAGCAAAAAGGACAATGAAAGTTTTGGTTATACTAATTATAGACAAAATATTTCATTTAACAGAGACAATTTCTGTGATAAACTGTGTGATCATTGTAAATCTAGAGTAGTTTATGCATGGATTGATTCCTGCCAAAACCATGTATGGTTAGTATGTTGATGTTCATGGACGCACTGCAACAACTTTCATATGTCTGACAAATGAGTACACAGAGTAGGTAGAAGTAGGATGGGAGTTGAGCAGTTGGGAATCAGATCAGGATGTATCACAACTTACCCAATGTTTGCAGTTAGAAAGATAGTTAAGAGGAATCTAGAGATGAGAAAAGTCCAAGTGACTGTTCTTATATTTGAAGAAATCTCATGACAAGGTTCCAAGGACATGATTTAGGCAGTCCTGTGGTGGTTTGAAGTCCAAAAAACAGAAGATTAGATTAGTGCAAACTATATAAAGGGGACCCAATACTGAAGTATGAACAGTGTTCAGTCTAAGTAAGAGGTTCCCTGTGGGATTGGGTGTGCTTCGTACTAGTGATGGGCTACATTAGCAGACCGGTTGATGGGGGATAGATCAACAAAGTTGTTGTATTTATTTATTGACAAAAGGGGGAGAATGGAAGTTTAAAGTGTAAACTACATAGTTATGAGAGAAAGAAGGTTAGCAGTGCAAGTTATGTAGGGTGGCAGCTAGAGCATTCCCACTGGGAGGCTAGGTATGAATGAAGAGTTTTTTTGAAGGTAGAATTAGTAGGGGTAACACAAATGGGTGATGGTAGGGAGGTCCAGAGTCGTGCCAGACTAAAGGATAGAAGGTATTTGCTTGGTGGAAGAGCTGGTTTGTGTATTTCAAGAAGATTTTGGTTGTTAGACCTTAGTACTCTGTTGGGTAGATACATTTTAAAGGCAGAGGAGAGGGAGGGACAGATTGAGGGGTTGAAAATAAGCTTGTGGACTAGAGTGAATTGGGTATAGATAAGGTGGTTGGGTAGTTCTAGCCAATTTAATTTGTGAAGAGAGGAACAATGGTGAGTAGAGGACCTCTGGCTAGTGGCGAACTTGGCGATTTTGTTATAACAACATGAGAGTTGATTTTTCAGAGATGATTGTAGATTAGTTAGGAGTGGAGATCCTTAGAGAAGGGAGCGAATGAGAAAGGATGTAGAGAGGGTGAGTTTAGTGGAGGGTGTAAGATAATGATATTGGTGGTAGAGCATACCTAATTTTTGATGGGTTTTTTTGATGTTTAGTTGTATGTGGGAATTAAATTTGAGCTGATTGTCAATTTGGACACCAAGTAGCTTGGTCTCTGATACTATTTCCATAGTTGTGTTGTTTTGACTAGAAATACAGAATGTGTTTGTGTTGAGAGGGGTGGCTTTTGAGGGAGTGAATACCATTAATTTGGTTTTAGAAGCATTGAGTGCTAAGTGATTATTTTTCATCCATTGTTCAGTGGTTGAAAACGCGTCTTGAGTTAGCTTTAGAAGTAAAGGGGCTGAAGTGGCAGAGCAAATAATAGTTGAGTCGTCTGCATATTGAATGATGTTTGAGAATGGAATGGAGTTGCAGAAGTTATTAATAAAGATGTTGAAGAAGAGGAGGCCTAATATTGAACCATGTGGAACCCCAGCTGGGGTATTAAGGAATGAGGAGGTGGCCTTTTTCCATTTTACTGCTTGATGTCTGTTGGATAAGTAACTGGAGAACCAGTTCAGAGAGGAAAGAGATAGGTTAAGCTTAGAGAGTTTAGCTAGAAGAAAGTTATGGGAGATGGTGTCAAAGGCCTTGGAAAGATCCAGTAGAAGGGTAGAAACAATATGACCAGAGTCTCGGGCTTTATTTACTGTTTCCAGGAAGGAGAGGAGGGCTGTCATAGTGCTGTGGCCTGGTCTGAAGCCATGTTGTGTGGGAGTTAGTAGGTTGTTATCAATGAGGTATGGTAGGAGTTGTAGTTGGATACACTTTTCAAGGAGTTTGGAGATGGGAGACAGGATAGTGAGGGGACAAAAGTTTGAGACATTGTTATTGTTACCTCCTTTATGTAAAGGTATGATATAGGCCTTTTTCCAGATATGGAGAACTGTGCTTTCTTGGATAGAGCGGTTGATTAAAATACTAATGGGGTAAGCAATGGCTTCAGCAGCTATGCTGAGGAATTGTGAAGGAATATTATCAGGAGCATTTGAACCAGACATCAGATTTAGAAGGAGTTTTTTTATGGTAGAAGTGGGTATGGGTTTTAGTGAGAAGTGTGGAGAGTGGGGGGAGGGGATATTTCGGGGTGTGAGAGATGAGGAGGGAGGAAGAGTGGAGTGGGTGTTGAAGGTTGTAGAATTGGAAGATGGGATAGGTAGTGAACTAGTGTTTGAGGGTTGAAGGTAAGAAGATGAGAGTGGGGGTGGTTTAGAGGGAGTGGAGATGTTGGAGAAAGATGAGGTTAGTTTGGAAATAGAATCAATGAAGAAGGAGTTAAATTGATTAGCCAGGTCTATGTCGAGAGCGTTTGGATCGGGAGTGGGGGTGTCTGGTTTACTGGGATTAAGGAGAGTGGAGATACTTTTCCAGAATTTTTGAGGGTTTGTTTTATTGTTGTTTTGGAGTAAGGAGAAGTAGTTTTGTCTGTCAGTGGTGATGAGTTTCTTTACTTTATTTTGAAGTGTTTTGTATTCGTTGTAGATGAGGGGGTTTTATTTTTATGGTAATGGGTCCAGAGTTTGTCTCTTTGCCGCATTGTAACAAGTGTATTTTTTGTAAGCCATGGGGCAGTTTTGGTTTGTATTCTTTTTGTTCTTAGGGGGAGCATGATGGTTTAAGAGGTTTAAGAAGGTAGTGTTGAAATGGGTGACTGCATTATCTAGAGGAAGTGATTTTTGAGTATTCCAATTTATTGCCTTTAGAGAGTTAATGAAAGCTGAAGGGTTAAAGTTTTTTAGGTTACGAGTAGTAATGAAGTTATGGGTATGATGAAGGGGTGAAGGGAGACGGTGTGTAAATGTGGGTAAGTGATCACTAAGAGAATCAGGAAGAGTACCTCTGTTAGAGAAGTAGTGGGGGTGAGAGACTAGGATCCAGTCAAGGATACTGCCATTGGGCAAGTTTTTTAAGGGGCGGGTTGTAGAACTGATGAGCTGAGAGAATTTATAGAGGTTAATGTTGAGTGGGTTTGAGGGAGACTGAATGGAGGCCCAATTTATATTCATGTCTCCTAGGATTATAGTTTAGTTGCTGATGTTAGTGGAGAGCCAGAAGAGGATGTCTTCAAGTGTAGAAATATTATCACCAGGAGGGATGTAGATGGAGGCTATACATATGTGCTTGAGCTTGTTGATTTGTAGTAGTGTTATTAGTAATTCAGCATTGTTAAAGTGGGGAGTAGGTTTATTATAGGGAGTAACTGATAGTGAGGATGAGTATAGAAGAGCTATACCACCCCCTTTTTTATGAGATCTGTCTTTTCTAATAATAGAAAATTTGGGTGGGATTATTTCAGAGCCTTTTATGTGGGGTTTTAACCATGTTTCAGAGATGGATAGGATGTCAGGTTTGTTGTGTGTGAGCCAGGCATGCAGGTTTGGAATTTTGTTGACTATGCTTTGGGAGTTTAGAGCAGTAAATAATATGGACTTGTTAGTAGTTTTTGAGGAGGGGGGACCTGGGTTAGGATGGATATCTCCTGATTGTAGACTGGTAATTGTGTATAGGGTGAAGTTATGGAGGTAACTTAAGAGTTTAAAGTATACATTGGACTCGATTATGATACTGGAAGACTTTCTAGTAATTATGGGAGTGAAATATCTATGTGAGGTAAGAAGTTTATATTGAAAAAGTAGATGGGTATTTATAGGATATAGGTGTGGCGAAATTGGGGTGTGTGAGTGTTGGAGAGGTATGTTCAGATGGTTAGTTGTGTGGAAGGATTGGGAATAATAGATACTATTGGGTTGGGTAAGGTGGAAGATATAGGAACCCAGTAGGAGTGATAGTAGTAGAAGGGAGATGTATATAGGTTTTTCAAGCATAATGTAATGAGGTTGTTAGGAGTTGTTATGTAGGTACTAAGCTGTTTGAAGATGCAAGAGTGATGATATTTGTTTTGGAGCAGGCAAGGATTATAAATTTGAAGAAAGTAGTGGGGAATAGTGTATTGTTTGTGGTGGTGGTTTTGGTGTGTTTGTTAGTGAAGTGATTTAGAGGTGAGAGTGGGTAGGGTAAGGGAAGTAATTGGAGGTAAGTGTGGGTGGGGTAAGGGAGTGGGCGGTTCTAGGAAGAGAGAGTTTGATTGGATAATTTGGGTGGGTGGTGGGTGTGGTTTGTACAGGATAAAGGTAGAGGTGCTGGGGGTGGGTGGAATTTGGGGGCAGGGTAAGGGAGCAGAGTGAGCCCGTAGGGCAAACAGAGCGGGTTCAGCCAAGGAAGGCAAGGGAAGATCAAGAACCTATCAGTGGTGTGAGGAATGCAACAGGTAAGTACAGGGGACAGGGGTGTAGTTGGATAGAGTGGGCTATAGTGGATTAAGAGAGGAAAGTAAGAATAGGGCTTTGGTGATTTAAGGGGAAGAAGGTAAAGATTAAACAGAATACAAGGCAGTTATTGGGGTGGAAGTAGATTAGTGGGGAGAGGGCGCCATCTAGTGGCCAGATGCTGAGATGCAACTGTGCTCCACAGGGGCTATCTAAGGGGTAGAATGAATAAGGAGAGGAGGAAGAGGACAGTGTAGATTAAGGGAGCTAGGAGAGGAGGAAGGGTGGCTGTACAGAAAGTAGAAGGGTTGACTGCTGGCTTCTTGGCAAGGAAGCGTTCACAACACCTAGCAGGGCTAAATAACTATAGTACAGTAAGTTTAGCAAATGATGCACATACTTCCTTGGTTCCTTGAAGGGGAGGCTTGGTTCAAGTCCAATAGAGGGATGAGCAGCAGAGTTTATAGTATTGCTTGGTGGATTGGATGAGCTAGGATTAATTGTAATGTAGGTCTGGGTGTCCACACAGGTGTATCCACAGTGGGAAGAACAGGGCCTAAAAGTTTATTGTTTGGACAATCTCCCTTATAATTCTGATATTCATGCATGGCAGATGCTTTTTACAATCTGTAGTCAGACCTTGACATATTACAATATGTAAAATAATGGTTAACAAAGCATTACTATTCAGGGACCAGATCCTGGTGCATGGAACATTTCTTTTAGCTAATCTGTTAACGTCAGCATTACAGATCTACATTCAAACTACCATATACCAAAGTACACACAACAGTCTGGTGTTTAGAGTTTTATTGACAGGTACTGCTACACTTTTACTGATATATATCCTGTACATCAGTATTACTCTGTTAAAATCTTGTTTATTCAGTACAAACAGTACACATTACTAACTACTTGCAGGTGACATTCTACTGCATTCTATTTATTTGCCCTGACTATTGCTAACTAGATTTGTACTCAACAGCCTAGCAACACAGCCTTAGCAGCCTGCTGGCATGGGCTTCCAAGTTTTCAGCCCTCTCTTCTGCAGCTGTACAGGAGATAGAGAAACATTTATGCATACATTTCCATGTCATACTTAGGCTGGACTCTGATACACAAGAATTGATAGTGATACTTATACACTGTTGGGATATTCTGCACCTGGACATCTTAGACCCACTGCTTTAAGAGGTTCTTCTTCCTTCACTTCAAGTCAGCATAGTGATGCCAGACCTGCTTACCAGTTTGAGGGATGGCAGTTGCACTGGTGAGGTCACGAGTGAGACTATTCCAGATTTCCACTTTTTATTGTGAGCCCTGGTACTGGTCCTGCAGCAGTCACGCTTCATGTTTTTTTGCAAGAGGTCCAACCATGACCCTGGACTCCTGAATGTCCCAACGCTGTGCCTGAAAGTGCACACCTTCTGCAACACCAGCCATAGTGCCTGCAGTGATCAGCTACAACTGGTTATGGTTGTATTCCCGCCTGTGAGGTTTAAGTAGGGCTGGTTTCCCACCCTTTGCTGTGATTGGTCTAATCTGAATATGCTGAGTTGAGATACATGACAGCAAAGTCACTTAGCTGGGATAAGCATTGCTTACAGAGGTAAATACTAAGCACTGTTTACCAGTGCGCAAATCTGCTTAGCTATACTAATAATTGCACAGCATACATATTTGAGCAATGCTTACTCTGGCTAAGCATAGCTGGGCAGAATTTAACACTGCTCAGCTTTCATTTTATGGACTATCATGATTGTGAGGTTGATTCCTTCTTAATGACACATCTGCACTACACTGATAACTCATATTTGGACCTACTACGCTACCCTGGTTAGCAAATATATATTATTACTATGTATTTCTAGGTACATATACTTTTGGTGCTGTTTTCACAAATAAAAATGCATGGCTGGAATTGGGGCTCGAGCTGTGAACCACTGCATGTTACGTGAATGCTCTAACCACTACATGATTTCACTTGGATTATTTTGGTAGTCTAGTTCTATTTAGCTCATTCAAATGTTTACACTATGCTATGCATAGCTGCGCAATGTGCACACCCGCACAGCTATGCTTAAACATTATTGGGAATGGAAATAAAAAAAAAAACAGAACTTGTAATATTACTCTTACTAACTTAGGAAGCTACTAGGATACTTGCTTTTGTGTTAGCAGACATTTTGGGAGGGATATTACTTATGCAACTCTAATGTATGTCACTGTTTAGTGACTTCATTTGCCAGACGGGAGGGGATTTGATGAGGGAAAGGCCACAAATATATAGGACAATTGTGGACATTCTGCATACATTTGGCCAGTTGGGAGCTATGTTAAGAGGGACTGTATTTAATTTGTCCACGGACACTATTATCTTGCTTTGGAATTGCCATATGGCTATTCTAGAGTGCAGGGGGAGTGTGTACTTTGTGAGCAATGCTCGGACACTCCCCCTGCTCTCATTCATGGATCATGTCCATGTAGATAGTACAGCAGCCCACCTTCATTAATATGCAAGGTGCGCTGCTGCTCTACATGGGCAGGATCCGCTCCATGCAGGAATAGCACTATTCCTGCATGGAGCTTAATGAGTCCTGGGGGGAGGGGGTTATTTGGTTAAGAAAATGATTGGTTAGGTTATTAACATTGTCAAGTTGGCCATGTGGCCTAATGGATAAGGCGTCTGACTTCGGATCAGAAGATTGTAGGTTCGAGTCCTACCATGGTCGTAGTACCAATCAGCCAGTACTTTCAAAAGAAGGAAGCTACTGCACGTCAGAGCGAAATCCCATGAAGGGAAGACATCTCTGATCAACATTAGCAGAAAACTACGTTCTCTCATAAAAACATCCAAGGCAAACTTTGAGAGAAAAATTGCTAAGGACACTAAAGATAACCACAAAGCCTTCTTCAGCTATGTTAGAAACCTGGGCGGAAACCCTCAGATATGCTCAGAGTTGGTTCACAACAACAAAAAATACACTGAACTCACAGATATTGCTAACATTCTGGCTGACAGGTTCAGTGCAAATTTCTCGCCTCCTTCACCCCAAAAGAAGAAATACTTATCCCAGCTGAATGTAATCTCCCTGTCATCTCAGATGTCCAAGTGAGAACCGCCCTAAACAAAGCAATAAACACAGCATCAATGGGACCTGACGGTATCCCGGGGTGCGTGTTACGTGAACTCCAAGAGGAGCTAAACCCACACATAAAAATGCTATTTAACCTTAGCCTTACTTCGGGATATGTACCTGAACACTGGCGTACAGCAACAGTGGTCCCACTCCACAAGCAGCGTGCCTCTACAGACCCTGGAAACTACCGCCCCATAAGCTTGACTAGCCTGGTCTGCAAAGCTATGGAAAGAATCATTATGGAACTCATAAACGGAGACATAGGGGATCTACAGATGCTTGACCCCACCCAGTTTGGCTTTGTAAAGGGCAGATCCTGCCTTTTAAACTTGGTTGACTTTTTTGAAACAGTCACTAGAGCCATTGATGAGGGCAAAGCAGTCCATACAGTATACCTGGACTTGGCTAAGGCCTTCGACACAATACCCCACTCAGGCATCATAGATAAGCTAAACAGCTTAAAAGTAAACCATTATGTCACTAGATGGGTTGCAAACTGGCTAAAGGACAGAACCCATAAAGTTAAAATCGCTGGAGCAATGTCAGACTCAAAGCCATTCACAAGTGGTGTCCCACAGGGATCTGTCCTGGGACCCCCCCTTGTTCGGCATTTATTTCTCAGATGTTAAAGCAAACATGGGAGGGCTGTGCCTGACACAGTTCGCAGATGACTGCAAACTAGGCGCCATAGTCGATACACCAGCAGATACACACATCCTACAAAAAGGCCTCACTGAAACGGACAACTGGTGCCGTAGTCACGGCCTTAAACTAAATGCCAAAAAATGTATAGTCATCCCTTTTGGAAAAAACAAAGTACCCACAAATTATCACATAGACAGCAACCCACTGAGTACGGAAAAAGTAATCAGAGACCTAGGGACCCAAAGTAGACAGCGACCTCTCATTTGACACCCACGTTGCCAAAGTGGTTAGAAAAACATTCTACCTTGCACACCTCATCATGAAGGGTTTCACATCCAGATCCAAGGATGTCATTGTACCCCTATATTCCTCCCTCATCAGACCCATGATTGAGTACAATGCCCCATTTGGTATGTATCTCACCCGGCACTTGCAACAGCTGGAGAGACCACAAAAGTACCTCACCAAAAGGATCAAGGGTCTCCAACATATGTCTTATTCTGCCAGACTAAAGAAACTTCAGCTCTATTCAGTAGCATACCGCCTGCTCAGAGGTGATCTCTGCCTGACGACAAGGCCATGTCCAGTCAGGATCTGATGGACATGCTCCACCTCAAAAATCCAAATCCATCAGGACCACGAGAGCTAAAGACTTAAACCTCGGCACAAGTATGAATAGGACATGCTGGAGGGATAGATTCATAACCCAGAGGCTTCCCATGCTTTGGAACAGGATCCCAGTTCATATTAGGCAGAGCCCCTCAATGACTCTCTTCAAGAGAAATCTTGATGAGTGGATGGGAGATCGTAAGTTTACCCCAGGGGTCACATCTGTGTCACTGCTAGACAGGGGCACAGTAAACTAATTCTATTATATAAGGGGACCTTCACTGTGTCACTACTAGACAGAGGCACAGTATTCTAGATTTATTCTGTACATTTTTGTACCATTTCATGGGGTGGCAAAAGCCACATCACTATGGCTAGGCTTACAAATGCCCCAGGCCAGATAGCCTAGTACTATACTATGAAACTATGAAACTATGAAACACTTAGTATGTATAAATTGACTTGATGTTTTTGTGGTTTTATTCTGATGAAGTTCCTGAAGTAAAAGAACGAAAGCTTTCAAACACTTTGTTGTTTTTTATTTATAGTATTTCGGCTTCAGTACTGTTGAGCTAAGGGTTATTTTCTTTAGTTAAGTGCACTTTCTGTTGCTACCTGAGTTTTATCCTACGTCTGGTTTGATTTAAATTTCCAATCCTTTCAGAAATGCTTCTGCTAATTTGAAAAAAGATGTCATCTTAAACTTGTTTTCTTTGTGGTTTAGAACTTTCATTATGTATAAATCTGATGATGTCGGCAAATATGTATGATTTCCCATGGGGGCAGTCCTGTACATGTAGTCAGTTTTGAGGAGGTCCCTATCTCTTAAAGTCTGGGGATATATAATATTGCCATGTGCTGTTTTTTATTTATCTTTTAATAAACATGGAAAAAAATAAAATAGGAACATGATGAGAATCCAGCTTGAGTAAGAGCTTTTTTGTCATGCTTTTAGTAAGATTGTATTCCCTCTAAGATTTCAGAAGCTGTCACAGCAAAATTAATCCTGGTGCACATTAAAATATATATCTTCTCTCTGGCTGGAATGAAATCATTTGGAGAACTATACTGAAGGGTTAAATCTGTTGTTAAATGCTTGCTCAAGGGGCACAGGGTGCATATATTTGCATCAGACCATCTATCTATATATAATTTAGAGTACAGTTCCTGTGTATTTCAGATCTATTGTTTAATTAGATGCAATTAGTTGGACTAAAAGACTGTATAAATACCTTCAGAATGTCACTTGGTTAATATTTCTTGAAAGTGATATCAGCAATAGCACCAATGAAAATCTAATAGCATTCTTTAACTCAGAATCTAAAGCAGTAGATTAGAAAGAGTGCGATGCATTTGTCCTACTTTGACATTATGAAGGCATTTGTCATGATACCATGTGTCACTCATCCAGTCAGGATAAAATAGACGAGTCTTTGTGGGTTCTGTTCAAGCAGCTTTATTATGTACAAACACATCAGGACTGAGGCTTAAGAACTTTAACTTAGCTATACTTAGAAACATACTAGCTATTACACTAATACATGCTCACTCTCTGGCTGCACTGTCAAAATGGCACTGAAGCTAGCATGTGCTTGCTATTTATATGCATGTGCCAACCTTAAAATGCTTCTTAAAGGTACAACACTCACAAACACTATTCTACATCCTCTCTCTTTGAGAAATAGATTAAACGCAAGCACTGCATAGCACCAGGAAGAGAGAGTAGAATGCGTGTTCAGCATATAAAATCAGAATAAAGATGATTTGACTTGACTGGATTATCAACAATATAAAAAAAGGAGGTGTTTTAGTGTGAACAGGATCTGATGAAGGCATAGCAGAAAGTGCTCATCCTGTTTGTTTGTGAGGATTTACATCTTGTTGTTTGAAGGATTTTATTTGTTCTTTATTAAATTGTGCTGGTTTTATTTTGAGTTTATCTGCTAAACGTGGATTCTACTCTCTCTTTGTGGTGATATTGCAGTGCTTGTGTTTAATCTTCAGTCATTGTTTTAACACTGCAGTCTTCAGTGGTCAGTGTTTTTTGTTTGTTTGCTCTTTGAGAAATAAGTCATGCAATACTGACAACATTAATTGGCATGCAATCAATACACATAATTCTTTGTCATGCAGTTATACAGAACAACATATATATATATATATATACAATTATGTCCAGGTTGCTGTGTATTTCACACTAGGTCGGGAAATAAGACCAAATCATGTGACATAAAAATTAGAATTAGATCTAGCAACCTGGACTGTCTCTGCTGCCCATTCAGCTTTGGGGATATCAGGAAGATCATCAGGAATGGAAGTATGAGTTAAGACACTTTCTGCAACAGGAACATTGTCTGGATTGCTCTGAGATCTAAAGTCTGTATCACAGGAACAATGCTGTGATACCGATTCTGTTACAGGAAGAAGATCTCGGCAATTTCTCCTGTATTCCACACCCTCAAATTCTACAAAGTAGGATTTCTGCTCGGTACATATACCTGTTACTTGACAATCTGGTCAAAGCCTTTTGCTCTTTTTATCCTCTCTGTCTCTCCTTCTTTCAATGGATGAAGAAATCTGCTCAATTTATCATAGCTGGACTTCTAGAAAGAATGCTTTCTGAATAATTGGGCTGTAATTGTTCTATTGTTCTTAGCTTTAGGCCTCAACAAACTGGAACTAATAGGCAATGTTGTTCTGGTTTGCCTAGATGGGAGTCTCCGAGCAGGCAAAACAAGTATATCAGCATGGGGTATGTTTCTGAGATTAAGTAAATTCAAAAAGACATTAGTATTATCATGCTTTGAGCTGTCAAGTAATTGCTTTGCACTCTGTACTGCACATTTAGCTAGTTTATTTGACTGTGGATATTCTAGACTACTAGTAGCATGTACAAATCCCATTCTTTAACAAATTTCTGAAACAACTGACTGGTAAATTGGGTACCATTGTCAGAAATAACTTTGTGTGAATTACCATGGACTGAGAAATGACATTTCAACATGGTGATAACAACAGTGGACGTTAGATTAGGTAGTAAATCAATCTCAAACCAGTCTGAATAAGAGTCTACCAACACTAAGTCATACTGATTGTACCACTTGAATATATCAGTGGCTACTGTTGACCAAGGTAGTTCAGGAACTTGACTTAGCTGAAGTGTTTTTTTTGCAAATGCAGTTTATTACTATTGCATACTGAACAAGAAGAAAGTACTTTATCAACATATTTTACTAGAGAAGGCCTAAATACTACTTCTCTCGCCCTTCTTTTGGTAGATTTGGAACCTGCATGACCACAATGCCAAATCTGGATATAATCATGTTGTAAGGTAGCAAGAACAACAATTTTAGGACCTTTGAAAATAATGCCATCTTCCATCAACATCACATCTCTGTAAGGAAAATAAGTTTGCACTTCAGGTGGTACACTGGATTGCTTTGACGGCCATCCAACATTAATGTAGTGGTTGAGCTTTTTCAAAACAGGATCAGTCTTTGTATGATCTCTCAGCTCACCAAATATTGTGGTAAAAAAATTATGCACTTCCATATCGTCAAAGTCAAAATTCTCTGCATTAAGCTATTCCTTTGCATTTCTGTGACATATGGATAAGGCATCAGCCAGATAAAGAAGTTTGCCTTTTGTACAGACCATTTTGAAGTTGTACTTTTGCAATTTGAGCATCATTCTTTGTAGTCTCACTGGAGCTGAATGCATAGGCTTCATTAGAATAGTAACTAGAGGTTGGTGATCAGTTTCAATCTGAATAGCTTGACCATAGATATAATCATGAAACATTGAACATACAGATGCTATTGCCAAAAGTTCTTTCTCAATTTGAGCATACTGCATTTCAGTTTGGGTAAGAATTCTAGATGCATAGGCTACTGGTCTGCCTTCTTGAAGAATAACTGTGCCAAGACCAAACTTTGAAGCATCACAGGAAAGAGTTACTGGTTTATTGACATCATAGTATCTTAATGTAGGTGGGGTGGCAGTTTTCTGCTTAAGGTCTTCAAATGCCTTCTGGTGCTGTTTCAACCAAGACCATATAACATTTTTGTGCATCAGCTATCTCAAAGGTCCTGTCATCTTACTGAAGTCTGGTATAAACTTGCCTAAATAGTTGACAATACCAAGAAAATGCTGTAGAGCCGGAACATTATCTGGTGCTGACATCTCAAGAATGGCTGCTTGCTTGAACGGGTCTGGTCGCAAGCCAGTGCTAGTAAATAAATAACCTACATATGTAACTTCTGATACTCTGAATTTGCACTTAGAGGACTGAGCTTTAATTTCACTTCATGTGCTTTGTCTAGAATTTTCTTAAGGTTTCTGTCATGCTCTACTTCATCATTGCCTCCAACCAATAAATCATCTACTATTATGGCACAAGGATAACCTGAAAAAATTTGCTCCATTGTATGCTGAAAGACTTCACTCGCAGAATTTATTCCAAATGACATCCTGAGAAATCTATATCTGCCAAATGGGGTACTGAAAGTAGACATTAAGGAGGATTTGCGGTCAAGCTTCACTTGCCAAAATGAACCTTTTGCATCCAAGACAGAAAAAAACAGTGGCATTTGGTATTAGCACTGCATCTTCCTTGACTGTACGCATTGGATGATGTGGTCTCTTTAATGCTTTGTTCAAATCTCCTAGGTCAATACATATTCTGATTTCATCTAAGCCTTTTTTTGTGGGCTGCTACCAGGGATGACATCCATTCAGTTGGTTCTGTAACTGGACAAATTACACCTTGCTGCGCCATTTTATCCAAATGAGCTTTAACTTTATTCTGCATAGCTATTGGAACCTTTCTTGCTGGTTTGACCACTGGACTGACCTCTGGGTTTAACTTCATAGAATACACAGCTGGAAGTCTGCCCAACTTGTCATCGAAAACATCAGCATACTCTGAGAAAGCAGCTTCAGTAAAATTGGAACTAGGATATGTGCTTATATGATGAACTTCTTTGGTAAAAGAAAGCATATTCATTCTCAAACTGCCTCTGAGCCCCAATAATGACTGTACAGGTCTTTGGACTATATAGAATAACAAGCTGTAATAGTCCCTAGCCAAATAACATGGAACCACTACTGTCTGAATTTCTTCACCTCCATAAGGAACAAGTTTTGCACAACTAGCCACACTGAGTTGTTCATTAGTTCTCACCTTAGCAAATGTGTCTGCTGACATAACATTACACTTTGAGCCAGTGTCTACTTTAAGCTCTGTGGATTTACCATTGATCTGGACAGTACAAAACACTTTATTGTTTACCAACAAATTTACTGCATCAACCTTTTTGCCAATTACTGATAAACCATCTATGTAGAAAGTAGAATTGAAACTTTCTATATGGTCAACTTGTTTTTTCGAGTGCCCTTTCTTTATAACTGTGTAAGGTTTACTTGATTTGCAAAACTTTTGAAAATGGTTTCCTTTTTTACACTTGTAGCATTGCTGACCAAATGCTAAGCATTTTTTCTCTTTTAGACTCATGATTGGCACCACAATTGCAATAGTTAACAATAAAGCTGGATTTGGGTTTTGCTGACTCACCCTTGTACTGTACTGAGCATGTCCTTTTCTTAGAACTTGCTGGAAAACTACGGGATCTCCCAGGAAAACTCACAGGAGCTGTAGCTGCCATGTGCTTAGGCCTATTTCTGCTAGCCTCATGTTGCATGCTGTCTACATTTGCTCTGGATTCTGCTGATACCATGCTCTTATCACTTGCAAGCATACGTGTGTGCCTTTCTGTAACTTCATAGATTTGACAGATCTCAATAGCTTTGTTCAGCATTAAATCACTGTCATGAAGCAAAATCTTTCTCACTGCCGCACTATTAATACCATACACAAGCCTGTCCTTTATTAACTCATCTTTTATGTCACCAAACCAATGCATTTTAACTTTGTTTCTCAGGTCAGTAATGTAAGCTGCAAACATTTCCCCTGATCTCTTGTGTAAAACAAATGCCTCTCTAATGTAATATTTGTCTGGGGGTTACATATTTCCCTGAACTTGCGCTTCAAACACTCAGGGTCTTCCCTTGATTCAGCCTGTACAAAAACATGATGATTTTCACCTTCTCCCTCATATACTGCTGGTGCATACACAAATGAACAATCCCTGTAAACGGCCTCTGACCCAGCAAGGTTTAACAAAATGCATGCATCTTTTTCAGAATAAGCTGCTTGTATAAAAATATTGTACTCTTGCTAAAATGTTCTCCAGTTCTCTGCAATATTCTGATCAAACACCAATGGTGATGGTTTCAAAATCCATCTGCCATATTAACACATACCAGCAAAGGCTTTTGCAAGTATGCATGAACACACACATATACATATGCCAGAAATTTATGCCAGTATTTGTAACTATGTTGAATAGCACAACAAGCCCCTGAA
>NC_056732.1:739162964-739212964 GCF_019279795.1 Protopterus annectens
GTTAACAAAAGTATGAAAACATTAAAAAAAAGCTGCCTTAGGGAAGAGCATCCCTTTTGTCTTTTGTGATTATGTCGTCAGATTTTGTTAGTGACTGTATTTTGTATATATAGCATATTACATTACTTTTTAATAGAATGCCAAAATAACTTATTTAGTATTTTATTATTCTCAGAACTGTACTTCCATTTTTTAATTGAAATGTGAAGTTGGTTGTTTGTGATTGATGACTGTATACATGCAATATATAGATAATCACTGTTTTATTGACCATATACCTAGAAAAAGTGACCAGCCTAATTTCTTTGTTTTCCTAAAGTCATAAAAGTATGAGATGTAGCTATTCCTCTCAGCCTGTATGATGACACTGATGATGCATTAAATGCCGTAGGAAATAATCAAAAAATTTACAAAAAGCCAAACTGACGTATAGGAAAAATATAAAAGAAGATTCAGACAAAAATCAGTGAGAGTATTATTTAAATTATATTTTCTATGTACACTGTACACTTAATAATGATTTAAAGGAAATTAAAAGCAATTTGTGAAGAAAAAAATGCATTTTTGGTAGAGCCATCTTTTAACAGAAACTGATACTAAAAACATCTATCCATGTCAATATATCTGTCTAATAGTATATGTGATTAAGATAAGCACTCTGCAGCATGCAATATAAGGAATTGTAAGGCGCAGTAGGATTGCTTGCTGAAGGGCCCAATTTTTCAAGCATTTAAAAAAAAATTCCTTGCAAAAAGTGATCCACAATTTTGTTTCTAGTGATGAGGGAACATATTTTGGGCTCCTGCTACATAGTATTAGGTTTCTGAAGCAGTTGATGCATGCTTGGTAGATAGGTTTTCAATGATTAATTTTGCAAAGTTACACACTTTTTTCATTATTTTTTGCTGTTCACAATAACTTGCATGAAGGCTACACCTAGATGGACCATTCATTCTGTGGGTTAGAGACAGGGTAGTGGGGCATCCTTGCAATAGATAACAGCCCAACAACCCATTTGTTCCATTCAAGCATGAGTAGCCCCATTGGTCATCCATTCCCCCAGTGGTGAGAGTTGGATGATATGAAGTGGGTCAGCTTGTTGGTTCTGTATTGTGGATTACTCATCCCTCATGGCAACTCCCTGAACACCATTACAGACTGCCTGCCACAGGAAGTATGCCAACACATACTAAATCCCCCAGCTTTATACATATCTGCTATGACAGCTAGTGCTAATAGGCCCATACTCCATTGGTGCATTACCAAGAGTTCCCACTAGGTGCCACTCAAGTGATGAGCCAAGACCACTTTCCACTCATTAGATGGGGGAGCCAGCAGCAACCATTCCCTACTATCTTCCCCTGCCAAATTCCGACCACCTAGACTGAAGTTGGGCCTTTATTGCCAGGTCTGGCTCTATAGATTTATATATCTTTGTAGGATTCAGGTCATGGCATAATTGACCAAACCAAACATATTTTTAGAAATGAATCTGCAGTAATGAAATCCAGCATCTACAAACCTATAAAAACGTAAATATAAGAAACTTGACACCAAAACAAATGTATATTGCACATTAAAACCAATGCTTTTATAGTGGGACTTACTCCCCTGCACCCTCATGTGGGAACTATCACTTTCACACCGCCTTACATACGCATGCTGACTACATGGTTGCACAACCACAGTGGATGCCAGCAAGTATGCAAAATGTGCTATTCTCTGATAGTACTGTTCCTTTTTTAGCTCAATGTTAAAATATACACCTCAACACAGAAACACTTTGCATCCTATGACTTTTGGAATGTAAATTTCACCCCACAGTGACTGAATAGTTTTGATTTTAAAGTAACTGGATGCTTCCACTGTACTAATATGATTGACTTGTAGTTTGTTTAACAATGAATATGTCTGTGGCAATTGAGATGGAATTTAATGCTGGAGAGGGAAATTATTTTGTTCCATCTTAATTCTGAAATGAGATCTAAAGTAAAACAGTGTTCTTGAAGTAAGCTATTGGTATGATTTGTTTATCCCTTGTAGTATGTGTAAAAGCAGTGTTACTGTATTTTAGGTGGTTGTACCTGGTATTTCATGTTATTAGTGAATAGGCATTATCCATCTATGTGAGAATATCTGGTTGGCTGAGGATTTTGTGAAGGTGAAGATATTAATAGCAGGGAAAAATATTGCTTTAGGTCAAAGTAATTTGGAGGATTTCATGTTTTTAGTGAGGATCTGGAAATAAGGATTACAGTAAGGTTGTGCATTGTGAACAGTTTATTAGTTTGCATTATTGAGGGGTGTACAACTTAAGGACTTGTCTCCATGATGGCATGTCTCACATTAGTGGCAGCTAATCAGCTGCTTTGCTGGGAGTCCTGGACTTCTGAGACTTAAGCTAATATGCAGACCTCTGGACTATATATTACTTAGTCAGTAAAGATCAACTAAAAGTGCTGAGGATTCATGACACTGATATCAGGGTAGTTCTACTTGTGAGTTCCTGTGTCAGCAGCTATAGTTATCAAAAGCAGATGTGCTGTTGGCAGCAGAAGAGACCAGTAAACTAGCTGGTGGCTGAATGGAATGCAGTATGCACATTTAGTGTATACATTTTGGGGATCCAGTGTCATAGCTGATCACTCTAATACTGTACACTTCCTTTGGTCAGTTTTGCAGAATTTAGGGAATGTGCTTGTGGCATTTCAAATTAGGAGAAAGTCATACAAGTAAGAAGATATACCATTCTTCCTAAAAGTACTATTACAACCTGAAGGAGGTATGTTTGGTGATATGTTATGGTTATTACAGAAATTTGCTTAAACAGGTCAATGAAATCTGTAATTTGCATGACTTAGCTAATACATTATATGCTGAAAGAAATGACACTTTTTATAAGGTAGTCAAATAGGTTTACTCACACAAGCACATGGATTATAGCAAAATGTTTATGTTTAAGGAGGTTCATAGGTTAGTACTAAGCTAACTGCCCTTGCGAGCCATTTTAAGCCTAGCCAATTATCCCTTGTGAGACTCAAACCATGCGCCTTGTGTTTGTAAGGCAAACACCTTAACCATTAGGCCACCCTCCCAGCCCCCAGCTAGCATATGACCTGTTGGCTTCCCCTTATAAGGTATTTTTTGAGGGGACTAATAGTGTGGAGAGTAGAGGATGACAACATTTAGTCTTATAGCAAATTAAACAACTATTGTCTGCATCACAACACAACCAAGCAACTAATGTTGCTAAATAGCACTGAGTAGTGCAATTTAAGGTGACAGAGGCACAGAAATATTTAATTTTGTCTTAACTGCTCTTAAGTAATATTAGACTTTGCTGCATTTCTGCTTATGCATTAGAATGATTCTAGAAGCAGTGCTACATGCTAATGCTTTTATAGGAAAATAAGATACATGTTTTTATTTTTTTTGACTATATTATGCAAGCTACTAAAATTCATGACAGGTACTGTATCATAACAACAGAAGGACTTCACTACACCTTGCTGAGATCCTACTGGATAAGGACTTAAACTGTGAAGTTCTGCTTCCAAGTCATGAATTCCCCATTTGTTGTTTCCATAAGAAATCACTTTTAGTATGGTCTGTATGCGTGTGCTAACAGTGATTTATTTGTTTTAGGGATTTTCCACTTTCTTCATGTTTGACAGTGGAACTGATGTATACATGTTCTTGGTTATGAGATTCTTGCTGCAAAAATTGGGAAATTCACAGGGCAACCCATGCAAACATTATTTAATTACAGTTTGTCTTTCCATTGGGTTTAGTTTCCTACAAAATTATTTTGGGTCATTTTTGAATTGGAACTTGGCAGTTCAAAATGGAAGCCTACTGAAGCTTATTGTTGTATAATTTTAACAAGTGGCTTGAACAAATAATACTGTTTAAACTTTCATGCAGTGCTGCTTTTGTATTATCTATGTTTAAATGATTAGCAATATAGTTAGCTGCAAAATCAAATAAAGAACAGATTTAAGCAAATATTGGTCCTTGTTAAACACTGGTTTGCAGTAGCATTAAAGTTAAACATTTGTCAATTTTGAATGTTGCTTTAATAACATTAATGCTGTATTCAGGTGTCCTAACAGTGGAGGAAGTAATCAGTGGTTTGGGGAATGACATGTCATTAGTAGTACATCTGCCAACATGGAAAATAAAGTGAAGTATACCCATTGCCTATATTTGGCTGCTATTTCTCACCAGTTGATATCACAGAACAGAGCTTGTCAAAGAATTAAGATCATAATGCTTAAGATGATAATGCTGCATGTTGTTTTTCTTTGATTATCTTCATGCACAAGAACATTTGAATGGGAGAAAGAATTGTGTATATAGATGCTGTGTTGATGTACAAAACTGTAAAATTCACATGTAGCAAATATATTAAATAATACTTTTAACGACATAAAACAAAGTTAAATATTCTTCTCACCTATATTTCACTACCACTTCTCTCTCACTACAACACTAGACAGTAGTGTACAGAAAGAAATATAAAGCATTTTAAAATGATCACAAAGTGACATACAATATTTTGCTGTGGATAAACATGTGTCTGAATTGAGCTACAAGATGCAGCCTTTAGATGCTGAAGTATTCCACAGTAGTATAATATGCACATGTAAGCACTGCACCCAATTATATTTGCAACTGATAGAATCACGTTTATCAGAAAATAATTGGTAGGAATTGCATTTAGTCTAAACCTACACCTAATACTTTATGCTACAAGTCAAATAAGAAAATTCTGAAAACACACAAGTGAGAAAAATAAAACTGCAAGTATTTTTTTCTCACAGTGGGCAAGCCCCCTGCACCTCTGATGTGAGGGGCTAGCCCCATCACCTCAACTTATATATCCAACTCCATGGCTCCACTAACTCAGAAAAGGGGAAATATCCCCACAAACTAGAATCACAGCTAGCACACACTTACACATTGTATCATTGCATGCTAGCAGTGATTTCCCACATGAAATTGTAAAAACTGCTTCCTACACTTGCAGTATTTACTGACTTTAACCCTTACAAACTAAGGTGAGTCACTAATTTTATAAAAGATAAAGAAAAAATGTTAGGAGCAACAACACACACTCTGCAAAAAAAAAAAAAAAAAACAGCTAACTAAATCAGTTCTCAAAATTCAAGAAGAAAATACAATCAGTGCTTACACACAACCAAATGTGATAATATCAAATGTATGTTCTACCAGATGTGATTTCTACCAATTTTTTCTACTTAATGCAATTATACTAAATGACCGTTCTAACAAATGTATCATAGCTGACAGTAAGAATCATGTAAGAAAGTGAAATATTCCTCTTGCTTATAATTTATCTGTTGCTTTCCACTACCAGTTACCAGATAATAATGCTTACCAAAGAATGAAGATAGTAAATATATATGTTGCTTCCACATAGTCATCTTTTTGGCAGCTCACTTGCTGAAGTTACTATGGCAATAGTCAAGAGTCTAAGACTGCAGTTTTCAGCCTGAGTTCCTCTAATGTATGAAAGGAGTTACTACACCAATTTATGTGAACTGTAAAACTGATAACAGCATCTGTTGGTGGAAGAAGAATTCTGTATGCCTGTCCATAGCTCATCTGTGGATTTAGCAGCTGTGCAAAAGCCATCGGACTTGTGTTTCACATAGGTTCATAGGTTCATAGGTTGGTACCGGGCTATCTGCCTGAAGGCATATATTAGCCCAGCCACATTGTGCGGTATTCACCGCCCCTTTAGTAGTCCCCTAGACCCTTGTACTAGCAGCTAGTACTCTTGGCCCCTATCTAGTAGTGCTAGTAGTAGTAGTAGTAACAGATTATGATTTTACAACTGTATTTTATTCTCTTGGCAAATTCAGAGCAATGTGTATACTATATTTTAATGTTTTCATTTTTGTATTACCTCATCAATCTCTTTCAAAGTTGTAAAAGCCTATCTCAGTATTCAATTGGCACAAGCATGGAAACTAGTTTTGGACATGGGTGCAAGAAAAATAATAATTACAATATTTCACTATGTCTTGTGATCAGCAAGACAAATGTACTCACTTGCTAACTTCATAGGTTCATATTGCTAAGTAATAGTATATAATATATAGAATTATTGCACTGTGATTTGTTTACTTTACACTGTGTTTTACTTGTATTCTGCTTTTTAACTGCATATTAAAACTTGGAAAGAGACCACAGCTCTGTCTCTTGTAAGTTAGACAGAAATTTTTCCCACCCTCCCACCTGGTTACTGTTGTGTTCTTAAACAGCACTGTCTTTCTAGTTACCTGCCCCTTATGTTAATTTGACCATATATCTCATTTCCTCTCTGGTTTTACTGGCTTGTGTGAGTAAGCACAAAATTATCATTTTGTGAAATCACTCCCCTTCAACTATTTAAATGTATTGGCCATCCAACTGTATTCCATAGTACCAGAATACAAAAGTGACCACCCCCTTTCAATCTATCTTGCTGTTTTAAAAATAGTTACTCTCCGCTAAAGCTTAACATTTTAGGCAGGTAAAACATAAATTACCTACTTTCACATTTAACTTCTCTAGTGCACACTGCAGTGTTTAGGATACACCATTTTTTAATCTTACCTTTAAGCATCTATTGCAAGACCATCAGTTATTGGAGAGCCCACACTCTGCCTCTCAGTAGTCATCTTGGGATCAGTGCTTCTGTTTTCTCCTGGTGAGAGAAGGAGTGCAGTTACATTATTTCCTGGAGACTGCTGACCATCAGAATGCTTAATAACTGCTTTATAGGTGACAGCTTAGAATATGTGCTTATATTCTGATCCTGGTGAGAGAAGGAGCAAAGTGCACTGATTCCTGACTCTTTCTGGTTGGAGAGTGTCTGTGTTTAATGTGCCTGATTGGTCTGGTTGCTATTCAAAACATCTACCAGAAAAAGGCTACAAGCCTGCAGACCCTTGCATCATCTGGGATAAGACTGTGGATCACCAAACAGACCATGGCCTGATTCTCTTCTTGGGGTCGGTGCTAACATTTTGCTTCTGGTGAGAGAAGAAGCAAAGGAGTATTGTATTCCCAACAGAGTGAAGCTGTGCTGAGACCAGCATTAGTAGTATCCAGGCAGTAGCCATTCATGTGACTCCCCTCTGTTCATCATTCTTGACAAGCTAAGTCTTTATTTTTCAGTAAGTACTGTTTGATTTCTTTCTAACTTCAGAATATCTACCTAAGTACTTCATCCTTAAATTTTCAGGGTCTATGTCTTAGTTTCCCCTCAAGTGTTTGGCAGTGCTCTGTACAGACTCAGACACCTTGAGTGACATTTTTCCTATAAAAGGAATATATAAGGAAACAGCTCCAGTACATAGTAATTATCACCATCCCTCCTGGCATGTCTAAAAGTCAGTTCCCTGTGCTTTCTCCTATTAACCTGGTGAACCTGGGCATTCTGAGGCAGTGTAGCAACTGCCTCATGTACACAGACAACCCTCTGCTCTTACCTCCCAACACTCATACTTGTGAGAGATGCACTTGGAAGCCATGCACTCTCAAGCAAAGACTGGAATAGCTGGTCAAGAGGAGAAGATCAGCACCTGCACCACACCACATGCAACACATAGCCCTCCAGAATATCTGCCATCACAGCTCTCACATAACAACACAAAGCACACACCTATCTTTGTAAAGGCTGTCTATAGAAATCTACCCAAACAGCAGAGACCTCCAAGGCAGAAATGCACTCGACCACTGCACCACAGCATAAACCACAAAACACATAGCTCACTACACAGTGTGCCCCTCAACCTAAGCCCCAAAGGCAAAACAGCTTTCCCAATACACTAATCATAGGTGACTCAATAGTGAGGCACACTGATGTTTCACTCACTAGTTTGAATAAGGAGAAGGTACCAATCAGCTCTCTATCAGGTGCCGGAATCTGACACATAACACATGCACTCAGGTCACTCCACAACAAGTACAAGTATGACTCTGTCACTATCCATGTGGGTGTGAATGACCTGAGATGCACCTCCCTGGACTACATGAAAAAAAGACATGGAGGAGCTCTCAAATTATGTGGCCAAGGCAGGCATGACCCTAGCCTTGAGCAGCATCCTACCACTGCCCAGAATGATACCACAGTACAAGCAGAAAAAGATTGACTTCAACAATTGGCTAAGTTTCTGGTGAAATTCTAAGGGGATCCAGTATCTGTCTGCTTGGGATGACATGATTGACAGACCTCGATGCTTTGCCAGAAATGTCCTGCATCTGTCACCCCTGGGTTTCCAGATACTGGCTAAGGCTCTTGCTACCCCTATAGTGCCATTTTTAGGCGATGTTCCAAAGACCAAATTACCTCCATAACAGCTATAAATAAATGTAATCTGAGGGTCATGCTGCTCAATGCTAGAAGTCTAAATCTCAAGATGCACTTGCTCGAAGCACTCCTCAAAATGCAGAACATTGACATTTGTGCTGTAACAGAGACCTGGTTTAAAGCAACAGGAAGCACCCCTGCTATACCAGGCTATAATTAATTCCACACCTTTCAGCCCTAGAACATGGACCAAAGCTCCAAAGGCGGTGGTGTCTCCATATTCATAAAGGATATGCACACCTCCATACTAGTAGCCCAGCATAACACATCTGAGATACTTCACGTACAACTAACATTGGGTTAGATGGTGATTCAGGTCGTAGCCTGCTATAGGTTCCCAATCATGTCCCAAGCATACCTCTTAACCTGGAAACATCAAAAATCTGTACAAGGCCCATGCAAAATAGGTACAAATCTGTATGTTGATTAACATAAAATTTGCATACATGATTATGTAACCCCACCCACACCAATGGAATTATGGGATATCAACTTTCAAATGCAAACTGAAGAACAGACAACCAAAATATGGCACCAGAGTCCCCATCCAGCCGTTCCAATTTCCCATTACTTGGCTATTTTGCCCCAATTACCATAAACACTAATGTGTGCATACTGCTTTACTTTTACGATTATTAGGATTTTATTTTTACATTACAGCCCAATGCACAAATACTAATAGACATCTGTTAAAGAAAGCAATACTGTCTCACAATGAAAATAGACTTGGCATTAAAACTCCTCTGCCCTTGAAACTCACATTCATTGAAACAGCATTGAAACCCACACCACATCCAAAGAAAATGCATCTGGCCAGTGGTGGATAAAGATTACATTTGGGCTGTTTTCAAATCACTGGCCTCTTGCACACAATACAAGAAACAGGCATGTGGTCTTTGATACACCTCCCTGACTTTATTAAATTATATTCCTTGTATAATACATCACACTTGTTAGACAGAGTGTATTTTAAATTTATTGTTTGAACATTTTTCCAGTAGGCTGTAGGGTATGAAATAAAATTCATGAACCATTAATGACAAAACTGCCCAATTCAGAACATTTCCATCATAAAAGTCTACTTTTACACCCACACTATAAATAGAATGACAATAGTGTAAGCCATAGGCATCTTGCACAGCTTCTCACACTTATTTTCAATTTTATTTTTTTTTCTGGGGGGGGGGGGGCAAAAGGCCAAAAACCAGGGATACATTTTAAACATTGCTTGTATAATTTTGGAAAGTTGCTAGAATAAAATGTGCTACCACCATGCATTTCACTGGCAAGTCTTGAACCCAGGACCCTGTGCACAACAGTCAGAGCAACATACCACTATGCCAGATCATCAGTTTTCTCAAAGATAGGAGACTGAAACTTAAAGGGCTATAATTTAGTGAATTCAGTTCTCACTTCTCACCATAGCTCTCAACCTCTAAGCACAAAAAACCTGGAAAAAGCCAATGATTGGGGAATACAAATTCAGTTCTCACTTCTCACCATAGCTCTCAACTCATAGCACAAAAAACCTGGAGAAAGCCAATACTGGGGGAATACAGCCCCAAAATAGGGACACATTTCAAATACTAATCTTATAAACTTAGAAAATTGCTAGAATAAAAGGGTTTGTGTTAACATTTATTTTCTAAAGAATATGAAGTCTGAAATCCAAATGCCCGTCATTATTTAATGAATTCAATCCTTCAGTAATTTGCCACAAAAATCCTGAAAAGCACATTTATTTTCTGAAGAAATGAAGTCTGAAATTCAAATGCCTGTCATTATTTAATGAATTCAAAACCACAGATTTTATGAGGAACAGATCAAAAATATGAGGTACAAATTTACAAATGGTGGTGGCTAGGGACTTTAGGCTCTTTTTACCTTGTACCCAAGGTACAGGGTTTGAGCCTGAGAACCCCTAGCCACCAGGTGTATTAAAATGGTGGCACTCACACACAGACACACACACACACACACACACACACACACACACACACACACACACACACACACATACACAGACACAAGTCTGCTCACATTGAACAGCCAGCCCTACTAAATTTAGAATACCATAAAGGTCTCTGGTTTCCCGGAGTGCTGTTCCCGCTCACAAAGCATTTGAACAGCCAGGCCAGCCCTTTTACCCCAGCTGGAAATGGGTGCATGATGCGAGCTCCTTGAGCTCACTTCCAACAGGCTGGCAGCCCTGACAGAGCTGACATCATCATGCATGTGATGACATCAGCTCACAAAGCATGAAAAAATCTGAAATGAAGGAGTACCCCTCAAGAATCATGGCACCCCATTATTTGGACCCCAAAACAATGAAGGGGTGCCACTCAGGAATTGTGGCACCCCATTATTTGGAAACCAAAACATGGTAAAAAACAAGTAATTCAGTATGGCTAGGAGGTATGGTGCCAAGACTCTCACTCCACGTTATTAAGCACCCTGGAAACTATTAGGGTCCAAACCAACACTCTCATACTAGGTGACTTCAACTACCCCTCCATCAACTGGTAAATCTACCCATGCACCAATACACTGGCCCAACACTTCCTGGAATTCATCAATTCCAATGCCCTGGACCAGCTCATTCTTACCTCCACTAGAGGAAGCAACATCCTTGACCTTGTTATTACTAACATGGGTAATTGTTGCTGTAAACCAATAGTCAGTTCCTCCCTGTTGGATCCAACCACAAACTAATCACCATGGAAATCAACATCTCACCCACACCCCCCACAAAGGTAACCACCATGAAAAACTTCTCCAAATATGACTTTGGGCTCCTAAAAACAGAGGTGGCCAACTTCACGGTACCCATGTCAATGGAAAATAGATGCATGACTACCAAATCATACACCAATACAGTGTACAAACAAGTACATAAATGCATGGAACTAGCAATACCAACAGAACCAAGACACTCTCCTCCAAAAAAAGAAGCCAATCTGGTGGTCCCCTGCCATTAGTAAACTCTACAACAGAAGGAAGAAACTGTTGCAAAAAAAGGTGAAGTCTCAAGACTGGAAAAACTCCCATATTAGCCTAAACAAAAAGTTGAGATCTCTCATCAAAACCTCTAAAACCAGCTATGAAGGCAGAATTGCAGCAGACACTAAAAGCAACCACAATGTCTTCTATAGTTATATCAAGAATCTCCACGGCAATACCCAGGTTTGCTCTGAGTTACTTTTACAATGATACCTCCTATACTGAGCCAACAGATATTGCTAACATACTGGCTGACAGATTCAGTGCCAAATTTACCCCCTCACTCTCCCCCCCCCAAAGGACATATCACAATACCAGATGAATGCCAGGCACCCAGCATTACTGCAGCACAGGTTAAAGCTGCATTGTCCAAGGCCATGAATACAGCTTCCATGGTAATGGACAGTATCCCTGGATGTGTTCTACATGAACTACAAAGTGAACTGGCACCACATCTGTGTGCCCTGTTCAATCACAACCTCACTTCAGGCTCTGTCCCTACTGAATGGCACACTGCTGCAGTCATCCCTCTCCATAAAAGGGGAAGCAGCTACAGACCCTGGGAATTATCACTCCATTAGCCTGATGAGTCTGATATGTAAGGCTGTGGAGCACATCATCATGGACCTAATTAACTAAGCTATAGGGAATCTCCAAACTCTAGATCCCATGCAATTTGGTTTTGTGAATGATAGATCATGCCTGCTTAACCTGGATGACTTCTTTGAGTCAGTCACCACAGCTGTGGATGAGGGCATGGCAGTTCATACAGCCTATCTCGATCTGGCCAAGGCCTTTGATAAAATTCCCCACTCAGGAATTATTGATAAACTTACTAAATTAGGTATCAACCCCTATATCACTAGGTGGGTTGCAAATTGGCTCACAGCTAGAACCCACAGTGTGAAAGTAGTGGACTCCAATCAGACTGCCGGCCAGTCCTGAGTGGATTCCCACAGGGATCAGTCCTGGGTCCCCTCCTGTTTGGCATCTATTTCTTCGAAGTCCAGGCCAACACAGTGGGAATCTGGCTGACCAAGTTTGCAGGTGACTGCAAGCTGGGAGACATTATTAACTCCTCTAGTGATGTAGACATCCTACAGAAAGGCATCACTGAAACCAATGACTGGTGTCAAAACCATGGCCTTAAGCTTAATGCCAAAAAATGCATCATCATCCCCTTTGGGGAAAACTCAGTTCCCACTACCTCATTGATGGGAGCCCACTGAACACTGAAGGCATTATAAGAGATCTGGGGACACAGGTTGATAGCAACCCCACCTTGCCACTGTGGTTAGAATGTCCTTCTCATTACCAAGGGTTTTGCATCCAGGAAGAAAGAGGTCATCATCTCTTTCTACTCTTCCCTCATTAGGCCAATCATCTAGTATACTAGATGCACTGTGTACTCCAAGAAGGCAGTGTATGCCGAGACATCAGAGAGGAATACATTTTATTCATTGGGTTCCTTGTCTTTGTTCTTCATTGTATTTGCTGTGGTGCTGCGGTAGCATTGTCTCCTCACAGTAAGACATTGTCCTGTTCGAGTCTCAGCTAAAATGTCTTCTGTGTGGAGACATGCATGAATTGGTGTACCTTCGTTGAAGGTTGTGCATCAGGGCTGGCATCTTGGTATGTAAAAATCTACTGCCAATCATTAGCGGACTGGAGTTCCACTGTGGCGACCCCTAACCGGGAAAAGCCGAAAGATACAACAACATTCCTCATGCCTGGTCATTACTGTCAGATATCATATAATAGTACTTGGTTAACCAATGCACATTGTTTTAAAAGGAAGGCAGGAAAGAAACACTCAGCATTTAAGAAAGAGTTTACCATAGCTGAGTTAAAAGACACTTGCCTTGCCTTTTTTGATGATGGAGAGGCAACATAAGCATTTTAAAATGTTCACGGGGAAGGTCCCTACAACATATCACTAAATTATAAAATAAAAAGAGAACGAGAGAGAGAGACCATTTCATTTACTTAAAAAAGACATGACACAGATTGCTTAAAAGGAAAAAATTCCATGAGTTTTTCTTTCTTTTTTTGTTTTACTTCCATGTTGGAAGACTTGCTTCCACCTCATTATAGCAGTAACTTAATTACTATTACTGAAGCAGTGTATCAATTATGAATGCATCCCTCTGCTAAACTAGTAAGGACAGGTTGAATAGTTTAGTTGAACAAGAAATATGGTTCTTTAATGTACAGAAATATAAACGTTTGGCAAATGTGCAAACAGATTCTTCCTATATGAATATACATAATGACAGATCCCTAACATTTAGTTATATTAAGTATTTAGTACAATTTCCATTTTAAGTAACTCACTACAGTTGCTCAGATTTTGTGTGCAATCTGCTATTGCCCATCAAACATAAAGTGCAGTCTACCTGAATTAGAACAGTGCTTTGCTAATAAGTTTAATTAGTTGGCATAGCAAAATATTATAGATTGGCTTAGTGCAATTGCTCAATCTACACAGCAGTACACTGCTGAGCAAGAAATAATCAAGAGTGGTGGGGTGGGTGCAGCCTGAATGGCCAACTGTTAGCAGCATTATTTTGAGCTCCTTAAACTACACCAAATTACAAGAAATTAAACTATCTAATTTCTTAGAAAACAGAACAAAACTGTTACTACACTACTAATCTAAAGATATATTAACTTTGAGGATTTTATCTAGAAATTTTCCTGTCAAAATATTTTGGAGAAAAAACAACATTGTGGAGATGAGTAATACAAAGAATTCTAACTCACAACTGAAGAAGGATATACAACAGATGTCTTCTACTCTTCAAGATCTCTCATTAAAGATAAACATGAAAATCTCAAGGAGAACTGTCAAAATCAAACTGACATCTTAAAAGAGATTCTTCAAAAACAACAATCCAAATTAATAGATATTGAAACATCAGCCAATCTGGTGGTCCCCTGCCATAAACAAACTGTACAACAGAATCAAGAAACTGTTGCAAAAGAGAGTAAAATCCCATGAGTGGAGGAGCTCTCTGGTCAGCCTCAGTAAGAAGCTGAGATCCCTTATAAGATCCTCCACAACTAGCTACGAAAACAAAATTGCCACTAATTCTAAGGACAACCACACAGCATTCTATAGCTATGTCAAGAATCTCGATGGCAACACCCAGATCTGCTCTGAGTTATAGCACAACGGCACAAAAATTACAGAACCAACTAATATTGCCAACATCCTGGCAGAAAGGTTCAGTGCTAACTTTACCCCCCCCCCCACCCCCTGAAGGGCCCATATCTATACATAAAGAATGCAGAGTCCCTGTAATCACAACTAAGCAGGTAAAAGCTGCAATCTATAAAGCCAAAAGCACAGTATGCATTGGACTGGACAACATCTCAGGCTGCGTTTTACATGAACTTCAGAACGAACTGGCTCCCCACTTAAGCACCATGTTCAATAATAGCCTTGCATCAGGCTTTGTGCCCACTGAATGGCACACAGCAACAGTTATCCCACTCCACAAAGGAGGAGCCACCACTGATCCTGGGAACTATCACCCTATTAGCCTGATGAGCCTGGTCTGCAAGGCCATGGAACATATCATCATGGAACTCATAAACAAAGACATTGGTAACCTCCAAGCTCTGGATCCCACCCAGTTCAGGTTTGTGAAAGGCATATCATGCCTCCTGAACCTGATTGACTTCTTTGAGGCAGTCACCAAAACTGTAGATGAGGGTAAGGTGGTTCACACAGCCTATCTTGACCTCTCCGAGGCTTTCGACACCATCCCCCATTCTGGAATTATAGCTAAACTCACTAAACTAAGTTTAAATCCCTATGTCACAAGATGGGTTGCCAACTGGCTCACTGACAGAACCCACACTGTAAAAGTTGCAGACTCCAAATCTGGCCTCAAACCAGTGACAAGTGGAGTACCACATGGTTCAGTCCTGGGACCTCTCCTGTTTGGTATCTACTTCTCTGAAGTACAGGCTAACACAGAAGGCCTCTGGCTAATGAAGTTCATAGATGACTGCAAACTAGGAGCCATAGTCAAGTCCCCAAATGATGTGGACCTCCTACAGAACGGCCTCGCTGAGACAGATGCCTGGTGTCAGAGCCATGGCCTCAAGCTCAATGCCAAAAAGTGCAGTGTCATCCCCTTTGGTAAAAACTCTGTACCATGAACTACCACATAGGCAGCAATCTACTTAACACCGAATATGTGATAAGAGACCTTGGGACCCAGGTGGACAGTAGTCTCTCCTTTGATAGTCACATTGCCACAGTGGTCAGGAAGTCCTTCTACATGGCACACCTCATCATAAAAGGGTTCTCATCCAGGAAAAAAGAGGTCATTGTTCCCCTCTACTAGACACTCATTAGACCCATTATAGACTACAACGTACCTCGCAAGACATCTGCAGCAGCTGGAAAGGCCACAGACGTACCTCACAAACAGGATTACTGGCCTCAAACAAATGCTCTACACTGACCACCTCAAAAAACTCCAGCTTTACTCCATAGCATATCGCCTACTCCGAGGTGATCTTTGCCTAATATATAAAGCTATGTCAAACCCAGAGCTGTTAGACATGCTACACCTAAAGAAATCCCAACCCCTATGAGCTACACAGTCTAGGGACCTAAATCTTGTCACCACAATAAACAGGACATACTGGAGGGATAGATTCCTGCCCGAGAGACTTCCCATACTCTGGACCAGGCTACCCATCTATGACAAGCAAAGTTCTTCATTAGCACTCTTCAAGAAAAATCTTAATTTGTGGATGGGAAATAGGAAATGCACCCTGGGGATCACTTCTGTGTCTCTGCTCGACAGTGGCACAGGAAAATAACTTTCTTGGGTGGCATAAGCCAGGGAGCCTTGTTGGCTAGACTTACGTAGGCCCTTGGGCTGATAGCCTAGTACCTACCTATGAACTTATGAACCTAATCACTTACTGACATTGATGGAAGGCTCAAGGAAGATGAGAACCAGGTTGAATTTCTCACCCAACAAAATAATTGGCTAACCAATAAATTAGTCAACCTAGAAAACAGAGAAAGAAGAACTAATATTAGGATTTTTGGTCTTCCTGAAAAAGCTGAGGGTGAGAATATAATTTTATTCTTAAATACTTGGCTCCCATAATTACTTAATTTAAATGAAGGCTTATCTAATGGTATTTAAAGAGACCACAGAGCAATAGGGAAACCGTTGCCATCATCAGCTGCTGCTTCACCCAGGTCCATAATTGTTAAATCCTTATCATTTCTGGACAAAGATCTTATTCTCAAGTCAGCTTGGAGGAAGAGCCCACTAACCTATAAGCAGCACCAGATAAGATTTAATAATGACTACTCAGCAAGAGTCCTAGAGCAAAGGAAGAAGGCCTGTCCATTAGTAAGGCTTATAAAATTTAAACCCATCTCATATATCCAGCTAAAATCAGGATTTTTTTTCTCAAATGACTTAAAAACTTTCAACACTATAGATGAAACCATTTCCTTCATCAGAAACAACAAAATAATCAAAATTCCTGATGATATGGACTGGTCAAGTTCCTCCACATTAAAGAGATCTCCTGCGAAAGATAACTGGTCAGAAGTTGGAAAAAAGAAACAATAAACTGAATTTAAAAGCTATGCTACATCCAAATCTCTCAAAGTATCAACTAAAACATAACTTTTAATCACCTGAACAAAATGAAAAAGTATGTACTCTTTTATGTATTTTTACCTTTTAATTCACTACGTGATTTTACTGATAACCTGTTTTTCATATATAATATTTCATAATCTTTAGGTATCTGATTTTCTAACATACATAAATGGGGGACTAGTTCTGTTATGATTGAGTTTTTAATTTATATTCAGATTTATATTCTATTTCACTAATCATTAGCCTTTTAAGCTAATGTTTTTTGTTTGGCACTGTTGTGGTGAGTTATCACATTATTTACAAGATGTGGAAAATACAGAATTTTTTTCTTCTCCCATAGTAGTGTTTTAAAGTAAATTAATATTTTTATTGGTTGTAGCACTCTCTAGCTTACTTGGGTTTAGTATCATCATTGATACGGGGCACAGTTCCTTCAAGGGAAACGTCTTAATTTTCCTATGTAACTTTTTTTTCTTTTTTCTTTCATGTTTAAAATATCCTCACACTCCTTTCCTACATCTCGAGCACATATACACACTTCAGCTTCCCTTTCATAGCTTTTGACAAGCAATGCTATTATATGTTTACAAAAATATTCTGTTCTTTTACATTTATGTAATAGAGGGGCCAATAATGGCTTTGCTTCATTTCATTATGATGTATTCTCTTTCTTGCTGATTATGTACTGTCTTCTGTGTTGCTTTTGTTGGAAGTGGAGTCTTGTGGAATGGAGCACAAAGAGAGGAATGTTTTGAGGAATAACCGGCAGAAAGAAAATTGTATAGTTCGGACATGGTCCCTTTTTGCCTGAATAAGTACAAATATTTGTATAGTTGACAGCCTGAATGATGCGAGAAGTACAGTTAGATACCCCTTATGGGGGCCATGTAATTGTAAGAAAGGTCTGGCTTCGTCAATCTTTTGTTCCTCCTTATAGAAGAGAGGAATGCTCCAGACACAGACAGTGGTCATTTGTGTCACAGGAAGTTGGTAACTGTTCAAAAGTTACATTTTCTGGAAGGGCTGTTTGAAGCAGTTAGTGATTTCTAAAATTGAAAGCTTGTCTGAGGGTTACTTACTGGTTCCCTGCTTGCTTGCGAAGTGTCACTGTCTGTGTTTTGACTCATAGGATAGTGAGGGAAGGTCTGTCATTTATAGGACCTGGATGGCCTGTGCATTGCCAAGGCTTGTAGCTTAGAGTGAACACAATCACTGTGCTGTGTGCAGGCATTTGGGAGACTTGGACTTAAGTGTGTTCCATTTTCCCTGTTGCTGTTGTACTGCAGTCTTGATTTCTTTTCAGTTGGATTTAGCAGTCAGAAGTATGAAGACATTGTTTTGTTTTTGTACTTACTCTCTGTGGCTTATCCCTCTCCAAAAAATTTCTTGATGAGGAGGTGGGAAGCATGTTTGAAATTAAGGGGGTGGAGGATATGTGCAGTCCTGGGGAGGGTGGCAGGCAGAGATGGGATCTTTTGTTGTAGAGACTTTGTCAAACTGAACTTGGCTTTTTGGTGCAGTTTCCATGGATTTATCCATTCAAGAGGTGACATTGAATTTGTTGCTTTGACTCCCATATGTAGCTTCCCTTTTTGGTTGTGGAGACTTCATGAAATGATAAGAATCTGTCCCACATTTACGTAGCTATGCACATACGAGATTTGTTAGAAGTTATTCTTAAAGGGGAAATACAATTTTAACACATTTAGTTAGGGTTAGTTTTATTATCAACACAGGTTTTCCTAGGATCGTCCTGCTTTATTTATCTGTTTGAATTAGTTGAAGCACTCTTTCCGTATATATTTAGTTTGATAACATGTACATTATCTAATTTAAAAAAGAAGTTCTCTGAAATACACTGCTAATACATATTTATTTAACGTGTGGTAGCAGATCTCAAGTTTCAGAGATAACTTTAATGCTATCCACTTCAATGCTCTAGTGCACTTAATACACTTCCTGCTTTTTGTTTTGGTTTGTGTCCATAGACCATCTTAGTAGGGGTCATAACAATTTGCTATTTTTTATAATCTGATGTAACTAAATATAATCCCAATGTATCTCATTAGATAACAAAATGCCTAAAAGGCAGAGCCTATACAATCAGGGTTAGTGACACACTTTCCTTAAAATGATTCATAAAGCTGCTTCAAGAGCTCTATGTTGGAACCACTATTATTTGACTATACTTTATTAAAAGTAAAATTGGTATCAAAGGTTTTTGACAAATAAATAACTTTAATATATAGTTGCATATGCATAGCTATATGACTTGATACAGAAGGACATTGTGAATGTGAAAGACAAAAAAGTCTTGATTTTACTGTGCATACCCATATATTTAAAGATGAACATAAATAGATTTCCTAATTGGAAAAGAAGCACTCACACAGGTAGACTTGACATTACAGACATCACCTACCTCACTCACTGATACTAAATTATTACTAGTGTCATTAATGACACCAGTTAGATCAATCCTATTGGTGAGAAATGAAACTGACAAGATGATTAGAAATACACCTGATAATTATTGTTATAATGACTATATGTATATGGTAATTTATGATAGTACTAAATCTTACAATCATTTTGGTGCACATTTCAAGTACTTAACCCCTGAAACCAAATCCAATGGCATTTAAATGGTAAATAGTACTTTTGTACTATGTCATTTCACAAACGATAAATACTTGACATTTTGTGAAAATATGTATGTCAGAGTATTTTTGCAGGTCATAATATTCTGCTTTTCAAGTAACTGTGTAAATAAGTTATGTATTAAGAAATAAGCAGTTAATAGTTACTATACCAAGAATGAAATGTCTAACTAATCTCATTCGCCTGAAATAATCTTTATCTTTAAATACTACACCTATAAGACATGTCTCAATAACATATTGTAATTGTCAAATTAATGTATTTAAACTATTTTTGAGCATATACTACTATGACACTAAGAGCAATTTAAATATGCTAAATGGCAATAATAATGCCTTTCTTTTGATATTATTACATTAATTCTTTGTTTAATATCTTGCCTATATCATAGAGATATTTATTATTTTACATCATCATTCATCAAACTAAGAATAGATAACTGATTATTATATGTTGTTATAAACTTCCATATGAATCTGATTATTACATACATTTTTTCACTGACTCTATGTTAATATCTTAAATTAAAAATAAGCCAAAAGATTGACACACTCTGATATAAAGGTGTTATCCAGTATGAACTCTGTATCTGCATTTTAGTATTAATAGTCATTCAATCTGTCTTCACTGGACTGTTAAAAAAAGAGAAAAAAAGGAAAGGAAAGTCAGAAGTTATTGAAGCTTATTAATGATTATTGTATACTCCCATGTTCTTAAGGAAGTAACGTAAAATGAAATGGGTCTACTTGCAAAGCTTTCCTGAAATATGAAATGTTGTTTTAGAAGTGAACAAGAAATATATTAGAATATAATATATAACATCTTCAAATTAATATTTATAAAATTGAGTCAACAAAGGTTCATTTGTTTTATTAGTCCATAAAAATTGATACTGACATTTAGTTAGTAATCTTTAATCAAATGATTAGATATTATGTCATTTTTAATCAGATATATATGTATTTACCTCTTTCAATTCAATATTATTTTAGGTAGGATTACACATAGTTATGTTATTGTAAAAAGGTTTATTCACACAAACTCTTCTTCACATTTTCACATAAGGGAAATTGGGATAAAAATTACATTCTTCTATTATTAACTCTAATTCAATTAATTTATTCATTTTTCTTCTCCTGTTTTCATATTGGAGCTTAAGCTCTCTTTGTTAGATTCATTCTTTGGTTTGATGGATAATCTGATAGAGCTAATCACATCTATCAGATTAGGGGTGAATTTCACTCCATGCTTGAAATTGGGTTTTATGATTAATTCATTTCTTATGAAATATGTATTTAAATATAATTTCTTTTTTTTTTTCTATTATTAGTCTGGCCTAAGATAAACTATCACTACCAAATTAACATAGAAATAATATACACATTAATTTCTTTTTTTTTTTTCTATTATTAGTCTGGCATAAGATAATCTATCACTACCAAATTAACATAGAAAGAATATACACATTACCAGTATCATTATTTATAATAATTATTAATGATATCTTACAACTTTCAGTCTTGGTTAACTTCACCATTAATCCTCATTCAACTGCAGCATACTAAATGGAATTAACGTTACTATCTTTAAATGTTAATGGGTTAAATAATCCAAGGGAAAGAGCCAATCATATAAAATACTTAAAAATCAATAAGATACAAGTAATATGTTTACAAGAATCCCATTTTAAGGTTAACAATAAATTCATGTGGCATGCCAAGGAATATACAATATTATCACACTCACCTTACAAGAAAAAAACAAGAGGTGCCATTATATTATGGAAAAAAGTATTACTATGCCTCAAATTATATTTAAACATGAAGATAAGGAAGGATTACTATCAATAGTAATAATACAATATAATAATAGAATTTGGACCCGAGCTAATACTTATTGGTTTCCAGGTATAGGAATGGCAACAGTGAGAAAACATATAAATCTAATCAATACAGTTCAAAAAGGGGTCATTATCCTGGGTGAAGATTTTAATTACATTATAGATAATTCTGAGACTACAAATAGCAGACCTATTCATTTATTACCATTAGGAAAAGCACTTAAAAACTGGACAAATAACTTAAATCTGATTGATGCCTTTATCTATAAAGAAAATACCTCTTTAACACATTCACATAGAGATTATAGATATAATACTCAAACTAGAATTGACAAACTTTATATATCCCAAGATCTAAACTTAAAAGTAATTAATTTTACAATTTTTCCATGTCCCTATTCAGATCACAATTCCCTTATTCTTAAAATAGAATCTGACTTAAAAAAACTTAACCCAATAACTAGAATTCCTGCATATATTATTAATTTAAAGTAATTCAACCATGGCTACATTCAGAAATAAATTATTTCCTAGAAACTAACTTTTTAGATGGTACGAATACAGTAATATTATGGGATACATTAAAGGATTTCTTATTTGGCAACATTCTTACATGGTACAAAAACAAAACCAAAGAATGGGAATCAGAAATGCAAAATATACAAAAACAATTAACTGATATAAACATAAATGATTGCATTGATGCAGCCACAAAGAAAAAAGAAATAGATCTACCAAATAAAAAATATAATGAAATATGAACACATAAGACCAATTTAGCCTTAAAAAGATTGAAAATTAACTCATTCTTGATGTCTCCTAAACCCCTACATAGTTTATCAATGAGAATAAAAAACAACCCACTGAAAACAGCATCACAAAACTTATACATGAGGGAAAAAGCAACAGAGCAGTCTCAGATATTAGTGATAGTCTTGATGCTTTTAAACATTATTATTCGGATCTTCAAACCAACATTTCTCTTAACTCAAATTATATTGATTTTAATATGAACCCAACTAATATAAATAAATTACCAGAGAAAATAAAAGCAGACTTACAACAACAGATTTCATTAAAAGAGATAGTTGATAAAATTAAACAAAGCAAAAATAATAAAGCTCCTGGAATAGATGGAACCATAAATGAAATATATAAAATATTACCAACTCCTGCCTTAACTTTATTACACAATGCTGTAAATATAATCCATTCTCAACACTTGGTTCCTCCCTCTTGGAGGTATTCTCTAATTACTCCTATTCTAAAGGAAAATAAAAACTCTTCTCTGTGTAGTTCATATAGATGCATTTCACTTCTAAACAATGATTATAAAATATTTAGATCCATTTTAGTAAATAGGATCAAGGAATCTTTAAAACATATTATACACAAAGATCAAACAGGCTTCATTTACAACAGACAAACACATGACAACATCCAAAGGATTCTCACTCTCATAGATGTTATTAATAGAGATAATCAAAAGGCTCTTTTGATTTCCCCTCTCAATTTATACATTTGGTAAAATGTTTATATAGCAACAATCTTGCTTATGTAAAACTTGGTTCATTTACTTTGGAAGTCATTAATATCACCAAAGGAACTAAACAGGGATGTCCTTTCTCTCCCAGTTTATTTGCCTTAGCCATTGACATATTTGCAATTACGATTCGGCAATCCCCAAAAATAGCTGGTATTAAAATACATGAACAATTCAACTCTAAAATCATGCTCTTTGCAGATGACATTCTTCTAACTCTGGTAATTTCAGAAGAATCTTTCAAAGAATTAGATTAACTAACTGCTAAATTTTATCTTAATTCAGGTTTAAAAATAAGTAATAAAAAATCTAGACATATGATATTAAATAGAAAACATAATACACATTTTAACTCAAATCATATAATTCGCACATCCGTCTCATCCATAAACTATTTAGGAATAACCTTATGTGAGAACATAAATAAAACCATAACCAGAAATTACACTAATATCTAATATCTAATACTTTATCTACTATAAAAACACTAATAGAAAAATGGAACAAACTGTTTTTTTTTTAATTTTGAAAACAGACTATGATTAATAAAGATGACTCTGCTCCCAAAAATAAATTATATTGTCCAAGCCAATCCTATGCTACTGAGTAAAATGATATTAAATGACTTTGGCAAAATCTTATTAAATTTCTTATGGTATCCAAAAAGAAATAGAATTGCATTTTATCATCACATCAGACCCTGGGAACAAGGGGGAATAAACTTTCCAGATCTTGATTCTTATATTAAAGCTTCCATTCTCAAATTAGCCATTAATTGGTTAGATCCTAACTTCTCATCCACATGGAAATCTCTTCATGCAATCATTTTTTTTAAATTCAAACAAACTAGCTAGTAATGTATTAGTAGATAATCAAAATGTTAGTCTATGGTACATGATTGGCATTAATTTGCAATATAATATTGCAAAACCTACCAAGTTAAATATAATAAATCATATTTATAGCAATTTTAGATCATTTATAAACTCAAACCTAGATGTAAAACTTTGGTGGGATCTTTTAACTCCCTTTAGGATCTCTAAAAATTTTACCTACAGAATTCATAAAAATGTTTTTCAGGACTGGGATTCAAAACATTTAATCTGTTGGCAACATTGTATAAAAGATTTAACAGTATTACAGCCCAATGAAATAAAAATATTTATAATATCTCAGATTCTGATTGGATTATTTTACATAGTATTCTTTCTCATGCCCAATATCTTTGTAGAATAATAAATAACTCATTTAAAACTAAACCTAAGTTGATTCTTCATATGCAAAATCCGATATACAATAATCAGAATTGGCCAAATTTAATCTCTAATCTTTACAAAATTATAATAAACTATAAAACTTTACCCAAACAAAAATTTTGGAAATATATTGATAAAGGTCAAATTTTAAATTTGTCTCCAGAAGTCAAATCCAATCTACTATTCTCTGTGAAATTAACTTCCAATCTCCAAATGTGGAAAATCTTTATGTGGAAATTCTTACACAGAGCTTTTTTATACTCCTAATAAAGATGCTAAAATACAATCATCTGCCACTGTTGTTGGTTGGAGATGTTCTATGGAGTGTTCAGCTGACTGGGAACACATTATTTTTGGTTGCAATAAAATTAATAAATACTGGGTTGACATAGATACATTTTGTCAAGCTTTATTTTCAGATTCATTCACCTTATTCAAATCCCTAATTTTATTAAATGTAGATGTTATGAATTCTATGACGAGAAACAATTTTTATCTCCTCTTGACTATTTTAGCAGTGGCAAGAAAATGTTTAACTAGAAAATGGAAATCACCTGCTCCACCCACCTTTGAAGAGTTCCTTTTATTGCTGGAAGAATCAGCTTTCATTGAAACAAAAGTCAAGGAAACAAGAATTCACCCCAGGAAATGGACTGAAATTAATCCTTGGGTCAAAGTTTTTGGTTTAATAGAAACTCTTAAAACACTCATTCACTATAAATTTGACAGAATGCTGCTTCTATACTTTGAATATTTATATTGGTAAATGAACAGTTTTATTATTTATTTCTTGTAAAATATTCTTCATATTAGACCAAATGTAAATATTATATATAGTTATCTACTTAAAAGTTACATTAGAATATTTGTAATACTAATGTGTTTAAATTTAATTTAAAAATGTTGAACAAAAAAAAGAAATAATCAAGAGCAAATTAACAGTACCAAACTCCACTGTTAAACTACTGGGATTATTTGGCTGTGACAGTTATGACCCATTTGAAAAGATCTCAGCAGGATTGTGAGTGTTTCATTTCAGCTTTTAAATTCCCACAACAAGAAAGCTGAAAACAACATACATTTGTGTAGTTATTTATTAAAGCTATATATCTTATACCACTAACATTCTATAATGATTATAAGTAGGATGCGTTTCATTAGAAGGCAGCCATGCTACACAGCATGTTGTATGAATATATTCGGTGTGACACAGAAATTGCTTTAAACTTCTGGTGTACATCACTCCTGGAACAACAGTCACACACTAGTGTTTTACTTGGCATTAACAGAGTGGTTCCACAAAGGGTTTTGAGTTTCCAGCTGAATGACCTAGGATACAGGGAAGACATATTTAGTATTTTGCATAATTGACTGCAATGAGGATCATTTATATCTTGCAGTATAGTACAAAACCAACATCAAACATTATTACTTGTTCATAATATGAATGTATTACCACTATGTCAAAAATAATGATAATCAAAAACAATGAAAACAAAATGGCTAAAGAAAAAAGTTAACAAAATTACTACTGAATGGTCAAATGACTAAACCCTTTTATCACCTAACTATAAATCAACATAAGAATCAAAATGTTCTTGCAGAGGGTAAACCCCTTGCAGCTCCCCCACAACCCTTAAACTTAAATATATCAATTTCACAATCAGATCAACTTGAAAGAAAGACAAAGCATTCAGTAAAACATGTAGTACTGTAATAAAGTAACAGTTATAGAGTAAGAAAATCAGCAGCAGCTGTAACAAACAGAAACGGTTCCATGCTTTCTGATGATTATTTCAAATAACATAACACAGTATGTGTGAGATGATGTACATATATAATGGCATTAGAGGCTGAAATCTCACCCATAGCCAACTCTGATATCATGGATGTCAGCAATGCACCATCCATCATGTCTCATCATGACCCTCTTACCACATGCAATCCTTTGTATGCTATGGTTCTAAAGATTAACTTGCCTAAACCTCAAAGACTCTAAAACACAATATGAGCACAAATCACCCTTAGCAACACTGTTGAACAATTAAGCCTACCACCTCGCATAGTGCAAGGAGTCCCAGAGTCATGAATGCTAAGCCTGTAGGGCAGGTATACACTAAACCAAACATTATTGTTATAAGTGACTCTATTTTAAGAGATACAGATGTGCCTCTTATTAGGCTGAGAGAAGAAAGAACAACAGTTGCTTGTCTATTGTCAGGATCCATCAGATTACATGCATACTCAAGTCCTTGAACAATCAGTACCAGTATGATTTTGTCACAGTACATCTGAGTACATCTGAAATGTATATCCTTGGGCTATAGATAAACATGATGGAATTCTCACACTATGAGTAGCACTGAGCAGCATTCTACCTTCTTCAATGATGATAGTACAATATGAGCAAAAAGTAATTTACTTCAATAATTAATTTAGTTTTTATAATTTATTTATATATTTATTGACATTTGGTGACTGGGTTGGTCTGACTGGGTAACAAAATTACCACTTTTCAGCTGAGACATGGAGAGAAAAGCTCCATACAACATCTAAATCAGATTTAGAGTTAACATGAATTGTTATTTGATATAGCAGTTGTCATAAAAGTTTTCATTTATATACAATAGTGCATACACAGTGTGATGATGTGAGGTGGTGCCATCAGTGACAGGGTGTAGTGCATGTATAATATATGCCAGCATAGCTAGCTGGAAGTTTGTAAAGAATTTTATGTCATTTGACTATCACACTGATTTGTACAGATGTTTGTGTTAAAATGTATTTGTAAAGTTGCTTGTGTTAAAAATGCATCAACAGTGGGTCCTGCTGGACAGGAAAGAGATATACATGTATGTTAGATAGTATTATAAATGATTAAAAGCATGTTTTAACAGAGAATTCTGGAAGGGAAGAGGTTAATCTCAGTCCAGCTAATTAAAAAAATAGGTTGAAAATTAAATGGGTTAGTTTAGGCCTTAAGGATTTTACCATACAGGTCTGACTGCAGCCAGAGACAAAAATGTTTGGTAAATCCAGGACTAGAAATCATACTGTACTGACCTTATGGATAAACTAATTGCTACCCTGGATGTGTGGACTTTTTGCAAAGCTCTGGGTATGTATTGTACTAGCATCAGATGACCAGATGTGATGGCATTCTATAACCAGCACTGAAATGATTCTTTAGAGATTGGTGAGCAATATTTCAGAACTCTCACAGCAGTACTTTGTCTTCTGGAACCTGACAGGAAAGATCTCACACAGATATCTCATACAACCTCACACCTCATCTTGACTTGCTGTACTAAGCAGCTCAACACTCATCATCATGCCTTGCTATAATAAGTAACTTAACTAGGGAACAGTAATTCTTTATCCAGTCAGGAAACTCTAGTGAGATTAGTTAAGTATTCTTTTACTGCATCTGTGTGAATCAATCCAACTGTGTTATTTTTTTATATTTCCTGTGATTGAAACTCTGGTGTTTATTGTAACTAGATATTCAGTATTCTCATGTTTTCTATTTTATTATTTACTATTAAATATTTCTGTACCTTTCATTGTGGCTGGTCTTTTATATAATACTTTTAATATCTTAAGTGTACTTATGCTCATTTTAGTGACACTGTGGCCACTCTGGAAAGACTTGCTGCATTGTTCAAACTCTCCCATTTGTAATTTACTCAGAATAATTGGGTACCTTGTAAGAGCCTTAATTATCTTATAGCCTGAGAAGCAGGGACACAGCTGGTAAATCTGTGCCAGCCTTTCCCAGTTGTGTGTGTGTGTGTGTGTGTGTGTGTGTGTGTGTGGGGGGGGTGAAACTTAAATACCCTAGTGTGTGTCAGCTATTGGGAACAGGGACAGGGATACAAAGCTCCAAAGTGGTCAGTGTGGAGTCTTATTTGGGGCCTGGAGAGAGAGATTGAGTCCAGCCCGAGGTCTGGAGTGTGTTCCTGTGTACACTTAGTGGAAGTTGTGCTTGGTGTCAACAGCTGCATTTGAAAATACTGTGTGTATCCATTTTTGGTTCCTAGTGGGTGTCCCTCACCGGTGTCAGTGGTGAGGATTGAGGCTCCTTGAATACTGGCCCAGACTAGAGACCATCACATATTGGAGAATAGCTGGGTGGGATATTAATTGAACTTCAGCAGCCTGTGGGCAGTTGTCACTGAAGGTGTGTGTACTCTCAGCAGCCACAATGTAAACAAGTTTTATTTTCGCAACTATTTTATTTATTTTTGTATATTTGGTTTAGTCAGGGAAGGCAGGCAAAGATGTCAGCAGAGGATTATGGCAAGCTAACAAAGAACCAGTTGGCCAAGGTGTGCAAATCCAAATAACTGGTGCATGCCAACTTGACTAAAGAGGAAATGATTTCAGCCTTAATCACAGCTGCAGCATGGACTGGCAGCCAGTCTGGTAATGGGGATGTGCAGCCTTCAGAAACAGGATAGTTCACCTTTTCCTCTGCGGAAAATCTGTCTGGAGTTAAAGAGACTTGACCTGGAGGCCAAACATTTGAAATTAGAATCAGCAGAGAGACTGCAGCAGGCAAAACATATGGAATTAGAATCAGCAGACTGTCATTTGGAGGTCAAAGAGAATGAGACTGTGGTGTTTGGAGGCTGAAGAAAAGGAGAAACAGTGCCAACATGAAAAACAGATGTTGACTCTTCGTCAGGGTCATGGAGGTAATAAGGAAGTGAATAACAAAACCTTAGAAATAATAAAGGCCAGTAAATTTCGTACATACTTTACTGAGGGTGAGAATTTTGATAGTTTTATTCATATATGTGAAAGAGTATGTAAACAATATGATGGTGACAGAGGACTTTGTGTATGGCTCCTGTCCCCCTTACACCATGGTAAAGATATAATTGCTGTTTCTAAATTACTGGTAATGATTGTTTAAACTACAGTAAAGTTAAACAATGTTTATTGGAATATTTTAAGTTAACACCTGAAGCTTACAGAAAAAAATGTTTTGTGAGCATCAACACAAGGCATATGAAGGTGTACGTGATGATATTGCTGAGTTAAGCACTTATTTTCATAGGTGGGTGAGTGGGTGACAGGTCACTTTTGAAAGGCTGGCAGACCTTTTGGTGAGGGAATAAGCTCTTAGCACATTGCCTGAGGACATGAGAATCTGGTTGGCAGACCGAGAGTGCAACTCTGTAGATGAGCTGGGGAGAAACGGGGATCTCTACTTAGCAAGCAGGGCACCACTGCACAAGAAAGGGATACCCAGTACTGTAAATGGATATAAGGGAACTCATAGTGGGCAGCCTAAACCACCACAACATAGTCCACCAGTAACAGGGGAAGCCACTAGTTCAGGTACATGGCCAGGATCAAGGGTTAGATGTTTTAAATGTAACCAGAGGAGCCATGTAGCATACAAATGTCCACTGTAACAAGGTGGGGAAAAAAGGTAAGGGAGCCAGCAATTGGAAATAACAGTATGCCAGGGGTAAGTTGTCTGGAGACAACAGGGGTACCAAACTATCACTGGAGTTTGTATCCTATCTTAGTGGGTGGAAGACAAGCCACTGCTAAGAGAGATACAGGCTCTGGCATAACTACTGTAAAGTCTGCAGTGGTTAAAGAGGAACAACAGTACTTGCTTGAGCTGTCTACTCCAGTCAGAGCTTTAGGAGGTACCCCATTCCAAATACCTTTGGCCAGGGTTCACCTTGACTGGGAGGGTGGAAAAAGAAGCAAGCAGGTAGGTGTGTTTGAGGATATCCCTGCAGATGCCTAGATAGGGAATTATTTTGATAATGCAGTACCTTGTGTGCATGCAATTACATGCAGTCAGACATGGAGACAGGCATGTGGGTCTGATAGCCTGGGGGAGACCCAGACAGATGCCACACCTGAAACCGGGGTAGTGATGTGGCTGTTTCCATGAAGAAGCTACGCTGTAGCAATAAGCCTGAAAGTGAGCCACAGCTGCTGGTAGATACTGATGTACCCATGGACAGGGTGACTGCAAGGACAGAGGTGAGTGGTAGTACCCAGGCTGACAGTGAGGCACCGCTGTCCAAAGATACCAGGCTTCCTATGGAAAGGGAGCTGGGAAGGGTCACAAAGGTATAGTTAGACAGGATCAGCTTTTGGACCCTACTTTATGAGGCTTGAGGGAGGTAGCTAAGGAGGCACCTGATTCCCAAGAAAAAGGAGGACCTGTATACTGGAATGAAGGGTTACTGTATAAAGAATGGACCCCTGAGGGAGGGCTAGAGGGGGAGGTAATACAACAGTTGGTAGTGTCCAGAACCTACTGTCTGGCAGTTCTAGCCATAGCCCATGACATTCCTTTTGCAGGTCACATGGGCATAAAGCATACCAAGAGACATATCATGCAGAACTTTTATTGGCCTGGGATTGCAAGGGATGTAACAGGGTACTGCAGTACCTGTGTGTAGTCTGAAAAGGTCAACAAGGCAGGAAATAAGGTCAAAGCTCCTTTGATGCTTTTGCCTGTAATTGACTAGCCATTTCAGAAGGTAATCATGGATCTTGTGGAGTCTCTGAGTATTTCAAGTTGCACACGGAAGAGGTATATCCTGATTATGTGACTAGATACCCTGAGGCAGTGGATCTGTCCTCCATAGAGGCAGAGAAGGTGGCAAATTCTTTGTTAGAGGTTTTCATCAGGGTAGATACCCTGAGAGAAATACTGACTGACAGAGGTGCCAATTTCATGTCAGACCTGCTGGCTTGTCTGTGGAAGCACTGTGGGGTGAAGCACCTTAAGACCATCCCCTACCACCCCCAGACTAATGGTTTTGTGGAGAGGTTAAACTCTGCACGAGAGACCATGCCACATGCATTTGCAGACCAGTTTAAAAGAGAGTGGGATAAATATTCACCTTATCTGCTGTTTGCATACAGACAGATCTAGGACAGTTGAATGGAAGTTCAACAGTTCGACTCCAACTTACTTGAACACACTTTAATGAAAGTGCCTTTACCGAAAAATCACTTTTGTTAAAGTGTGTTAAAAACAGAACATTAAAAAACAATGAAAAAGTGTTTATGCAGGGGGCAAGCCCCCTTGCAACACCCATGTGGGGGACTGTGCCCCCCACACCCCCTACTTTATTATTCTCACTCTGAGATTGCATTACAGTGGTGAAAAGGGAAAACTTCCCTTAACCGCACCGTAGTACGATCTCCGCAACAGTCACTCCCCCATAACTCCCTCTACCTCCAGGCATACTTACGCAAAAGTGCTTCTTCAGTGAAAAGCACTTTCGTGTCAGTATGCACGGCCATTTCAGATTCGGTGAAACAGCCATTCACTTATTAGTCCCAGACCCACAGAGACGTACCCCAAGAATCCAGGGGTATTTCACCCTTTTACGTTGCTGTATGGGGATAGGGTGAGAGTGCCTTTAGATTTGATTTGTGATGAGTGGGAAAGTGAGTGTGAATACCACAAAAGAGTCTGTTATGGCATATGTCTAACACTTCAGACAAGGCTTAGGGATCTCATGGGCTTGGCCCAGGATAACCTGGCAGGAGCCCAACAGCAGTAAAAGATTTGGTATGACAGGAATGCTCAAGCCCAAGAATATGCTGTGGAATAGCAGTTATGATGCTCATTCCTGTCAGACATAATAAGGTGCAGGCAGCTTGGGAAGGACCCTTTGAAGTGGTAGTGATGTTAGTGATGTTAATTACATGGCAAACCTGATAGGCAGGAGGCAAGGGCACAAATTGTACCATGTTAACATGATGAAGCCTTACCATGATAGGAGGGCCCTGGTACTGAGTATTTCCAATGGGTGGCAGGAAGAATCTTCCCCGTTACCAAAAAAAGCAGGTGAGGACATTCTTGGGGAAAGTGGAGTGCTATAGGAAGTTCATTCCCAATTATAGTACAATAGCCGCTCCCCTCACAGACCTGATGAGGAAAAACAGGCCATGTAGCATAGTGTGGACCCCAGCCTATGTGCAGGCATTCCAAAAGCTTAAAGGGGTTTTCGGAGCCCTCCCCATGTTACCCAGATGAGATTACAGCAAGGAATTTGTTGTGCAGGTGGATGCTTCAAACCATGGGGTTGGAGCTGTACTCAGCCAGGTTTCTTCAGCTGGAGAAGAGCACACAGTTGTATATCTCAGCCATAGACTCCAACCCAGGGAGGAATGTTATGCATCTAAAGAAAAAGAATGTCTAGCCATAGTATGGGCACTGCTGAAACTTCAGCCCTATCTGTATTGCAGGAAATTCACTGTGGTTACAGACCACAATCCCTTAACATGGCTACATTGTGCCAGCCAGCAAAATGCTAAGTTATTAAGGTGGAACTTAGGGTTGCAGCTATATGACATGACAGCACAGCACAGTAGTGGGGTCAGCAGTACCAATGCAGATGGGCTGTCAAGACAGGATATAGATTACTGTGCTCCCAAACAGGCCCATTTCTCTCAAGCGATGTTTTTCCATGGTCACTTGCAAAACTAGCTTGGGTCTTCATAGGGAAGAGATGTGATGATGTGAGGCAATGCCATATGTGCCAGGGAAAGTAGGGCAGTTCATGTATAACATATGCCAGAATATCTAGCTGGCATTTTGTAAAGAATTTTATGTGGTTTGACTATCACATTGATTTGTACAGATGCTTGTATTAAAAATGTATTTGTAAAGTTAGTTGTGTTAAAAAATGCATCAACAATGAGTCTTGCTGGACAGAAAAGAGATATACATGTATGTCAGACAGTATTACCATGACTAAATGTATATGCTTTAACGGAGAATTCTGGAAGTGAAGCGGTTAATCTCAGTCAAGCTAATTTTGAAAAACAGGTTGAAAATTAAATGGGTTGGTTTAGGCCATAAAGATTTTATCTTGCAGGTCAGATTGTAACCAGAGGCAAAAATGTTTGGGAAAACCAGGACTAGGAATCTTACTGTATTGTCCTTAGGGGTGAACTAATTGGTACCCTGGAAGGGTGAACATTTTCGAAATTGTTTTATAGCTTTCAGATGCTGCAACTAATCCTAGCAAAGCTCTGGGTTTATATTGTAATAGGGTCAGATGACCAAATGTGATGTCATTCTATAACTAGCACTGAAATGATTCTTACAGATTATTGAGCGATATTTTAGAAGTCTTGCAGCAGCATTTTGTCTTCTAGAACCTGACATGAGAGATCTCACACGGATATCTCACACAACCTCACACCCCATCTTGCCTTGCTGTTGAAAGCAACTCAACACTCATCATCTTACCTTGCTGTATTAAGTAAATGAATTAGGGAACAGTAATCCTTTAGTCAGTCAAGAAACTATAGTGAGATTAGTTAAATATTATTTTTCTGCATCTGTGTGAATCTATCCAACTGTGTTATTTTTTATAACTCCTGTGTTTGAAACTCTGGTGTTTATTGTAACTAGATATTCAGTATTCTCATGTTTTCTATTTTATTATATATTATTAAATATTTCTATACTTTTAATTGTGGCTGGTCTTTTATAGAATGTTTTTAACATCTTAAGAATACTTATGCTTATTTTAGTGACACTGCTGGCACTCCTGAAAGCCTTGCTGCATTGGTCAAACTCTATCATTTGTATTAATTTTACTCAGTACAATTGGGTACCCTTGTAAGACCCTTAGAGTAGCTGGCTGATAGCAGTGTAATTACCTTAAAGTCTGGGCAGAGGGGGCACAGCTGGTAAATCTGTGCTAGCCTTTACCAGGTATGTATTTGTGTGTGTGTGTGTGTGTGTGTGTGTGTGTGTGTGTGTGTGTGTGTGTGTGTGTGAGAAAATCAAATATCCAAGTGTGTGTGTCAGCTTCTGGGAACAGGGACACAGAGCTCCAAAGTGGTCAGTGTGGAGTCTTGCTTGGGGCCCGGAGAGGGACAGTCCAGCCCCATGTCTGGAATGTGTTCCCTGTGTGCTCTTAAAAGAAATTGTGCTTGGTGCAGAGAACTGCATCTATAAATACTTTTTTGTTCCCAGTGGCTGTCCCTTACTGGTGTCAGTGCTGAGGATGGAGGTTCCTTGATTTCTGGCCAAACGTAGGGACCATCAAATACAGTTTTATCACAGATAGTGAGATTGCCAGTGACAAAATGCATGTTATAATAATATTATGCAACACTAATAAGAGTTGTTTTATTTATGGGAAAAATAAGGAAAAAAAAAGCTGAGGGAGATTTTGTGGACACAGAGAGAATGGAAGAAGTAAGTCAGGAAATCAATAAGCAAGGAATAGTAAAACAGATGTAAGCAAAGTGGGTTTTAATGGTAGAGTATGCTTTGTTGTCAATCAAAGGGGTCCATTATTTGTCAGCCTAGTAGGACTTGTTTGATAGAAAATGCTGCTTTGCAGGGATGGCCTGCACTTGTCCCTTCTTGCATTTGAAAACTGGCACTCATAGTGCCTGTTTTTCACAATGACAAACAGATATACCTACCAATATAATGAAGTAAGCAAAGGACAATATGAAGATACTACTGATCGATGTTAGGCCCCTAAACGAGCAACTCACTACCCTACAAGCTCTCCTTGCTCTGAAGGAAGTAGACATCTGTGTAGTGACTAACACATGGTTTAAAATGGCGGAGAATACTCTGACTGTGTAGGACAATAATGTGTTTTAAACTTTTAGATCAGCCACTGAGAAGGAGGAAAGAAAAGGGGGTATCTCAGTCTCCATGTAGAAGAAACTCACATCAAGGCTGGTTAAGCAGTGTAATGCACTAGAGCTTCTTCATGTCCAGTTCACCATCAGAGAGGTCCCTTATCACATATTGACTAGGTATAGAACTCTGTGACTGAACAAAACCACACTGCCTATCTACAAGAACAAGAGTCACTCACTGTTAAATTCAATACCATTTTTATGAGTGATCTAAACTATATATATCCTGCACTATCTCTTATGTATCATCATCACTTGTTAGGTCTGACCAGAAAGTCATCTCCTTTGAAACAAAACTAAATCCAAGGTCCTTTCAAAAATTTCTCCAAGACAACTATATACTTCTAAGTGATATACTGGCATGTTTCAAATCCCCAGTTAAGTCTACTGAATATGTGCAAACATGCAACATTAAACAATAACATCAAGTTTAAAAGCCTGTGTTTGCATGGGTTTACACTTGTTTAAGCTCTGCCTAGCAGCACCGAGCTGAGGTAAACTATTATTGGTGCCAGAAAGTCTGCTCTTCAGTTTTTCCCTTGAATCTTGCAAGTTCTTTCTCTCTTGCACTTCAAATAGCTTAATCACTTTGCACTTCAACATGTTTTTGTAGCAATTGTTGTAGCACTAGTTGTTCTTCATGGAAATAGCTCCAGTACTTAGTAGTTATTGCCACCCCTCCTGGCATGGTTAAAGGGCAGTACCCTGTGCTTTGTCCTATTGACCTGATGCACTTGGGCATTCTGAGGCAGTGTAGCAACTGCCTCATGTACACAGACAATCCTGTCCTCTTACCTCCCAAGTCTCAGACTTGTGAAATATGCACTTATATCACCAAATTGGAAGCTATACACTCTCCAGCCCAGACTGACTAGCTGATCAAGAGAAGAAGGTCAACACCTGCACCACACCACATGGAACACATAGCTCTCCAGAACACCCACCATCACATCTCTCACATAAAAACACAAACCACACACCCACCTTCACGGAGGCTCTCAATAGAAATTTGCCCAAAGAGCAGAGACCTCCAAGACAGAAATGCATTCCACCACCACAACACAGCACAAAGCACAGGACACATAGCTCACCTCCACAGTGTGTCCCTCAACCTAAGCCCCTAAGGCTAAACACCTTGCCCAATACACTAATCATAGGTGACTCAATAGTGAGGCACACAGATGCCCCACTCACTAGGTTGAATAAGGAGAAGGTAATAGTCAGCTGTCTATCAGGTTCCAGAATTTGACACATAACACATGCACTCAGGTCACTCCACAACAAGTACAAGTATGACTGTGTCATTGTCCATGTGGAAGTGAATGACCTGAGACGCACCTCACAGGACTACATGAAAAAAGATATGGTGGAGTCACAAATTATGTGGCCCAAGCAGGTATGACCCTAGCCCTGAACAGTATCCTACCATCACCCAGAATTATACTGCAGTGCAAACAAAAAATGATTGACTTCAACAATTGGCTAAGTTTCTGGTGTCATTCTAAGAGGATCCAGTATCTGTCTACTTGGAGCAACATGATTGACAGACCTTGATGTTTTGCCAGAAATGGCCTGCATCTGTCACCCCTAGGTTTCTGGGTACTGGCTAAGGTTCTTGCCACCCTTATAGTGCCTTTTTTAGGAGGTGTTCCAAAGACCAAATTACCACCATAACAGCTATAAATAAATGCAATCTGAGGGTCATGCTGTTCAATGCTAAAAGTCAATCTCAAGATGCACTCACTCAAAGCACTCTTCAAAATGGAGAACATCAACATTTGTGCTGTAATGAAGATCTGGTTTAAAGAGGCAGAAAGCACCCCTGTACTACCAGGCTATAACTCATTCCACACCTTTTGGCCCTGAAATATGGACCTTAGCTCCAAAGGCGGTGGTGTCCCCATAATCATAAAGGATATGAACACCTCCAGAATAGTAGTCCAGCATAATGCTTCTGAGATACTTCAGGTACAACTATCATTGAGTAAGATGGCGATCCAGGTCATAGTCTGCTATAGGTCCCCATCCATGTTCCTAGGCTCTCAATTCATGTTCTTAAGAACCCTGGAATCTATCACGGTCCAACCCAACACTCTCATACTAGGAAACTTCAACTACCCCTCCATCAACTGGGAGAACTACTCAAGCATCAATACACTGGCCCAACACTTCCTGGAATTCATCAATTCTAATGCCTTGGACCAGCTCATTCTGACCCCCACTAGAGGAAGCAACATCCTTGACATGTTTATTACTAACATGGGTGACCGTTGCTGTACACCAGTAGCCAATCCCTCCCTGGTTAGGTCTGACCATAAACTAATCACCATGGAAATCCACATCTCACCCACACACCCTGCAAAGGTAACCACCTTAAAAAACTTCTCCAAAGCTGACTTTGGGCTCCTTAAAACAGAAGTGGCTAAATTCACAGCACCCATGCCAATGGAAAAATAGCTGCATGACTGCCGAATCATACACCGATTCACTGTACGTACATGTACATAAATGTATGGAACTAGCCATACCCAACAGAACCAAAATACTCTCCTCCAAAAAAAGGAAGCCAATCTGGTGTTCCCCTGCCATTAATAAACTCTACAACAGAAGAAAGAAACTGTTGCAGAAAAAGGTGGAGTCCCAAAACTGGAAAAACTCCTTTATTAGCCTCAACAAAAAGTTGAGATCCCTCATCAAATCCTCTAAAGCCAGCTATGAAGGCAGAATTGCAGCAGACACTAAAAACAATCACAAAGCCTTCTATAGTTATATCAAGAACCTCCACAGCAATACCCAGATTTGCTCTGAGTTACTGCACAATGGCATTTCCTATACTGAGCCAAGAGATATTGCCAGGATACTGGCTGACAGATTCTGTGCCAATTTTACCCCCCCACACCAAGGACTAATCATAATACCAGAAGAATGCCAGGCACCCATCATTACTGCAGCACAGGTTAAGGCTGAATTGTCCAAGGCCAAGAATACAGTTTCCATGGGACCTGATAATATCCCTGGCTGTGTTGTACATGAACTACAAAGTGAACAGGTACCACATCTGTGTGCCCTGTTCAGTCACAGCCTCACTTCAGGCTTTGTCCCTAATGAATGGTGCACTGCTACAGTCATCTCTCTCCATAAAGGGGGAGCAACTACAGACCCTGGGAATTATCACCCCCATTAGCTTGACGAGTCTGATATGTAAAGCTATGGAGTGCTTCATCATGGACCTGACTAAGAAAGATATAGGAAATCTCTAAACTTTAGTCCCCATGCAATTTGGGTTTGTGAAAGGGTGATCATGCCTGCTCAACCTGGTTGACTTCTTTGAATCAGTCACCAGGGCTATGGATGAAGGTAAGGTAGTGCATACAGCCTACCTTGATCTGATACTATTCCTCACTCGGACATTATTGATAAACTCACCAAACAAGGCATCAACCCCTATATCACTAGGTGGGTTGCAAATTGGCTCACAGACAGAACACACAGTGTGAAAGTAGTAGACTCCAAGTCAGACTGCCAACCAGTCACAAGTGGAGTCCCACAGGGATCAGTCCTGGGTCCTCTCCTGTTCAGTATCTACTTCTCAGAAGTCTAGACTAACACAAAGAGACACTGGCTGACCAAATTCACAGATGACTGCAAGCTGTAAGCCATTATTAACTCCCCACGTGATGCAGACATCCTACAGAAAGGCCTCACCGAGACCAATGACTGGTATCGAAACCAAGGCATTAAGCTTAATGCCAAACAATGTGTCATCGTCCTCTTTGGTTAAAAACTCAGTTCCCACTAATTACCACATTGATGGGAGCCCACTGAACACGGAAGGTGTTATAAGAGATCTGGGGAGACAGGTTGACAGCAACTTCTCCTTCGACCACCACATTGCCACTGTGGTCAGAAAGTCCTTCTATGTGGCACATTTCATTACCAAGGGTTTTGCATCCAGGAAGAAAGAGGTCACCATCTCTCTCTACTCTTCCCTCATTAGTCCAATCATTGAGTATAATGCCCCATTTGGCATATACCTCACTAGACACCTGCAATAGCTGGAGGGGTGATAGAAGTACCTCACAAAAAGGATCCTAGGCATTAAACACATGTCCTGTATGGACAGACTCAAAAGACTCAAGCTATTCTCTGTCTCATATCGCCTACTTAGAGATGATCTTTGCTTGACTTATAAAGCCCTGTCTGACCCAGCTCTGTTAGCAATGCTACATCTAAATAAATCCCAATACCTCCACACCACATGCTCCAGAGACCTCAACCTCATTACCACAATCAACAGAACATGCTGGAGGGACAGGTTTCTCACCCAGAGACTGCCCATGCTCTGGAATAGATTTCCAATACATGGCAAGCAGAGCACCTTGCTGTCCCTCTTCAAGAGAAATCTTGATGAGTGGATGGGTAATAGAAAGTTCACTTCAGGGATCACTCCAGTGGCTCTACTTGATAGAGGCACTGGGAACTAACTTCGGGCAGCACAATGCCATAGCACTTCTATGGGCTTGGCTTGTAAAGGCTCCAGGGCTATTAGCTTAGTGCACACCTATGAACCTATGTAAACATCTGCATGACTGCAGCTGTACCCAGTAGAAACAAGTGAAGTGCATAACATAAAAACATACAGTACCTCCTGGTGGAAGTTTAATATTAACAAGCTTTACAATTAATGGATGACATTATTAGCTAAATGTAAGAAGAGAATACACAAAATGACAGGCCCCGTGTCATTTAATGAAACAAGCACCTCAACTGCTTAATTAAATATACCAAAAACAAGTTCAAGGTAAAAAATAGCAGCCCAAGCAATGGACAATCACATGCCATTTTTTAACTGTCTTCATAATCTCAGAAACAATGTTACCCTACATTGAAGGTGAAGATATAGCTAGCCTACTGGCTGATACATTCAGCACAAACTCTGCCCCTGTCTCCTTCCTATCTATCCACCTGAAATATATGGTCCCAACCCGCCACCAGAAATCACACAAGACCAAGCAAAAAATGCTGCATCAGTGGGTCTTGACAATATTCCACCATGCATGAATCACAATTTAGCCACATCCATAACAACATTGTTCAGCATTTAGGCTCCATACTAGTTTTGTACCAAGTGAATGGAGAACAGCAATTGTTATTCCCCTAAATAAGGGAGGACCCTCCACAGACCCAGGTAATTTCAGACCCTTAAATCTCACCATCCTCATATGCAAAGCCATGGAAAGAATAATCATGGAGTTAATCAATAAGGACACAGGAACCCTCTAAACACTGGACATATATCAATTAGGATTCATCAGAGGCAAGCCATGCTTACTTAACCTGACAGGCTTTTTTGAAAATGTCATCAAAGGAATGGATGAAGATAAAAGGGTACACATCACTTTCCTTTACCTGGCCAAGGATTATGACCCAATCCTCTACTCAGACACAGTAGAAAAGCTTATTAAACTAGGAACAAACCCCTTTGTTACCTACTAGACTGATAAATAACTCACAAATAGGATGCAGAAGATCAACATAGTGGAAAGTGACTCCAAAAAAAAAGACCGGTCACCAGTGGGGGTCCCCCCAGGGTTGGATGCTAAAACCTGTTCTGCTTGGCATGTAATTCACAGAAGTAAAAGATAATACCAAAGTGTTCTAGCCAACTAAGCCTGCAGATAGCTGTGAGTTAGGAGTAATCAAATCTGCAAAAGACTCCACCATCCTGCAGAAATGCTTGCCCCATACAAATAACTGGTGCCACACTTGTGAACTACTGTTAAATACAAAAAAAATGCATTATCAACTCCTATAGGTTCACAGGTTCATAGGTATGTACTAGGCTAATGACCACTATTGGAAGTTGACTCCCTTGGGGAACTACCACATTGAAAAATACCCCTAGAAGTTGAGCCAGTAGTTTGGGATTTGGGAACTTATGTGGACAGTAACCTGCATGTGTCCACTGTCATAAGGAAGTCCTTCTATACTGCACAGCTTATACACAGGGGGATTGCTTCTTTATCCAGGTATGCTGTTGTCTCCTTTATTCAGCACTCATTTGGACAGTCATTGAGTATATTGCCCCTTTTGACATGTATCTGTCCAGACCTATGCAACAACTAGAATATCCACAGAGATACCTACAAAAAGGATAAAAGGCCTAAACAATATGCTCTGCATGAAGCACCTCAAAGTCTTATTACTGTATTCAGTCTCTTGCAGACTGTTAAGAGGTGATGTGTCTAGCATTCAAATCATCCTCCAACCTGTTACTGTTGTACTTACCATTTGGCTTGAGAATGTGACATATCAGGAATAAATGATCCAGGGACCTAAATCCCTTCTGCAACATGAACAAAATGGTTTGGAGGGATATGTATATCTTGCAGGGGATACCAGTACTCTGGAACAGGCTCCCCATCCATGTAAAACAAAGCTCATCCCTGGCCACATTCAAATGTAACTTGGATCAATGGATGGAAAATAGGAAATGTATCCCAGGAGTCCCTCCTGTACTACTAATGGACAGATACAGCTTGTAAAATATATTATCTCAACACATGAGTTCCCTCCAAATATCTAGGCCTTGATCTAGTAATTATCTCTGAATAATATGCAAATCTAGATCTTGAAAAGGGCTGATGATTTTAAACTCCAACAGGATAGGTTAATTTTAAGCACCAAATGGATAACTGAGTAGGCTTAAAATAGACAGTAAAGGCAGTTAAGCTAGAAACTATGAACATACAAAACAGGTCTCAGTAAAAAACATGCTTCTCAACTTCTTTATACAAAAAATAAAAAGGGCAAAATAACGCTGCACACAATACTTCTAAGTACTATTCAGCCTCACTAAAAAAGTTAGTTAGTTAGTTAGTTAACACCTGTCTCATCACCATTTACTTATACATAACAGAAATGAAACTAACTGTTGGCATCTTTGCCAATCTCATATACCAACATTTGCTTAAAATCCCTTTCCACAATCCCTTCACTCCTACAAACATTCAACTTCATGTGTATTCACGTCCAAATAATTACATACATAATAACTTGGCGTTGCTGGTGATATACTCTGCAAATAGGTAGCAAGCAGCTACATTGTTTGATAAAATACCTTTCTGATCCATATACAATGAGCAGCAGCATTCTCTTCAAAGCTGATACTGTAGATCTATTTCACTTTAGAAAGACTTAGGCATTTAATATTATTAAAATGCGAAGATATGATAAGGTGAAGTTCAGATAAAGTATCAAAAATGAAAGTTCATGAAGAAAAGTACATAATATCACATTTCTACTGTATATGCTTTAAGCAGTTTGCTGTGTATTCATAGTGATATTTTATAATGAGCAGTAGGATGCAATGTTTGATTAATTAATCCAAATGTTCACTATATCAGTGAGCCTCATAGTCATGTGACCTGGACATCATGCTCAGGACAGTGAGATCTTAAAAATCTTCTTTGTAACATCATTAGTAAACTGCAATATTTCTGCAACTATAGCATGGTAACACAAAGTTCCATTCAGTGGGTTAACACCCATGACTAGACATATTATTCCCGGAGAAAGAAAGTGAATGTAGCCTTTACATACAGCATTATATGCATTGCCCTGAGGTATGCAGGGACTTGCCTATGCCAAGATAATGTATATGGCAGACTCAGTGTGATGGTGTAAAGGAAGGGTTAGAGACAGTGGAATTATAATGTCTAAATGTATGAGGTACGTGAGCTCTACAATTTGACAGTGATTCAGGAAAGTGCAGCATAACATCCAACAGGTGAGCAGGGGTTGCATGATAGTACTTGTCTATGAAGTGATCAGCAGCTTCCCTGGAGCCCTTGGGTGCTAAAAATTAAGCTATGTGCAACCTTTTGCATTCTGTACTGCTTTAGTGCTGGGACATGCAGCAGTGGTGAGAGGCAATCAGCAGTTTGCTAAGCTGGAAACCACTACCTTAAACAGCAAAGATTAACTGATACAGAAAATGGCTTCTAACTCCACAGCAGGACAATATACTGTGTGGCTAAGTAACACCGCAGTGGTCTGTAGCGGTTAAAATTGATGAAGGGAGCTGGGGATGCCATTAAGTTAGAGGATAATATAGCAATATGTAATTGGAATTTTAATGCACACTTTACACATCCAGTTTGCTATACTGCAGTTCAACACAGTAATAACTTGTATTTCCTGATGTCATATTTATTGGGTGGGAGATGTGCCCATGCTGTTTTCTAGATTTAAGGAGTCATGCCAGCAAATAGAACATGTCTTTCCTCCTAGTGCACCTATATCATCTGAATGCTTTCATATTGGTCACCATTCTTACAGAATAATATTTGTCTCATCAGAATATCTATTTAACTAATTTGATATAAAACATTATTGTTCAATATTTGTTCACTATAAATGTGTCATCCCCTTGACCAGTACTTTGCTGAGTTAAGTGACCTTGATAGCAGAGATTGTGTAGCTTGACTGAGTACTGTTTTCAACAATGCTAATGAGTCTTATGCATGAACACTTAGATGGGGTTTCATGAACATGTTACACATTTCTGAAGGCAGCTTAAAAAGTGCATATAACAACAAAACATTTGTTTGCAATTCAGAGCTGTATCATATCCTGTTTCATAAAGTTGAATGCATCTTAATTGTCTTTTTTCACCCTCATAGAAGTTTTCAGTAACTCAACATAAAATTACCTCTCACCTAATAATGAGAATGATTTATTAACATGTCAGTAGTGGCAGTGCAGGGTCCAGATATCCGATCTATACCAAAGAATTGTACTGTAGATCTGGCTCCTGTGGTCTCTTTAAGTTCAATGGGAGGGGATAAGCATAGCTGTGATAACATAGACAGGTGACGTGACAGGGACCTTATGACCAGTGGAACTATTTAGCAGCACATATGCTGTGTATCAATCTTTCTTACATTGGCATTATTTACATAAGAGAAATGTGTGTAAGGATTTAAGAATCACTCATTAGTGTAACATTAGAAGTTTGGCACAGTGCTATATGCACATTGCAGTAAATAAGACTGAAAGGATAGATATGGGTCTCCTATCAACAGTGGAGCGTAAAGTGCTTAACTGAAAGGAGTGTGTTTGTGTGTGTGTGTGTGTGTGTGTGTGTGTGTGTGTGTGTGTGTGTGTGTGTGTGTGTGATTCTGTTGTGGACTATAACTAACCATAGCCAGGACCTGTGTGTAGTGTGGTAAAACTGACCATAGTCAAGACCATAACAGTAAGTAGAGCAGAAAGGGACATGTTATGATAGACTGTGGTGCCAGGTCCATGACATTAATGAAGGGGGTGGGGATGACAGCCTACAATGAAGACAAGAGTGCTGGGAAAATGCAGTACAGAGAGTATATCTACAGTGAAAGTGCTGATTGCCAAAGACATACCATGATAATTTAAAAAGGTTAGCAATATATACTTCTGGTACAACAATACAGTTACTGTCTTTGTTGTATAGCCAACATGCACAGTGAAGGCTTTCAACATGCTAGCAAAGAAAAAAAAATCATATTTTTTCCTTAAGTGCTAGTTGAAATCATCCTTAGAGGACATGAGTTGTATAACTCCATCTAATGCTAATTCCCATGGGATTCTTCATGACCCTAGAGAGAAAGGGAGAGACATTATTCTTAATATTATACAGCATTCTGAATATAAGAATGTTAAATTATAATATGAGGGAAATACTTCACAAATAAAATCTGAGGATATCTCAGCAATTTATTTTTAGCAATAAACTTCTGCATTTTCAGTGCAATTATATATTTTTTTTAAATATTTGAAACTTTTAACTTTCATGCAAAGGTCAAAGAAAAGATGTAGAAATTATTTTATATACTGATACTGCAGTTTCAATTTCCTCTTTTATAATTCTGGCAATTTTTTCTATATTGGAAAACGAACATTAGAATATTATTTATTCTTAATTTTATTGACAAAAGTACTAGGTCAGAGATATGCTCAATGATTTTGGTAACAATTAACTCTTATTTCAATAGTTCATGTAAAGAGACAGCAGGAACAGAATGCTGAAGTTAACTCAAAGCATGACAGTCAGTTTATAGTTTTAATTTCCTGCTATCTACAAATTAAAATTAGAGCTGTATCCAGATTATTGCTACTATCATTATTAGAAGTAGTAGTAATAATAGTTGTAGTAGCAGTCACAGTAGTAGTAATAGTATAGTAATAGTAGCATCAGTAGTAGTAGTAATAGTTGTAGTAATGGTTGTAACAGTAGTAGTAACAGTGGTCTTAGCAGTAGTAGTAATAGTAGTAGTAGCAGTAGTAGTAGTAATAGTAGCAGCAGTAGTAGTAGTAATAGTTGTAGTAATGGTTGTAACAGTAGTAGTAACAGTGGTCTTAGCAGTAGTAGTAATAGTAGTAGTAGCAGTAGTAGTAATAATAGTAGCAGCAGTAGAAGTAGAAGTAGCAGAGGTAGTAGCAGTAGTAATAGTAGTTGTAGTAGCAGTTGTAATAATCATAGTAGTAGTAGCAGTAGTAGCATTAGTAGTACTAGTAACAGTATTTGGACATGGAATCTCATGCTAAAATATCATAGTTTCAGCATTGCTTATTTTCAGAACTGTTAGTGCAATTATTTATCAGTTGTAGATAACTAAATATAGACACTTTGCTGGACATCATTGGGAGAAAAACTGCTACTAGTTTCAGGGTATATCATTGTATTCATGATATGGGCTCAAAATCCACAGCACTGCTACAAATTCATATGTCAGGGACAGTGATTGTGGTCATTTAGTCTGCAGTAATATCACAAATAATAAAATATAATAATCTGTTTATAGGAATCAGCTTTAAGAGTGCATAGCAAAAGAACACTGCTGCCTTCAGCTATGACAAACACTAACTATACCCAAATAAGCTTTATACTGCCTCAATAAGGACATATTTATAAACACTGTCTCCACAGGGAATGACTTACAGCACTGTCAGATCATGACAATTCAATGCTATCTTATCAACAGAAAATCTGTTTTGGCTACAATTAACTTGCATCCAGACATACAAAAACATTTCCAGGAAAGGATAGCAATACCTTTTAGTCCCAGAAGTTATTCCTGCTTTTATGGTGACTTAATTTCATCAGTAAGCATAGTTTGTTATTTTACACTTTCAAATTACTGTACATTCTTTAAAATAACCTCACTAAAAGAATCACATGCCTAAAGCAGATGCCCTATGCTGCCCATCTAAAAAAACTCCACCTATACTCTGTCGCATATAGTCTACTCAGAGACAATCTCTGCTTAACATACAAGGCCATGTCAAACCCAGAGTTGTTGGACATGCTACATTTAAAGAAATCCCAATCCCTTAGAGACACACACTCCAGGGATCTAAACTTTGTCATCACAATGAACAAAACATGCTGGAGGGATAGGTTCCTGACCCAGAGACTCCCCAGACTCTGGAATAAACTGCCCATACATGTCAAGCAGAGCGCTTCTTTGGCCCTCTTCAAAAGGAACCTTGATGATTGGATGGAAGATAGGAAATTCACCCCAGGGATCACATTAGTTGCCCTGCTAGACAGGGGTCCAGAGAAGTAAATAGTATGAGAAGAAATAGCCAGGGAATTGTTGTGACTAGGCTTGTATAGACCCTAGGGCTGATAGCCTAGTACCAACCTATGAACCTATAATACAATAATAATAATAATATAATATAATATAATGTAATATAATATAATATAATATAATATAATATAATATAATATAACATAATATAATAAGAGTGTTAGAGTTAATGTCTCACTCTATAAAAGGTAAATGCCAACAGTTATATCTTATCAGAGTTGTGTAACTACTCTTATAGAAGTTAATAATAATATTTTACTGTGTTCTTTGATTAACTGTCATATCATTGCAATTCTATGTATGTTTATTTACTATTCTGTGTATATATAATTATTATGTGCTGTCTTAATAAAAAAATATTTCATTGTTTATGATGGCCATTTTTAGCAGAGCAGCCATGTTATCTTTTTGATGCTTTCTCTATGGTTGCACAATAATCATTTATTAATGTACTTTACTGAATATTTCAGATGAGCTAGTATTTGAAATGATGTTGAGGGTGGGTTAGGAGGATGTACAAAGTCTGACAACCATACCATGCTGGTGGATGAGCCTCCTACAGCCCCTTTCTTAAAATGATAGACTCTGGGGGTCACTGCCAAATGTAATAAACTCTGAGGTCACTGTCCCTGAGGGGAAAGGTAGATCTGTTCTGACACTAAGCCCGTTGATGAATGTTCAGGTTGAACCAACTCTACATTATCCCACAGTCACCGTAGTAGCTGATTACTACCTTTCCGTTATATACTAATGCAATTTTTCATTCAAAGCTACATCTATTCCATATAGGTTGCATTACCTGAGATTTTCAAATATTTCTGTTTTTTTTCATCTAATGTACCTTCCTTAAAAGGTTCCAAGAAGAGCGATATATTAGAATTTATTTTATGTAGATTTCTGATTGTATTGCTAAGTGCTTTTCTAATTGCATTTGAAAGCAGGTACCTTACGATAATTTTATATTATGTATACTTGATTTGTTGTTATGTTTTTAAATAGGTATATATGACTTTGTATTTATTTTATAGTTGTTTTAATGGGTTGTTGCTTATAATGAGTTGTACTTTGATAGGCTGATTGTTTTAATGAGTTAATTGATTATAATTAGTCTTTTTTAAGTGTTATACTGTGTTGTTTCTAAATGGTCTGAAGAAGCACCAGCTTTTGGGTGTGAAAGCACTTACCATTAATGTTTATTTTAATTTATTTAATTGTTGCCATGTGCCATCCTTTGCACTGTTTGTTAACTTTTTGTTTAAAAAAATTCCCACTTGCGGTAAAAGTGTAAACTAGTTGAAGTTAATCCTTCAGTATGTGAGAAGTACTAAGTGAAAATATAAGTGCTTATATCCTTATGCACATTTTTGGGTATTGTGAACAAATGCATGCATGAGCACACTTGAAGTATTTAATGAAAGCAGGGTGAAGTGCAGCTTTTATTAAGTTTTTAAAGATATAAAGGGGGGTTATATGTTTTATGTAATGGTATATTTATGTGAACACCCTGATGGTTTGCTTAAATACTGGAAAGGAAAAGACAGGAAAGATAAAAAAAGAGAGACATAACAAAGAGAAAAACACAGAATCAAAACATCAGGGTTGGAGTTGTGATGCAGCAGGTGGGAGAGGAGGTGTACTATAGTTTTGGAATGGATAGACTTCCTTGCTTTTTCAATTTCTTTCTTTCTTTCTTTCTTTTTTTTCTGTTTTTTTGTTTAGTAAGAGGGAATTTTGAGTAGGAAGTAGGTTAAAAGATGTAGGAGAGAGGGTTACAGAAGGCAGGGGTAAAGATGAGTTGAGCTCAGGAAAACCCATCAGTCCACAGAACATCAAATAATTATATATAATCAAAATAAAAAAAGAGAGAGAGAGCAGTGAAACAAACATGAAATTTAGTCAATGAATTCAGTCATAATGTAATACATCAATGTAATCTTTATTAACATTTCTTTTTAATTTTTATTATTCACATTTTATTAAAATAAAGGAAAATTATGTGAAGTGATTCTGGAAACATTGGAACAATCAGTATACTGCTATGAAGTAACGGTGATTTTTATATTTGCAATCTACTGATACTAATGAGATAAGCTGGTATAGCAAGACATTTCTAGCATATATGGCTGCAATAGTGTACTGAAAGCACTTCACTTCTAGCTTTATGTATGAATTACTTCTGCATGTACAGTTATGAAGTAAGCAAAACATAGAAAAAGCTTCATTTATTACTTAAACTTTCTTTTTTTTAATGTAAATATTTTTTTGCATTCTCATAAGAATCCTCAGTAATTCCTTTTAGCCTCCTATTCTCCTGGGCTTGATTATAGGACATCTCCTTTTCAGCTGAACAGAGAGCACATACAGGATGGTTATTTTACTATCTCAGATGTGTGTTTTACTACACATGCACAAACCCATAGCATCATAGTGCGCATGCTTGATCTGCTTCTGCTGCCTCACTGTGAGTGTGTTTATGATTCAGCAAGGCAATTAAGATGTGTGCTTACCTTTGTGCACATTTCTGTTAAGTTTTGCTATATGCTTTCATTTACTAAGCAGGAAAACAACAAACCCCAGAATTTCATACTTTCATTCAAACTAATCTATCTCTGCTAATCAGTATTTTTTCTTCATTGCTAGTTGAACTAGAAAGTCTGCATGACTTCCTTTCAACTGTTTCATTGTTATGGCTGTGTGCAGCTTGTCTATTTGGGGGATGGTTACTTTATGCAACCTGATTATACAATTCATTTATAGTTTCTGCTTTTCACTATTGTGACAAAGGAGGAAACTGCCAGCCAAGCCATCTGGAATTTTGTAAGTAATTATATGTCATTTGTGAATATCAACATGATTTATATAGAGGTGTGGCAAAGGGAGATACTGCCAGCACAGCTGTCTGAAATTTTGTAAATGGTTATGTGTCATTTGTGAATGTCAACACACTTCGTGTAAGATGCTTGTGTTACAAATGTATTAGAACTGTATGCCATGTATATATCAAGCTAGGTTTCTACAGATGTGTGATGAAAAGATATTTTATAAAGTACTGAGCTTAAAAATGGATCCGCAGTGTGCCATACAAGAAAAGAACAGAAATGTACATGCACTATTGTAACTATGTAAATGTATATATTTTAACAGTGAAACTGGGCTACAGGAGGTTAACCTCTGTCTAGTAAATTTCAGAAAAATAGCTGAAATTAAATTACTTTATCTGCATTGTCTTAGAATTGTTTTATTGTTTTATGACTTACATTCTGCCTAAGATCTGAGGTTTATGTATTTTCACAGGTAGATGCTAAATGCTGCTAGCTTCCAGCAATGGTTGTTTTGGGCCTGGGAACTAGAAGTCAGATGAT